>NW_012119598.1:26318744-26361242 GCF_000951035.1 Colobus angolensis palliatus | reverse complement strand
TGAACCTGATAGATATCTACAGAACTCTCCACTGCCCTAATCCCTCAGGCCCCCCAAAAAACGATATAGATTCTTCTAAGTACCACACGGCACTTACTCTAAAATTGACCACATAATTGGAAGTAAAACACTCCTCAGCAAATGCAAAAGAATGGAAATCTTAACAGTCTCTCAGACTCAATCAAATCAGAACGTAGGATTAAGAAACTCACTCAAAACCGTACAACTACATGGAAACTGAACAACTTGCTGTTGAATGACTACTGGGTAAATAATGAAATGAAGGCAGAAATAAAGATGTTCTTTGAAACCAATGAGAACAAAGACACAACATACCGGAATCTCCGGGATACAGCTAAAGCAGTCTTAAGAAGGAAAGTTATAGCACTAAATGCCCAGAAGAGAAAGCAGGAAAGATCTAAAATCGACACCCTAACATCACAATTACAAGAACTAGAGAAGCAAGAGGCAAACACATTTAAAAGCTAGCAGGAGACAAGAAATGACTAAGATCAGAACAGAATTGAGGGAGATAGAGACACAAAAAACCCTTCAAAAAAATCAATGAATCCAGGAGCTGGTTTTTTGAAAAGATTAACAAAATAGACCACTAGCTAGATTAATAAAGGAGAAAAGAGAGAAGAATCAAATAGACATAATAAGAAATGATAAAGAGGATATCACCAGTGATCCCACAAAAATACAAACTACCGTCAGAGTACTTATAAACACCTCTACACAAATAAACTAGAAATCTAGAAGACGTGGATAAATTCCTAGACACATACACCCTCCCAATACTAAACCAGGAAGAAGCCATATCCCTGAATAGACCAATAACAAGTTCTGAAATTGAGGCAGTAATTAATAGCCTACCAACCGTATAAAACAAGGCCAGATGGATTCACAGCCAAATTCTACCAGAGGTACAAAGAGGAGCAGGTACCATTCCTTCTGAAACTATTCCAAACAACAGAAAAACCCATCACATTTGATGTCCTAATAGCTCCAATCCATATAAATGTTGTCCAGTTAAACTTAGACCTTAAAATACAGGATGTGGGTAGAGTTTAATCTGGTTGGTCATAATTTTTACCTAAGATGTAGCTCCTTTGCAGTAAAATGAATACAGAAAACAGCTTCAGTTCACTTTGGTTTTCACAACTGTCTTGACTATAGATGGATTCTACTGAAAAACAGTCTCCTACAGGTGAGTAGAGCTTTTCTCCTCCATCCAAGCACACATCATACCCACCACCCCTAGCTGTTATCCAAATTTAAGTCAATGAGGAAAGCTTTTAGTCTCACACCTAGGCTATGCCTGTAGAACTGGCTTGTCACACACACACTTCTCTGCTAGGAGGAATGTTGGTACAGATGTACAGTATTTCTAGTATGTTGTTCCAAGTATGTGCAACATGCAGCATTGCTGTATCAGGTTGTATGTACAGGGCAGGGTGAGGTATGTACTCATGGAAGGCAGTAAAATGGAAATCAAAATAACTTGCTTTTTTTTTTTTTTTTTTTTTTTTTTTTTTTTGAGACCAGGCCTTGCTCTGTCACCCAGGCAAGAGTGCAGTGGTACTATCATGACTCACTGCAGCCTTGAATTCCTGGACTCAAGGGTACCTCCCACTTCAGCCTCCTGAGTAGCTGAGACCAAAGGCACATGCCATTATGCCTGGCTAATTTTTAAATTTTTTTGTAGAGACAGCGTCTCACTACATTGTCCAGGCTGCTTTTGAACTCCTGGGCCCAAGCAATCATCCTGCTTTAGCCTCCCAAAGTATTGAGATTATAGGTGTCATCGATTATGCCCAGCCTAAAAGGACTTTCTCTTTCAGAGTGCCCCTGTCTTTGTTTGTAGAGGATATTCAATTTCTTTAATTACCTGACATACTTTGAGTCCATCCCTGAGCTCTTCTGCTATACTTTTCTCTATCCTTTCTGTAGATCCCAGCAACCTCAGTCACTAGAGGATCTTGTGGATTGGAATCACACAATAGGGAACAAAATGTTCAAGGGTACTTTTGAAATAGTGCTGGAGACCACTGTGACCATAGAATATCAAAACACATGCTGCCATTACTGTTACTATTTGGATAATACATTCCTGTAAATGCAACCTTAGGGGGTTTAAAGGGGTAGTCTGTTGGGAAATGAATTGCAAGTAAAAAATTCCACGCTGATAGGGACTGTCATTTCAACTCTTACTGCAGCTTGCCAGTGGGACATGCCATCTCCAACAGGACCGGCTGAACACTCTGCTGGAGCGGGGCGGGTCCTGTGCCAGGTCATTCAATTCCTTGTGGGTTCTCTTTGGAGCTTTGGTGGGAGGCAAGTGGTGTTCCCTCCAACCCCTGGGACCAGGATGAGGACAGGGAAGGGACGGGCGAGGGAGCCTGAGGCCACCTCCCAGCTGGAGAAAATGGGGAGTCGGGGTGAGGGGGTCTGGGGAGACAGGATGAGGGCTGGGGATGCCTGCTGAGTGGCTGCCATGTTACTCTAGGCGGCCCCTTTGTGCACTGCAGCAGCTTAATTAACTCCCTTTTCTCTGGTAATATTTGTTGCTTAAAAGAGGATGGATTTATCTTTCTCTTAGTTAATATGCTAATAGTTAATATGGCTATATCAGCTTTCTCTTGGTTAGAATCTTTTTCTATATCTTTCTCATATAGTAGATACAAGTATATAAACAGGCATATTTCAGGCTCAGGTGTATAGAATTGATCATAATATTAACCATACTATTGTGGGTCTGTTTTATGTGTATATAGTCTGTTGTTTTTGCTAGCTCTTGTTCATTGTGCCTTGGCTGTTTAGTTGTTTTGTACCATGAGCTGCTTCATGGTTTGTAATTTTACTTACAGAAATTCTCGTTAGCTAGCTTAAAGATGGGGTCCTTCAAAGAGAATTTTCCCCTTCTTCTAGGTTTATGGGAACTGTTAGTCCAGGGGCCTCTAAATTAAATGTTCAGCAAGACTTTTCTCCAGTTCTCTCAGATAGTGTAAATTCAAGCTACAAACATGCATAAAGACTAGATTTCTCTGGTTTTTAGTATTTAGAAGGCTGTTTCTTTTCTTGTTTCTGCTTAGCACTAAAATTTGAGCTCATAGATTTTCTTTTCTTTGGAGCTGGAGGTAAGAAGGGAGAGGTGAGGTATTGGAGACTATTATGGGTTTATTTCTAGTTTTTTCTAAAAATAGATGGTTTAACCCGTTATGATCCCAACATTTTTTGTGGAAGATCTCCTTTTAGACACAGTTTAATTTTGCTGACCAGTAATGATTCAATGAGGAGAATTTCACTTTCTTTTATCAGACTCCACAACGTGGGCAGACCCTGGGCTGTATCTCCAGTGCCTTTGAGGTCATAAAATACAAAGCTCAATCTCTTCTTCCTCGCTTCTCTCATTTGACAAACGGCCGGCTCCAGGCCTCTCGCAAATTCCCTACAGTGACTCGTCTTCACTTAGTCCCTGATTTGAGAATTCCTTACTTTCTTACTTTCATGGGTTCTTAAGATTTTCATCAGATTTTTTTTAGTTGTTTTAAACAAGAGAATCTGTTGATGTATTAACTCACCACCTTACTGGAAACAATCTAAACTTAGTAGATCACACTTCAAACTCTGTTGAATTGCTTCTTTATGCTTTTTCCTCTTAAGTAATTATATCTCAGTATATTACAGAGATGAGTATTTGTTTTTTATAAATTCCTAAATTCCAGGAAAAGACACTAGGAGGGTGGTATGTTCTGGTTGGTAAGTGGTAAATATTTTAGTTCCAAGCTTGAGTCAGCTTCTTTAAAAGGATATCGCAAAGTTCTGAAACAGATACCACAGACTCCTTAAATCTGTCAGCTTGAAACTGCACATGAAACTGCCCATTTTCTATTTTTAGCTTTTATTTCCATTCAGTTTATCTTTTGTATTTACTTCTGTTGTTTATATTTCTGCTTTAGTAGCTTTCTTCCAAAATCAAAATCATACAAACAAGCTGTAGCGGGTTGAGTGCTCCTGCCCCCAAAGATATGTTCACCCAGAACCTCTGAATGTGACCTTATTTGGGAAAAGAAACTTTGCAGATACAATTAGGCTAGGAATCGCAGGATGAAATCACCCTCGATTATCTGGGTGGGACCTAAATCCAATGACAAGTGTGTGTCCTTATATAAGAGGAGAAGACACAGGGAAGAAAAAAAAAAAAAACAGAAAAGATGATGTGAAGATGGAGGTGAATAAAGCAATGCATCTATAAGCAAAAGAATCCCGAGGATTTCCAGCACCCACCAGAAGCTAGGAGAAAAGCCAAACCAGGTTCTCTCCCAGAGCCTCTGGAAGGAGCCCACCCCGCTGCCACCTTGATATCGTGTTCTGGCCTCTTGACCTGTGAGAGAATAAATTTCTGTTGCTTTTTTAAGGCACTCCATTTGCGGTCATCTGCTATGGCACCTCAGGAAATTAATCTACAAATTTATAAATTCCCTCTGCCCTAGTAATTTTTAAAAGTTTGCAATCTAGTTTTCCATCAAGCGTGATCAAAGAATGACAGTCAGATGAGAGAACTGGATTAGAACGTCTCTGGAGGCTGGATTTCAAGAGTTTCCTGGTTGTGAGGATCAAATACACTGTGTGTGCTTAAAGCATTTAACACATGTGAGAGCTTCCATAAGATGACCATTACTTTTTTAAGAAGTCCAGCACTCATGCTCAGTGCTGACCATCAGCTCCTGCTTTGTTTTCAACTACAGCGATGGTTTTAATGTATGACACTTCCACCTGTCTTTCCTTTAACCCCTGCCCCTCCTCCTTCCTACACACTGAAATTAGCTCTCTGAAACTTCTCAGAGCAAGTCTGAATTTTGTAGAGAAGTAGTTTTTTTCCAGTGAAGAGTAACAACAGAACAAATAGCCCCTGGAATGTGTCTATCAAATTATAACGCCCCTCGCCCCAACAATTTTGGATACTTTATCATCATAGCAGCTCTCTGAGATAGGTATTGTCATTAACATTTTATATATAAGGACAGTTTTTCTCCAGTTAGAATTGAAGAACTGGAGTTGGAAGGAAGTTTGGAATTGCTAGCCTGTTTCATCAATTAATTAATTAAACAATTTTTGAGTAAATATAATGTACTAGACTCTAAGATGCTCTGGGCATTCAAATATAATCAGTCTATTCCAGGGGTCATGTGCTGATAAGCGAAATAATATATCACTACTAGCAATAGTGTAGCAATTTTATAGCACTAATAAATTTGGGCCGGGCGCGGTGGCTCAAGCCTGTAATCCCAGCACTTTGGGAGGCCAAGACGGGTGGATCACGAGGTCAGGAGATCGAGACCATCCTGGCTAACACCGTGAAACCCCGTCTCTACTAAAAAATACAAAAAACTAGCCGGGCGAGGTGGTGGGCGCCTGTAGTCCCAGCTACTCGGGAGGCTGAGGCAGGAGAATGGCGTAAACCCAGGAGGCGGAGCTTGCAGTGAGCTGAGATCTGGCCACTGCACTCCAGCCTGGGCGATAGAGCGAGACTCCGTCTCAAAAATAAATAAATAAATAAATAAATTTGAAATTCTAAACCATTATTATAAGTAGGAATTTTTTATACACCACAAGTAAAACAGTATAAATCAATAAAAATGTGTTCTAAAGCCCTACTTATGTTTGTTATAAAGTGAACTGAGGCACAATAAAATTTTAGAGTTTATCTGAGGAAACAATGATTCATGAATGGGACAGCTCCAAACCAGAAGTGGCTTAGGAGCTACATGGAAGGAACACAAGAGGGCAGCTTTTATAGGGTGAACACAGAAGTAAAGCAAATAAAATATTTGATTGGTTACAGTTAAACCTACTGATAGCCTTATTTGGTCTATCCCTTTGGAAAGCCCCTAGTTATATGAGTTTATTGGCTACTTCAGATTGGTTGAGCATTTATAAAATATAACTCAAGTTTCCCTTATGCTTGTAAATCAAGCAAGGTTAGGATGAGGCATAACCAGTTTTGTCTGCTCAAGGATTCTTCAGGCCTGGTTTTCATTTTGTTTACTTTAACATTTTAGTACGTATACATTTACTTCTTTCTTTTTAACTACTGCATAGTATTCCACAGAAGAATGTACCATAATGTATTTGCTCATTCCTCTGTTGATGTTACCAATATTTTGTTGCAATGGACATCTTTTTGTATAAATGCCAAAGTATTTCTTTAGAAAAATTATACTAGAATAGAAGTAGAATTGGTGAGTCAAAGGAGATTCACATTTAAAATTTATTATACAGATTACAGATGGTCCTGACTTACAATGGTTCAACTTATTATTTTTCAACTTTATACAATGACGTGAAAGTGATGCATATTTAATAGAACCTGTGCTTTGAATTTGAATTTTGGTCTCTTTCCAGAACTAGTGATAAGTAGTATGATACTCTTACCTCATATATTCAACATTTATTATAAAATAGATTTTAAATTAGATGATTTTGCCTAACTGTAGGCTAGTATAGTTGTTCTGAGCATGTTAAAGCTAGGCTAAGCTATGATGTTCAGTAGGTTAGGTGTATTAAATGCATTTTTGACTTAAGATTATTTTCAACTTACAATAGTTTTATCAGAACACAACCTATTGTAAGTCAAGGAGCATCTGTATATAGATACTGTCAAATTGCTAAAAACACTCTATCAATTTGTGTTCCTATCAGTATTATGAGCATATACTTTTTTCAAAGTCCTCACACATTATTCATCGTTAAAATTCTGTCAGTACAAAGGTAGAAAAATGACTCAATGTTATTTTAATTGGTTTGTGGGGAGGGCAGAAGAGCAGGTTAAGGGAGACTTTCACTTTGTTTCTTCACATCTAATGGGAGACAAATCTGCATGACTTGGCCTTAGGTAGACTGACCCAGTCTGAGACAGGGCTGCAAAGCCTTTGGCAGATGTCAGCATTCTTGAAACACAGAGGCTCTTCAAGGCTGTTTCTAGTGAAATTTTAAAATTGTGGTTTAAAAACAAGGATTACTAATTGCATTGATGTTAATATAGCCAAGACTTGCTCTTTTTTGTTTAATGAATGCATGGTGTATCTTTTCTCCTTTCTTTTGCTTTCAATCCACCTGTGTAATTGAAGTTGAAGTGAATTTCTTATAGATAGCATCTTGTTGGAACATGTTTTTATTTTTATCCCCTCTGCAAATTTCTGTCTTTTAATTCGTATATTTAGACCACTGATATTTAAGGGAATTGTTGATATGTTAGGACATATCTGCCCCCCTACTTTTTGTTTCCTCTATTTCCTGTTCCTCTGCCTCTCTTTTTTGTACCTTCCTGTGGGTTACTTGAACATGTTTCAGGATTCAATCTTAATTTATTTGTTTTATGTTTTTAAATTGCAAGAGGGAGGATCTAGGAGGAATGGGGCTTTCCATCATGGCTGGAGCTGGAAGTTGTTGAGTAATTATTTTTTATTGTCATAAAATGCACGTAACACAAACTTCATCACCTTAGCCATTCTAGAGTGTGCGATCAGTGGCTGTGTAGGGAGAAACTCTCTCAAACTGTGTTTTCACTCTCACACCACAACAATCAACACAGAAGACTTCTATGACCAAGTATGTTGGGGGTTGGTTGCCATGCTTTAAGCAGTGGACACCAGCCAAAGGTCCTCCAATTCAATTCTTACACTATCTACCTAGAGATCGCATCAGACCCCATGAGTTGGGTCGCAGTTCCCAAGATTGTCTCCTCTATACCAGTTGCAAGTCTGGGCCTCTGAAACTTCTGACCAACTAGCTTGAAGTTAAGGTTCCCAGGAATTCCCTCTTTGGGTTTGATTAATTTTCCGGAGCAGCTCACAGAATTCAGGGAAACACTTACATTTACTTGTTTATTATAAGGAGTATTACTAAGAACACAGATGAAGAAACATGTAGGGAGAGGCATAGGAGAAGGGATGCAGAGTTCCATGCCCTCCCTGGGCTCCACCCTCCAGGAGCCTCCATGTGTTCAGCTATCTGGAAGCTCCCTGAACCCAGTCCTCTTGGATTTTTATGGAAACTTTATGACATGAGCATTCCTTCCCCCAGGGTACGAGGTGAGACCCTCATGGGGGAGACTCTTAAGACCCACAATCAGAAAGACAGGGAACATTAGAATCCTGCCTTGGGTCAGGTAAAAGGAATGCAGGAGAGAGATTATTTCCTGAGGCCTGCCTCTGAGACCTAACACACCCAGCATTATAACAAAAGATTGTAACAAGAGATGTGGGAGTTATGAACCAGGAACTGTGAAGGAGAACATCATCGACTGTGCCAGATGGAGCTCAGATTTCCGGGAAGGGGCTGACTAAAATGCATTATTTGAATATCATGATGCAGAAGATAGATAGATAGATAGACAGGCAGATAGATAGATGAAAACAAATATATATATTTTCTATAATGTTCTATAACACGAGAAGTTTCCCAAACATTTATTTATATTGTTTGTTTATTCCCAAATATTTATATTTCCCAAATACGACGGCAAGGAGATTGGGAAATCACAAAGGACAGATGAGAACAATGTTACTTAATGCCACAGAACAGGATATCATTTCAAGGAGTTACTCAAAGTGTTTCACTTCTGCCATTATGAACTCCTGAGCCCCTCAGCAGTGTGGGTGGTCGTGGGGAGGTGTTGAGGTTAGCAGCACCCACAGGCTTCTCTTCACACAGGATATGCTATGTAGTGAATCGGTATCAAGACTGGAGGAAGGCAAGGGTTTCCAGAAAACCACCTCAAGCCGTGGTTTGGAGTAGTCTCATTGAAGTTGACACAATCAAAAGTCACAGATATTGTGCGCATGTACTCTAGAACTTAAAGTATAAAAAAAAGAAAAAAGAGTCACAGATAATTAGGAGGCATTGAAATAGAGACCTGGTTTCTTTTTTTCTTTTTTTTGTGATGGAATCTCACTCTGTCACCCAAGCCGTGCACCCAAGAGTGCAGTGGTGAGATCTCCGTTCAACCTCTGCCTCCCAGGTTCAAGTGATTTTTCTGCCTCAGCCTCTCAAGTAGCTGAGACTACAGGTGCACCCCACCACACTTGGCTAATTTTTGTATTTTTAGTAGAGATGGGTTTTACCACATTGGCCAGGCTGGTCTCAAACTCCTGACCTCGTGATCTGCCCGCCTCAGTCTCCCAAGTGCTAGGATGACAGGCGTGAGCCACTGTACTGTGCCCAGCTGACCCCATTTCTATGACCAGTTTAGCCACAAAGTAGACATGTAACCCGAGGAAAGTGACTTAACCTCCCAGGGCCTCAGCTTCCCATATTACACACCCCTGGGGTGGGGATGACAGGAGGTGTGGCGGGGGCGGGGTTGAGCTGGATAATATAAGCTGTAGACATTTATGATTTAACATTTTTTTATGGATTGCTGCTGCTTTTTTTTTTTTTTTTTTTTTTTTTTTAATGTCAAATTCTTGTGTATATAAGGCCTTGATTCTTTCAGGTCTGGGTTGTATGGCCATGAGCTAACTCCGGATGACTTATTCTAGAAGCAATTGTTTAAGTATCCTTTACTTAGCTAAACATATGCAACATAAATTCATCTAATATAACGTATGTTCTCTCATAACATACTACTGGCCAGAGTTGTTAGATTTTGTTCACACCCTAGATCCTGCTGTATTTTATAGCACTTTAGAATAACAATCATTCTTTAAAAACCCTTCGACCCACCTTTGCTGTTTCTGTAAATACACCTGTCCTTTACAAGCATCTGGCTCTTTCTATCATTCTACCTCCAGAAATCATAGTATTATAGATTTGGAAAATGCTAAGCCTTCATTTTCTTGTTATAGACTGGCTTAGGTGTCCCTCTTGATTATTCTTAATGCATTCAGTGTATTAATTCATTTCTTCATTCATTAAAAATATGCCTCATGCCAGGTGTTGGGGACATTGCAATGAACAAGACAGGCATGGTCCCTGCTCTCATTCAGTCATGTCTGGGGTAAAGATAAACACTGGATAAGTAACAATTGGTGTGCTGACTGTTAAGAAGAGCTACAGTGCTATACAAGCTGTAGGATCATATGGGGCTTTAATCAATTCCTTGGGAATCAGATTTCTAGATGAAGTGGCATTTAAGTTGAAATCTGAGTAGTGAGTAGGAGTTGTCCAGGCAAAGATGAGGAGGGGGGAACCACTCCAAGCTGAGAGAACAGCTGAAATGAGAAAGTCCATGGAATATTTTTTTTTTACTATAAGAAGGTCACACTGGCCAGAATGGAGAGAGGGCTGGGGAGGGTGATTTAACGTCAGTCCATAGCGGTAAGCACAAATCAGACCAGGATGCTTATGGCAGGCCATACTAAAGATTTTGAACTTTATCCTCATGGAAGTTGGAAATCATTGAGAGTATAAATAGAGATATGATCAAATCTGATATTTTAAATAAAGCTCGTTTGGCTGTGATGTGGCAAGTGGGCTGGAGGCAGGGTGGTGAGAAGAGACAGGAAATTCAGTTGGGACATTCCTGCTGTGGTTCAGATGAGAGCTATGTGTGGGTTTGGACTAGGGCAGTGCATCTGCTTCAAGGGGAAAGGGTTTAGTGTTTTGTGGAATTTGGGGAATGAGGGAGGAAGAAGGGTCAAGAATGGTTTCATGAAGCCCAGGGGAGAGTGTTTTTAAAAGGAGGACTTCATCAACTGTGCCAGATGGAGCTGAGATGTCCAGGAAGGGGCTGACTACACTAGAATGCATTATTTGAATATCATGATGCAGAAGATTTTTTTTTTTTTTTGAGATGGACTGTAATCTTTCCCCATTCAGTTGCTGTTAAATTTAGCACAGACATAAAAATTAAGAAATTCAATGAAACAATTATGTTGCATTCATATTTTTCTCCTGCACTGCCATTAATATTGGTTGGTAAAAATTATTCTATACTTATTTCTATGAAATTTGAAAAGACTTAAAACTGTCTGATACTTTGGTGATATTCTTCCAGGAATGAGAAAATGAGACAGAAATGGCCTTTGAATGTTTTCAGGAAGGCAAAATGGCAAAGGAAAGCTGGATTAAAAGGTGTTACAAAAGCAAACTAGTTAATACTTCCAAGAAATGAATATGCTAAGATTAGGTTTGCTAATCAACATTTATTAAACATTTACTGTGTACCACTGATCTAGGCTCTTGGTCAGATGTGAGCAACAAAAAGAAGGTAGTACAGTGCTTGCCTTTCAAAATCCAGCGCGGTCCTAGAATGAATTCAGGTTTCACTAAGACGACTTAGGGAGAAAGTTCTCTAGGTTCTAGCAATTAAGGCAGGCACCCACATAAAGACTCAGTGGCGAATGGGTGGGAAGAATGATTTTTATTCATCAGCACAATATCTTAAAAATCCCAGGGTAGCCTTCTTTGATAAAAGACAGAGTACATGACTTAGAGGCTTCAGAGGGGTCCTCTACTGCCCATTCTGGATTTCTGTTTTGAGACTTGGATGTTCTAAAGTGCTTGCAGAGGAGATTCTGAGGCCCACCAGTAGCCTAAAAAACTCCAGGCCTGCTCCCCTCACTGCCCCCACTCGTGGGTGGAACACAGAAGTAGAAGATGCTATTCAGCTCAGTGGCCCTGCCCACCATGCATTTGACCCTGTGAATGCCTGTGGCCATTCAGGTTAGTTCGTCTTCCCTCCTCTCCCACACCATGGAGACACAGGAAGAGAAGGAGGATAAGTGTTTTTTGTGTTTTTCTCTAGTGCTGACATTAGAGCCTGAGGCTCCAGCCTTGCACGACGCCCGATGGGCTGAGGTTTCTATGCTGGGTTTTTCGAGATCTCTCCGGACCCTTCCAGCAAATTCCTCTTTTGACTCAAGGAGGTTTTGGAAACAAATGAGTAAGACAGACATAGTCTCTGTAATAAGAGAAGAATGGTGAGTCAAGGATGCCTGGAAAACAGCAATAGCTAAGGTCAGGCAGAAGAAAAGGAAAAAAAAAAAAAAAAGACAAAGCAAAAAGAGCTCCAGAGACACAGGAGAATCTGGAGAGCTGAAAGCTTCAGGAACGAGGTAGCCACAGTCCTGAGTGTGATAAGGAGCACCAATAAGGTAAGGGCTGACAACGGCTTTTTGGGATTCACTGTGTGGAGGTCACTGGTGGCCTTCGTGACAGCAGTTCCAGTGGATTGGTGAGCTGGATTGTCATAGAGGAATAAAGTTAAGAAGTGGAGAGGGAGGAATAAGGGAAACAAAGAAACTTGGCAGATGAAGAAAAAGAGGATAATTGCTAGAAGAGGTCATTATCTCAGGTAGATTTCTATTAGGACGCTGTTTCAAGGTCTAGAAAAAAGGTGTGCTGTGTGGGCGAGAGTATCTAAAACCTTTACCAGAGAAACCTGGAGGACCTCTTTGGGAGATGAAGCTCTGTGTTACCTGGAGATTCACCAAAGACTCTGAGGCTGAGAGGACCAGTATACTGTGGAACTGATTTCTGAGACCACAGTTGGAAATTGTGTGTTCAGAGTCCTTACAAGTCTGAAAAGTCCTTTATTTTACAGTCACACTTGAATCACCATTTGGCTGTAGAATTCTCCCTCAGAATTCTGTAAACATCACCCCATTGGGTCTCCTGGAACTTCATTTCCAAATGAGACGGCAATGTCCACTGGTTTATTTGCCCTTGGCAGACACCTGATTTTGGTGAAGGGGTTGGGGTGTCTTTTGTTGGGAGAAGTGAGTGTGAGGAGGGTGGGGGAGTGGTCTGGAAGTTTGTAGGATTTCTTGTAGGATTCTTTTCTGTCGTTTATAAATTTCATCAGATTATCTGTAATATGGCTTTTTTCAGTGTTCCTGCCCAACAATCCTTAGATTCCTTACATATGAAATCTAGATTTTCTTCTATTGAGAAAAATGTTAACTTATTCTTGATCATTCCTTCATTTGTTTTCTGGAATTTCTGTTATGTAGAAGTTATACATTATTCTTCCTATTTCTTAATTTTCTTTCGTAACTTCTCTTTTAGGAGATTCCTTAAATTGGTTATCTGTTTCACAGATGCCAGGTTTGGTTTTTGGCATATGATTCTGCTACTTAAGGCCTCCACTGTTTTTTGTTTTGGCGCCCATGATTTTATTGGAAAAATCCTTTTGTTCTCTCATTGCCCCTTTTCATTTATGTGACACCTTCCTGAAAATTACCCCTCCATTTGAGATTTAAATAAAATGTCTGGCTCTTCATCCCATTCCTGATGGGAAATTTAATGCCTCCCCTAACTTGTGTTTTTGATTTTTTTTTTTTTCTTTTCAATTCCAAGATGTTTTGTACTTGGTCCCCACCTAGGTCCAATTTTCTTTGTCCTCGATTTCCTAATTGTACCTCTTCTTATAGTCTATTCTTATAACTTGTCCTGGTGCAGACATAGAACACATCTTTTTCCTTTGTGTTCCCCAGATGACATTCTTCAGCACACTTTGCTAAAGGTCTGAGGTAGTGAAAAGGGTGGCGTCACCGCTCTCCAGAGAGCATTCATATGTTTTTAAAAAGTCCTCCATCTGCCCTATTACCAGGGATTTGTCACCTACCACCTTACTAACAGGGCTCCTCTCCTGCTCTGTGGAAAGGAAGAGTCACTAATGGATGCTAGCAGGGCTTAATACCTAGGTGATGGGAATGTCTGTGCAGCAACCTGCCATGGCACATGTTTACCTATGTGACAAACCTGCATATCCTGCACATGTACCCTTGAACTTAAAAGTTGGAAATCAAAAAAGAGAAAGGGGCCTCTGTTCTCTGCCTTTCTTATCTTCCTGTTTTCAGACAGAACTCCCTTTACCTGAATTCTAAAGTTCTCTTTGTTTCTATCTGACATTTAAGTCAAAAAGATGTTACCACACCTGTTCTCTCCTTCAGAGAATTCAGGTTCCTGCTCTTATAATCCCTTTTTATGCCTTGATGCATTAAATTTCTTTCTCTGAAAATTCTTCCTTGTTTTCTTTACTAAATCTATCTTGTGGAAAGGTATCTTTGCCCTAATTGTTCAGTTTGTGATTATTTCTGGCAGCTAATTTTCCCCATGTGTCTAATGTTTCTTGTATAAGAGAAAATAGATGGCTTTTATTTCTAATCAGAGGTCTATGTTGCTCAACATTGGCAACTCCTGTGGGTTCCCTAAGCAATTGTGCATGTCAGGGTTCAGTTATTTCTGGTGGTTTCCTGCTTTCTTTTCCTATGTGAGACTTATGTAGAATTTATTTAACATGCAATAAATATGCAGCCTCCAGCAATAAAATATGCACATAACATGAAATATGTTTACAATATGGAAAATCCCACAATCATAATGGTAGGAGAAAGGCCAGATACAAAAGAGCATATGATTCCATTTATACAAAATTTAAGAGTAGGTATAACCAGTCTATGGTGATACAGATTAGAGGAGTGGCTATCAATTGAGTGGATGTTGACTAGGAAGGAGTTAGCTGGAGTCTTAAAAACGTTCTATATCTTGATGTGGGAGGTAGTTACATGAATGTATACCTGTGTAAAAAAGTCATAGAGCTATATATTCAAGATTAGTGCATGTTACTGTATGTAAGTTATACCTCACTTTAAAAAATATCATGTGATGTCGTCTAGAACTAGGGAAGGAAGAATTTCAGAGACCTTCTTGATTTGGGGAGGAAAAGAATACTTTTGAGGGCAGATGTTACTTAGAAGAATTGCTTCACGTAGCAGTCTTTTCTTCCTTTATCCTACTACCAGGCATTTCTCCAACTAGAATAGATGTGGTTACAACTGTCCTCTTGCTCTTTCCTGAGAATTTGTTCAGTTGTTTCCTACATACCATTTTAAACGTTGTGGCAAATACAAGTTCAACGTCACATTGCCAGTGCTTTGGAAACTTACAGTCTAGTTGGAGAGACAAGACTAACATGAAAGAGAATTTAGTGTTGCTGTCTTTTTTTTTTTTTTTTAAGTGCAAATTTTGAGGCACAGAATTCTCCAGGGATTCAGGAGAGAGCGCACTCAGTGGGAAAAGGAGGAATTGATTTTAATGAAGTGGGGAGAACTTCAGGTGAAGTTTTGAAAATACATGGGCAGGCACAATGCCAGCTAGTTCTTCACTGTATTGTGTTTGTTGAAAGAACCACAGAACACCTGCTTGCTAGAGCTGAAACAGTGACTGGGCAAGACAGGATGTTTATCAAACTGGGGAAAATAAACCAAGAGGCATACAGATGTCTCAAGAGATTTAGACTTGGGCCACTAGTCTAAGCCCTCAGGGTTGAGAGGACAGAAGTACAGTCAGGGGAGGGTAGGGATCAGGAAGGAACAGAGGCCAGACCTAAACTGTATGCCCCAGTGGGAAATACTATACAGAGGTCTTTTCTTTTATAATAAAGCAATTCTTTTTTTTGAGACGGAGTCTCGCTCTGTCCCCCTGGCTGGAGTGCAGTGGCGCAATCTTGGTCACTGCATGCTCCACCTCCCGGGTTCATGCCACTCTCCTGCCTCAGCCTCCCGAGTAGCTGGGACTACAGGTACCTGCCACCACGCCCGGCTAATTTTTTGTATTTGTAGTAGAGATGGGGTTTCACCGTGGTCTCGATCTCCTGACCTTATGATCTGCCTGCCTCGGCCTCCCAAAGTGCTGGGCTTACAGGCGTGAGCCACTGCGCCCGGCAGCAATTCTTATTATATTACAAAGAAAACCAAAATCTGTTTTTGTGACAGGATGACTCACAGAAGGATACATAAAATTGGGAGTGATATATTAAGTTATCCTTAATATTTTCTCCCCATACACCACATTCATGTGTCTGCAAAACATACATGTGCATTCAGGCACACATATGTATGAACATGCACACACACTTCATACTCCTGTGCTGGTGGGGAATTCGGAGTTTATCTAAAGTGCACCATCCACTTGCTAGGCTCTATGGGTGGAGCTGGAAGGGTAATAGAAAGGTTGGCAGATATATGAAGACAACTGAAATTCATATCAGCAGGCTGAGTGTTCATGTCACCAGAAGTCTGACTCGCCTGCTGTGCTCTTGCCTGCTGTGCTCTCGTAATTGCTTTTGGAAAGGTTTTCTGGCTACAATAAAATCTGATTAAATTTATTACCAAGCAAATTGAATTGTTCAGGCTGCAACCTTTCTAGAAGTTTTAAACATTATTTAAAAGAATATTTCAACCTCACTCCATTTCAGCTGTCTCTGAGGAGCTGCTCTTGTGCTGTTTGGCCCCTGCCTACTCGGAATGGAACAAAGGTATGGTGTGCATTGTTTTTCTACTGAATTTAGGATATTTATTTTTGATGGTTTGTCTTTTCCTCTTCTGTGACTAGGCATAAGAATTGAGAGTTCTTGCTGGGGGATGGGGAAGGATTTATGATGTTAAAACAATTTTCGAATATACAGTATTTGCCATCTTCAGAACACCTGATTTACAATTCACCCAGTTACTTGGATGTAGAACTTGCTTGTATCGCACCTGCTTGCCCTTTATATTCTATCTACTTGAGCCCTCTCTGCAACCCTGTCCACTTTACCCAACACCCTTATCAGCAACACTGCCTTTTCTGTATACTTCCCTTATTTTTTTCTCTGGCTGCTAGCAGATCTTGTTTTTGGAGCTTTCCTTCTGTCAAGACATTACTTACTGCTTTGCTCAGGTCTCAGAAAGCTCTGGGATCCAGAGAGATACTAAAGGATTGGGGCTGAAAGGGCATGGAAGACTCAGGGTTTGAACTTGAGGGGTGCTGTGGACTAAATGGTACACTGAATTCATGGATCAAAAGTGCAGTCAGTCTTAAAGCTCCAATCAATACAATGTCGACTACTTCATGGGGTAAGTAAGACTTTTGTGGGCTCGTTAGAACTTACTTGCCATTTGTAACTTGTTTTTATGGGAAAATATTAAGTGCAGTATAAAATAAACATTTAGACCACTACCTAGTCATAAAGGGGGGGTGCTTTCTGTAGTATATTTAATTAAACACATACTATTATAACACTTTGCTAAGTTCTAGCTCTCAAGTAAATATAAAGCCATTCTAAAGATATTTTAGGAATGGTGACATGTTTAAATCTCAGGTTTATAAAAAGGGTTGTAAGAATAGCTGTTGTGGGCCATTAGTTTCAATGCTGATTTATTCTCTCAACAAATATTTGTTGAAATCCTCATGTGTGCTAGGCTGTGGGGTTGCAACAGAACCCTAACACAAACATGGTTCCTTCCCCTGCATGGCTTACAGTTTTCTGGGGGACACAGATATTAATCAACCAACCTCATAATTAAAAATGAAATTATTGGCCAGGCGTGGTGGCTCACGCCTGTAATCCCAGCACTTTGGGAGGCCGAGGCGGGTGGATCATGAGGTCAGGAGATTGAGACCATCCTGGCTAACATGGTGAAACCCTGTCTCTACTAAAAATTAAAAAATATATATATATAGCCAGGCATGGTGGCAGGCACCTGTAGTCCCAGCTACTCGACAGGCTGAGGCAGGAGAACGGTGTGAACCTGGGAGGCGGAGGTGGCAGTGAGCTGACACTGCGCCACTGCACTCCAGCCTGGGGGACAGAGCGAGACTCCATCTCAAAAAAAAAGAAAAGAAAAAAAAAGAAATGATCAGTTTGATAAGTGATGTGAAAGAAAAAGACATAGTGCTGTGAGGCTGTATCACAGTGGGATTTGACCTTATATGAGGAGTCAGGGAATTCCCAGTGGGGCTACTGATTGAACTGAGACCTAAAGTATAAGGTATTGGGGGAACCTGCCCCCAATATTTCAACATAGTTTCTTTCTATTTTCCATAAGCGTCAGCCGGCTGAGAAATAAAGAGACAGTACAGTGAGAGGAATTTTACAACTTGGCCGCCAGGGGTGACATCACATATTGGTAGGATCGTGATGCCCACCTGAGTCTCAGACCAGCAAGTTTTTATGGAGGGTTTCAAAAGGGGAGGGAGTGTAAGAACAGAGAGTAGGTACACAGATGACAGGCTTCAAAGAGCAAAAAGCAGAACCACTGGTAAGGGTCCAACAAAGATCAAGTGCTTCTGAGGGGAACAGGGCAAAGGGCAAAAACAGAACCACTGATAAGGGTCCAATAAAGATCACAGGGCAAAGGACAAGAGCAGAACCACTGATAAGGGTCTATGTTCAGTAGTATTGTCTTGATAAACATCTTAAACAACAGAAAACAGGCCGGGCGCGGTGGCTCAAGCCTGTAATCCCAGCATTTTGGGAGGCCGAGACGGGCGGATCACGAGGTCAGGAGATCGAGACCGTCCTGGCTAACACGGTGAAACCCCATCTCTACTAAAAATACAAAAAATTAGCCGGACGAGGTGGCCGGCGCCTGTGGTCCCAGCTACTCGGGAGGCTGAGGCAGGAGAATGGCATGAACCCGGGAGGTGGAGGTTGCAGTGAGCTGAGATCCAGCCACTGCACTCCAGCCTGGGCGACAGAGCAAGACTCCGTCTCAAAAAAAAAAAAAAACACACACACACAACAGAAAACAGGGTTTGAGAGCAGAGAACTGGTCTGATCACAAATTCACTAGGGTGGAATTTTACCAACTCTAGTAAGCCTGAGGGTTCTGCAGGAGACCAGGGCATATTTCAGCCTTTATCTCAGCTGCACAAGACAGACATTCCCAGAGCGGCTGTTTATAGACTTCCCGCCAGGAACACATTATTTTCCCAGGGTATTAATATTAATATTCCTTGCTAGGAAAAGAATTTAGCAATATCTTTCCTACTTGCACATTCGTTTATAGGCTCTCTGCAAGAAGAAAAATATGGCTCTTTTTGCCTGACCCCGCAGGCAGTCAGACCTTATGGTTGTCTTCCCTTGTTCCATAAAAATCACTATTATTTATTATTCTGTTCTTTTTAAAGGTACATTGATTTCATATTGTTCAAACACACGTCAATTTGTACAGTTAACACAATTATTACAGAGGTCCTGAGGTGACATACATCCTCAGCTTATGAAGATAACGGGATTAAGAGATTAAAGTAAAGACAGGCATAAGAAATTATAAAAGTATTATTTGGGAACTGATAAATGTTCATAAATCTTCACAATTTATGTTCCTCTGCCACAGCTCCAGCCGGTCCCTCCGTTTAGGGTCCCTGACTTCCCATAACAATAAGGAGAGTTAAATCTGTGAGGAAGGGATCAAAAGAGAATATTCTGAGTATAGGGTTGTACATTGAGGAAATGAAAGAAGGCCAGATGTCATTAGGAGGAAGAACATAGTACAAAATAAGCTGGAAGAAGTGCATAGGGGTCATTATATATGCATCACCTCCTAGGCATGTTAGGAATTTTGCTCTTTCTCCTAGGAACAGTGACAGGAGACAAGTGAAAAAAAGGTTGATAGGGTGGAATTATTTTAAATTTCCATTTAATCTATATTATTCTGCCTCATTCTCCATGATGTGATTATTAAGCATTGCATGCCTGTGTTAAAACATCTCATATACCCTACAGTTACACACATCTATGTACTCACAAAAATTTAAAATTAAGTAACTATGTTATTCTTGGTCATCGTGGAAAGAACAAATTAGAGAAAGAGTGAATTTAGGGTGACCAGTTGGGGGTCTATGGCAGTGGCCCAGAGGGCTATGGGGATGGCTTAGATTAGGGTGACAGGGAGGATGGTGGTGAGAGAGACTTAAGAGGTAAGATTAATGGATTTGACTTAGCTATAGGGTAGGGAGAGAAAGGGAGTTGTTGAAGATAACAGGTTGTCATGAAGTACATTTGAAGGATGAGAATGAGTGAGATGCACTGAGCTGAATTTTGGATATGCTAAGTTTCAGGTGTCTTTAAGACATCCAAATACATATGTACAAAAGGTAGTTAGCTATGTAGATACAACTTTGTGGCTCAAGGTCTATTCATATATGTGTTTGAGAGTCATTTTTGCTCAGAATATAATTGAAGCCAAGAGTATGAAGGAGACTCTCTAGGGAAAAAGTGTCAAATGAAGAGGTTGCAGAACTGAGCCTTGAGGAGCTACAATATTTAATGGTGAGATAGAGGAAGGATCCATCTACAAAGCAAACAAAAAAGGACTGAAAATGTAGGAAGAAAACTAGTAAGCTATTAGGCGTGCCGAAACAACAACCACAAAAAGTATACCTGGCTATAAAGGAAGGGAGAAAGAGAACTAGCTGGAGGGTCTTTGGGGCTGAAATGCTTGAAAAAGAAAAAAAAGAAGAAAAAAAAAGGTTTGGATGGTTTAAAAAAGCAATATAATGTAGATTCCTTCTACATACCATTCATGAAATGACAATATTATAAGGATAGCTGGCAAATCAGTGGTTGCCAGAGGGTATGAACAGTGGGGATGTGACTATAAAGGGTAGTCCTTGGGAGCTTCACTGAGGAAGTTCCTTGGTGGTGATAGAAGAGTTATATGTCATTTTGTTTGTTTTTTGAGATGGAGTCTCACTTTGTCAGCCAGGCTGCGGTGCAGTGGTGCAATCACAGTTCACTGCAGCTTTGAAATCTGGGCCTTAAATGATCCTCCTCCCTAAGCCACCCAAGCTGTAGCTGGTACTACAGGTGTGTGCCACCACATCCTACAAGAATTATGTATCATTTTGTTCTTCACATTCCTGTCAGACACTTTATAAAACAAATGGATCCAGTAGGGAACAAACACAATCATTATGCTGACTGTAGTGAATACAGAGGGAAAGAAAAAAGGTTCGCCTTAAAGTATTTGAAACCCACTGACTGTATGAAAATGCTACTTCCAGGCACCTGGGCTGTAACTCAGATGCTGATATTAACACAACAGAAAGGTCTCAATTTAGTGACTGTCCCACATGCTCCAGCCTTCCTGATTTTCTCTCTCTGTATTTTTGAAATGACAGAGCCTGAACATCGTGGACAATGATTGAGGAGGAGGATCAGAGAGCCCAGCCAGACAAAGTTAGAACAGACTTGGGTCTTGCAGGCTATGCCTGGTGAGATCTGAGTTCTTGAGAAATGTGTCACATTCAGGAACCTGCCTTCACTTTTTCTGCTGCTTATTTTGTAATGGAAGAAACAGACCACCACTGTGTGAGAGGGCTCCTTCCTGGCTTCCTCCCTCACAGCTGTGTTTCAAAGGGGAAGAGGCCTGTGAAGGTCAAGCACAGGCACAGCCAGAGCCCACAGAGTCCACTGGGACCAGCATGGGGACAGTCAGAGTCTGTGTTCCTCCTGCCTACTGCATGCCCTACACTATCCTGTGGGGGTTGGGGTGAGGTAGCTGCCGTGGGGAGGAGCACTGTGACCGAAGGAAACGTCTCTTCTCAGCTGTGCTCATGCCTAACCTCTGTCTCAAACCCAACTCTGCCTTTACCTTGGAGTGTCCAGAAAAGACAGCAGGAGCCAAATGACAAGCCAAAGTTAGTGTGACATTTCCATGGGGTGGGGGTTGCAAAATTCCCGTTGAAAAGAGGAGAAATAAAGGCCATGGAAAGAAACTCCAGGGAAATGACAGGCCTCATTTACAGACTACATCCAGAATAAAGGAGCCCCAGGGTCAAGGATCAACAGTAGGCCTGTTGGAAACTAGGGTCCCATTGGAGTCAGGAAAACAAAAAAACAACAACAAAAAAAACAGTAGGCCTGTTGAAACTAGGGTCCCCTTGGAGTCAGGAAATAAGAAATTCAAGCCATTCACAAAAGTCTTGAAAGGCATGACAGTTTCTAACAGTTGCTAGAAATGGTACCAACTCTGGGTTCTTGGGCTGTTAATGCACAGAAATTGGCATGAGGCTGAAAGTTTCCCCAGACAAGTCTTTATTGGAGCTTATCTTATACCTGGACAAAAGAGAGGCAGCACAAGAGAGAAAGAGAATTCCCTGACTGAAGCCAGTAGGGTTTTTTTTTTTTTTTTTTTTTTTTAATTAGGCAAAGTGTGGGAATTGACTTTAGGGGTAGGGTAGGCAGGATGGGCTGGGCAAGTGTGAAGGGTAGCCAGTCAGCATATCTGGTTACAGTGGTTATCTTCAATAATGGGCAACCTGGTGATCTGGCTGGCTGCAACAACAGTGTAAATCAGTGGCTCAGCATTCCTTACCTATGTGGGATACTCAAAAACCTTGGTTATCTCCTAAGGCCAGTTTCCAGATTTAAGTAAAAGGCATGGTTCAAATATTATGGCCTGAGTGAGGTAGTACCGTGGGTTTTGTGGTGAGTGGGGATGCATGAAAGAATGATCTAGTCAATGTAGGCTGAAGCCAGGCCCCATTCCTACTTGGTCTCAGAAAAAGACAGTTTTCTTTAGTATCCATTGGCCAAGAACTCAAACTTTTATAAACTTGGTTGACCAACTATCACTGCTTCATTGTGATCTTTTCCGCCACTGGGAATGGATTTATTAACTACAGGACTTTGCTTAGTGGGAGAAGATTTAGTGATTTTTTTTTTTTTTTCGAGATGGAGTCTCGCTCTGTCGCCCAGGCTGGAGTGCAGTGGCGCCATCTTGGCTCACTGCAAGCTCTACTTCCCAGGTTCACGCCATTCTCCTGCCTCAGCCTCCCAAGTAGCTGGGACTACAGGCGCCCGCCAACACACCCAGCCATCTTGGCTCACTGCAAGCTCTACTTCCCAGGTTCACGCCATTCTCCTGCCTCAGCCTCCCAAGTAGCTGGGACTACAGGCGCCCGCCACCACACCCAGCTAATTTTTTTGTATTTTTTTTAGTAGAGACGGGGTTTCACCATGTTAGCCAGGATGATCTCGATCTCCTGACCTCGTGATCTGCCCACCTTGGCCTCCCAAAGTGCTGAGATTACAGGCGTGAGCCACTGCGCCCGGCCAAGATTTAGTGATTCTAAGAAAGGAATTTACTTTTATTAAAATAGGTTAATAATTAAAACTTCAAAGTGCTACCCAGCTATAGAAGTTTCCTGAAGAAACAAAACGGTCATTGGCCATATGAGGTGGAGATGGTTTCATCTGAAGCGTGGGAAAAAACAGATAGACTTGAGCTCTTTCCTGTGGCAGGTGTAGGTACATGTGTCCCCCCACAGGGGCCTGCCCTTGCCCACAGCCCTACAGTGTCCTGCAATGTAAACATTTTCTTTTCCAAGGATCTGGTGGGGTGGACACAAAGTCCAAGGCTCATAACATAGGAAGAAAAGGCAGTGGCCTGGGAGTTCCTAGCAGTCGGGTCCTCCTCATATTCGTTGTATTTCCAGGGTGGGGCACAGTGCTTCACACATAGTAGGAGCTCCAGGAATACTTATTGAACAAAAGAACAAAGGTAAAGAGAAGAAAGGGAGTTCGGATGGAAGAAAGCACATGACCAGTTCAAAAAGTAGACCCCCTATGAAGATGCCTGCAGTGATCAATTTTACCACCAGCCGGCAGCACAGAGAAACGTTCTGGCCAGGGCAACCTCGAGGTTCCTGAACCTCTGCCCCTTTTCTCAACCTGTGACTGAACTCCCTGTTTTGGAGATCTCTAAATCAGGCATATACCTCATCGTTCCAAAAACAAAACAAAACAAAAGTGCAGTCCTTTGGCATTTTTAAAATGTGAGTTCCAGGGTAGCTTAAAACTGCCCACCCCTCAGCCTTGCTTAATGTTTTAATTTTAAAAATTTAAATAAATTTTGTTCCTTCATACTTTACACTTCGGATTTTGGTGCCTGGCAGAAGGACTAGTCTGTCGAGAGAGAAAGACCATGATACAGGTGGCGATTTGGCCGCTGTCCTCTTTGGACTTGAGGTCCACAGTGATCTGGTCATTGGTGCTGGGGATGAACTTGAAGAACGAACTTGAATGTGCGCGCGGCCCACATCCCCCATGTGACTGACGGAAATGTAACACCAAAGTCCTGGGTGGCACTCAGGAGTCCTCGCTGCACTGCTGGGGACAGGACCAGCTCAGTAGCGCTCTCCAGCAGGCGGACTAGGGGTGAGGCAGCCTGACAGTCGAATTTCCGTGGTGGCCCTGGGAGCACTGCAGCTGCACAACCAGTTCTTGTGGTCCACGCTGCCCTTGTGGCCTGCCACTCTCACCCATTCTACGTTTTCAGTCACTATGCCCCCTCCTTGCCCAGGCCGCCCTCCTACAGATGGTCGCTCTCCACTGCCATGAACCCCTTCTCCACTGCCCTATTGCCTTCGGAGAGAAGTACCCAGGGCACAGCCTTGCTGCCTTCCATCTGACAGGTCACCCCTCTCCCATCGTTCACAGAGTAGTTTCCCACCAGAGACATTCAGATCCGAGAGCTCCATGCCCCTCTCCACTTTCTGCCAGGTGAGACTCTAGGATGCAGTGGTCTTTGTCTCATTTCACCACCACCCTGTCCCTGCTGTCTGATAGAGTTGGGTAGCCCCTTTTCAGGTAACTGAACCAGGTGTTTTCCTCTTGGGCCCTTGACCCTGTGTCCAGGTCGGCAATGACTGCTACTGGGTATCCAATCCTACCTGGTGTCATCTAGAAGGCAGCCGGGGGTAAGTGTCATTGTCCATGGCCTTGGTCACAGGCGCCAGCACAGGAAGGCCCTGCACACTTATCTGGAGGGAGTGCACAGACTCATTCCATTCCAGGTGGTCAGAGGGCTGGACAGGCATTAGACTGAAGGGCAGGTGGGACCAGTTGGGTCTGGGGCAGGCAGGGCCCAGTGGAGCAGGGAGGCCGACTTCCACCCTTAGCAAGCTTGCCTGGCCTGAGTTATGTGAGAGTAGTGATGGCTACACAAATTAAACATAGAATAAAATTTCATAGAACTGTATACACACACACACACGCAAATAGATGCCTGTGAAAACTGGTGACGTGAGAATAAAGTCTGTGCTCTAGTTAACAGTATTGTACCAATGTCATTTTCCTGGTTTTGATGTTGTAATACAGTAATACGGTTGCATAAGAGATCACCATTGGGGAAGCTAACTGAAGGGTACAGGGGACTCTGGAGTATTTTTGCAAATTTCTGTGAGTCTGTGATTATTTCCAAACAAGATGTTTTAAAAAATCAATGAGAGAATGAAAAATATGGAATTTACAATGACTTTTTCTTTAGTATTTTGCCCTTTAAGTGTAATCTAATTATTACAATCATCATTATTACTCATGTATTGTGTACAGGAAGCACTTCTCTTATTAAAATGTAACTCAAAACTTCCAGAACTTGTCACTGGAAGGCCCTCCATAGAGGAAGTTTGGCTGACTTGAAAGTCAAACCTATTTGCAGTAGGACCTTCCTTAATTATAGCAGATTATTATATCCTTGATTATAGTTGATTATAGCTGGTTGCAGGAGTGGGCTGCTCTCTCTTGAGAGGTCAAACTTTACTTACAATTGTACATCAGAATAAGTGAGGAGTGAATATACTTTGAAAGGCATATTTAAAACACCAGTTTCCCCATTATTTTTATTGTGGAATATAACATACAGAACAGTTCAGAAAACATAAATGAAGAACACTTAGAAAATGAACACCACTTTAACCTCGGTTAAAAAAAAAAAGTCCTATTATCTGTAAGTACCCCAGAAATCTATCATGTGCTGCTTTCTTTCTTTTTAAAAATAGCTTTATAGATATATGATTTGCATACCATAAAATTCACCTGATTTAAGTGTACCATTCAATGGTCTTTAGTATACTTATGGAGTTGTGCAGCCATCTTCACAATCTAATTTTATAATTTTTCCATCACCCCATGAAGAAACCATGTGCCCTTGATCAGTCAGTCTCCATTTTCTGTCTACACCCCCACCATTGTCTCTGATAACCACTAATCTGTCTCTGTGAATTTGCCTGTTCTGGACATATCATATAAATTGAATTATATAATATGTGATCTTTGTGTCTGACTTTCATTTAGCAGAATTTTTTTGAGATTCATCTATTGTGGCATGTATCAGTAATTTATTCCTTTTTATTGCCAAATAGTATTTCATTACATGGATGTATACATTTTATTTATCCACTAATTGAGAAACATTTAGGTTGTTTGCCCTTTGGGACTGCTATTAGTAATAGCGAAGTGAACATTCATATACAGGTTTTGTGTGTGTGTGTGTGTGTGTGGACATATGCTTTCAGTTCTCTAGGTGAAGACCGAGGAATTGAATTGCTGGATCAACAGAACTCTAACATGTTGAGAATCTGCCAAACCTTTCAAAAGTTTATCAACAACAGTGTTTGTTGGTTTCTGTTTCTCTGCATCCTCAGCAACACTTGATATTACCTACATTTTTTCTTATAACCATCCTAATGGATGTGAAGTGCCATCTCATTGTAGTTTGGTTTGAGTTTCTATCATGACTAAGGATGGTTAACCTAGGTTAACTAAGGATGATTAACCTAGGTAATTCACGTGCATTCCTGACCATTTATATATCTTCTTCGGAGAAATGTCTGTTCAAATCCTTTCATTATTTTATTTTATTTATTTAAAGATGGGAGTCTTGCTATGTTGCTCAGGCTGCTCTCAAACTCCTGGGCTCAAGTGATCTTCCTCCCTCAGCCTCCTGAGTAGCTAGGGCTACAGATGTGCACAACCATGCCTGGTTCTCCTTTGATTATTTTTAGTTGGGTTGTTTTCTTATTATTGAGTTTTAAAGATTTTTTGTATATTTTTGATACAAGGTTCTTACAGATATATAATTTGCAAATATTTTCTCTCAGCTTGTGGGTAATTTTCATTTTCTTGATGGTGTCATTTGAAATGCAAATGTTTTTAATTTCAATAAAGTCAAATTTCTCTTTTCTTTTTTCTTTTGCTTGTGCTTTTGGTGTTGTGTCTACGAAATCATTGCCTCACCCAAAGTGGCACAGATATATTCCTATTTTTCTAAAGTATAGGTTGGTGCAAAAGTATCATGGTTTTTATCTTTAAAAGTGATGGCAAAAACTGTGATTACTTTTGCACCAACCTAACAAATGACTCAGAGATGTTCTCTATGTGTTAGCTCTTCGGTTGTTTATTTCTTCACAGCAGACTGAGATCCATTAGCTCAAAGGTTGCCAGCACCAGACTTAAAATTGTATACATACGATTGTTTTAAACATAGCCCACATAAGCAGATTTTTAGCCATTTAGTGCCTGATCTGCATACTCTATGAAATTGGCAATATTTACTATCCATAGATAAGATAAGCCCCAGTGTTATAAAGATGCCAGGCCGCTGCTGTCCTTTGAGTTCACTGACCCTGAGATTTCCTGCTGTGCCTCTGACTTATCCCCTTTCCTAGAAGTTTCCTTTCTCTCCTTCCCTTCTGAATGGTGGTCCCACCAAGACTAGATAGTTTCAAGATGTGAAGGACTCGTTCCTCCTGCTTACTTGCTAAAGCAGCACACTACTAAAGCTTGCGCATGCTGCTGCCAGCTCATGATATCTTTTTCTTCCATCAATCCAGAAATCCTTGAACTCACTCCCTACAGTTTTCCTCTAAAACTTTTATCATTTTAGCTATTACATTTAGGTCTATGATTCATCTTGACTTAATTTTTGTATGTGGTGTGGGATAGGGGTACAATCTATGCTTTTGCATGTGGCTATTCAGTTATCCCAGCAGCATTTGTTGAAAGTTTTGAAATGGAGAAGTATGAGTTCTCCAACTTTGTTCAAGATTACTTTAATCTGAGTCCTTTGTGTGTTCTTATGAATTTTCAGATCAGCTTGTGAGTTTCTGGGGTTTAAAAAGGAATTGCATTAACTGTAGAAAAATTTAGGGAGTATTGCCATCTAACCTTCTGATCTATGAACATGGAGTATCTTCTTCTTTAGATGTTTAATTTTAAAAATATTCTGTAGTTTTCAGTGTACAAGTTTTGTACTTCTTTCGTTATACTTATTCCCAAGTGTTTGTTGTTCTTAGCGACATTCTGAATGAATTTTTTTAATCTCTTTTTTGAATTGTTCATTGCTAACATGTAGAAATGCAATTGATTTTTGTATATTCATCTTGTATCTGACACGTTGCCTAACTTATCTATTAGCTCTGGAAACTTTTTAGTAAATGCTTTAGGATTTTATATATACAAGATCATGTTGTCTGAAAATAGCTTTACTCTTCCTTTCCAAACTGATGACTTTATTTTGCCTAATTTTCCTGTCTAGAACCTTCAGTAAAATGTTGAATAGAAGTGGTGAGAGCAGATATCCTTATCTTCTTGATTTTAGGGAAAAAGTATCCAGTCTTTTGCTACTGAGTATAATGCTAGTTTTGGGTTTTTCATAGGTTTCCTTAATTAGATTGAGAAAATTACTTTCTATTAGTTTGTAAAGTGTGTCTTGTGAGGGGTTGGGGGTTAGTCATGAAAGGGTATTAAATTTTTTTCAAATTTTTTTTTCTGCATTATAATTTCTTTTGAGACTATTATGTGGTTTTTACCTTTTATTCTCCTAATATGGTATATTACATTAATTGATTTTCATGTATTAAATCAATCCTGCATTCCTAGGATAAATCCCACTTGATCTGGACGAGTTTATGGACTATCAATACCAATTTTTCTCTAAATGTTTGACAGAATTCACCAGTGAAACCTCTGGGCCTATGTTTTTCTTTGAAAATACTTTAAATTACTGATTCAATATCTTTTCCTGTCATAGGTTTGTTCATGTTTTCTATTCCTTTGTGAGTCCGTTTTGGCAATTTGTGTTACTCTAGGAATTTGTCCACATTACCTAAAGTATCTAATTTGTTAGCATATATTTGTTCATACCATTTACTTAGAGTCCTTTTAATATTTGTAGAATTAATGGTAATATCTCCTCTTTCATTCTTGATTTTTTATAATCTGTGCTTTTTCTCTTTATCTTGGTCAGTCTACCTGAAGGTTTGCCAATTTTGCTGATCTTTTCAAAGAATCATTTTTTCTTTAATTTTACTGATTTTCTATTGTTTTTTGTTTTTTTCTACTTCTTTTGTTTCTACCCTGTTATTATTTTCTTCTTTCTACTTGTTTTGGGTTTTGTTTGCTTTTCTTTTTCCAGATCTGAAGTTGAAGTCTTAAGATTATTAAGATCATTCTTCTTTTCTATTATAGCTGTTTAAAGCTACAAATTTGCCCTATGTCTTGCTTTAATTGCATCCTACATAATGTGCTCCTTTCTGATTAAAACTCTTTCATTAAAGATATATACTACCCTGACTCTTGTAATATTTTCCGAAACAATACACTTTAGTTTTCTTATTAGGGAACTTTATTTAAACGGAGTCACATTGCCTGTGTGTGTGTGTGCATGTGTGTGTGTGTGTGTTTTGTTCTTTTTATCCAATATTATGTTTGGGCACTGGTGCATGTTGTTGCAAATAGTCTTAATTGGTTCATTTATATTTTTGTATTCCCCAGAATGCTACTTCACTGTTATAGTGTATAATTTATATAACATATAAACACATAATTTATCATTTCATTGGTGATAAACATTTGCATTGTTTCCAGTTTGGGGCTAATATGAGTAATGCTGTGATGTACATTCTTGTACATGTATCTTGAAGAACATATGCGCACATTTCTTCAGTGTTGCGACTTAGCTAAGAGTAGATTGTTAGGTCACAGTATATGTGTATTTTCTGTTTTAATGTAGAATGCCACACTATTTTTCAATGAGATCGAACCTCACTACATTGTCATTAGTAACATAGGAGAGTTTCCATACTCCTATTTATAAACATTTGGTACTTGTAGTTGTTTTAATTTTAGTTATTCTGGTGAGTATAGTGGTACCTCATTGTGGTTTTTATTTTCACTTCCCCATTGCTAGTAAGGCTGAGCTCTCTTTATTCACGATTTGGATATTCTATTTTGTGAAGTACCTGTTCAAATCTTTTTGCCCATTTTTCTTGTAGATTGTCTATTATTGATTTGTAGACATTCTTCTATATTCTGCTTAGAAATCCTTTGTCATATTTATGTTGCAAATATTCATTATGTGTCTTACCTTTTTACTCTTTTATGGTGTTTTGGGATGTATGTTCTTTTAGTGTAATCTAAAATTGCAATAATTTTCCTTTTGGGTAGAGCTTTTCGTGTGTTGTTGAAAAAAATCCACCTTGTCCCAAGATTATAAAAATTTTCTCCTAAATAACTTCCAAAAGCTTGATTGTTTATCTTTTAAATGTAAGTCTTTAACTTGTCTGAATTTAATTTTTGTCTGTGGAATAAGGAAGGAGTCCAATCTATTTTTCCAATATGGGTTCCCAATTACTCCAGCAAGTTTAGTGGAAACATTTATCCTTTCCCTAGTGATCTCTACAGTGTCACTTATCAAGTGTTGGTGTATATGTGGATTTGTTTCCAGGCCTCTATCCTGTTCCCTTGATTATTTTATCTACCACTGAGCCAACACTATACAATCTTACTTATTATAGCTTACAATAAGTCTTGATATTTGCTAGGACAAATCCTCTTTCATCTCCCATCTTGTTCTTCGTGAAGAATGTTTTATCTCTTTTTGGCCCTTTGCATAGCTTAATAAATTTTAGAGTAAGTTTTTAAGCTGTAAAAAAAAAAAAAAATTCTGGGGGCTTTATTGAGACTATAGTAAGTCTACAGATAAATTTGGAGTAAATTGATTATCTTCATAATATTGAGCTTCCAATCTATGAACATAATTCTTTATTTATAGATACACTTAATATCTCTCAATAGTTTTATGTTTCTCCATAGAGATCATCGTTTGTTCAATTTATTTATTGATATTTCATTTTTTATGCTATCTTTTAATTTTTATTTATTTATTTTGTTTTGAGATGGAGTTTTACTCTTGTTGCCCAGGCTGGAGTGCAGTGGTACGATCTTGGCTCACTGCAACCTCCGCCTCCCAGGTTCAAACAATTCTCCTGCCTCGGCCTCCCAAGTAGCTGAGATTACAGGCATGTGCCACCACACGTGGCTAATCTTGTATTTTTTGTAGAGATGGGGTTTCACCATGTTGACCAGGCTGATCTTGAATTCCTGACCTCAGGTAATCCACCCACCTCAGCCTTTTCTGGTATCTTAAATTATATATTTTTAAATTCAATTTTTGTATTTTTTATTGCTGGTGTGAGAATAAATTGATTTCTTAAACTATTGATTATATGTCTAACAGCTGTACTAAACTCTCAGAGTCTTATAATTTGAGTCTTATAATTTATATGTGGGTTCTTCTGAATGTTTATATATACAGTCTAACTATCTTCAAAAATGATTTCTTTCTTTCTATCCCTTATGTGTTTGACTTTTTTTTTTCTTGCCTTAATGCCCTGAGTAGCTTATTCAGGTCTCTTTACTTTTACCTAATGTCTTTTTCTGTTTCAGGGTTACATCTAAGACACCACATCACATTTAGCCATCATGTCTCCTTAGGCTTCTCTTGGCTGTGATATTTACTCAGACTTTTCTTGTTTTGGATGACCTTGAGTTTCAAGGAGTTCTGACCATGTATTTTATAGGTTACCTGTCTATTGGAATTTATCTGATTTTTTTTTCTCATGATTAGACTGGGATTATGGGTTTGCGGGAGGAAGACCACATCATATTAAAGTTACGTTCTAACATAATTTATCACCGTTGATATTGATGGATTGTCACATTTCCTTACTGTTAAAGTTACTCTTTTTTCATCATTTCCATACTGTACTCTTTGAAAGGAAGTCTCTATGTGCAGCCCACATTTAAGAATTGATTATTTCAAATTTTCTACATAGGCAATCATATTATCTGTGAACAAAAACAGTTTTCTTTCTTTCTTCCCAATTTGTATACCACTTATTTATTTATTTGCCCTATTTTATCATCTAGAACTTCCAATGCAGTATAGAAAAGCAGTGGTGAGAGGCGACATCCTTACCTTGTCCTTAGTAAGAAAGCTTCTACTTTCTCACCATTAAGTATATGTTAGCTGTATGTTTTTTGTAGATGTTTTTATTTAAAAATTTTTTCTTTTTTTTTTTTAAGAGACAGGGTCTTGCTCTGTCTCCCAGGCTGGAGTGCAGTGGTATGATCAGAGGTCAACCCAGACTTGAACCCTGGGCTCAAGTGATACTTACATATTGGCCTACCAAGTAGCTAGGGCTATAGATGCATACTGCCATGCCTGCCTAATTTTTTTTTTTTTTTTTGTGATGGAGTCTCACTCTGTCACCCAGGTTGGAGTGTAGTGGTATGAGCTCAGCTCACTGCAACCTCCACCTCCTGGGTTCAAGCGATTTTCCTACTTCAGCCTCCTGAGTAGCTGGAATTACAGGCATACACCTCCACATCTGGCTAATTTTTGTATTTTTAGTAGAGACAGGGTTTCACCATGTTGGCCAGGCTGGTCTCGAACTCCTGACCTCAGGCGATCCACCTGCCTCAGCCTCCCAAACTGCTGGGATTACAGGCATGAGCCACCGCACCTGGCTTTTTTTTGTTTTGTTTTGTTTTAAGCAATGGGGTTTTGCTATGTTGACCAGGCTGGTCTTAAACTCCTGGCCTCAAGTAATTCTTCTGTGTTGACCCCCCCCAAAACACTTAGGTTAATAGGTATGGACCACTGTGCCTAGCTGTAAAGGTTCCCTATCAAGCTGAAGAACTTTCCCTCTAGTTCTAGAGTGCTGAGAGTTTTTATCATGAATGTTGGATTTTATCAAATGCATGTGATCATGTGACTTTTCATCTTTAGCCCATTGATGTGATACATTATATTGAGTGACTTTTGAATGTCAAACCAGCCTTACATGCCTGGAATAAATCCCATTTGGTCATAGCATATAATTCTTTTTATACATTGCTATATCTGATAATATTTTGTTGAGTATTTTTACATCTATGTCCATGAAAGAAATTAGCCTGTAGTTTTTTTTCTTGTTATAACTTTGTCTGATTTTGGTATTAGGGTGATGGGCTCATAGAATGAGTCAGGAAATATTCCCTCTGTTTCCGTCTTCTGGAAGAGATTTTTGAAAATTGGTATAAATTCTTCTTTAAAATTATAGTAGAATTCACCAGTACACCCATCTGGGCCTGATGCTTTCTGTTTTAGAAGGTTCTTAATGATTCAATTTATTTAATGTATATAGTTCTACTCAGATAGTCTATTTCTTTTTGTACAAGTTTTGGCAGATTGTGTCCTTCATTGTTCTGTTTCACCTAGGTTATCAAATTTGTGAGTGTAGAGTTTTTCATAGCATTTCTTTATTATCTTTTTAATACCCATAAGGTCTGTAGTATTGTCCCTTCTTCCATTTCTGATATTAGTATTTTTTTGGTTTTTGTAGACACAGGGTCTGTCTTTTTTCTTTTTTTTTCTTTGAGAGAGGGACTCGCTCCATCACCCAGGCTAGAGTGTAGTGGCACGATCTCAGCTCACTGCAACCTCTGCTTTCTGGGCTCAAGTGATTCTCCAGTTTCAGCCTCCCAAGTAGCTGGGACTACAAGTACAAGCCACCAAATGCCTGGCTAATTGTTTTGCATTTTTTGTAGAGATGGGGTTTCATTGTGTTGCCCAGGCTGGTCCTGAACTCCTGAGCTAAAAGTGATCTGCCCACCTCAGCCTCCCAAAGTGCTGAGATTACAGGTGTGAGCCACCACACCTGCCTTAGACACAGGGTCTCATTATGTTGCCCAGACGGGTCTTGACCTCCTGGGCTCAAGTGATGCCCCTGCCTTGGCCTTCCAAAGTGCTGGGATTACAGGCATAAGTCACTGTGCCCAGCCTGATATTAATATTTTTGCATCCTCCCTCCACCCCCTCTTTTAAAATATTAGTTAGCCTAGCTATGGCTTATCACTTTTTTGATCTTTTTGAAGAACCAGTATTTGGTTTTGTTGATTTCTTCTATTAGTTTTCTGTTTTCAATTCCATTGATTTCTGCTCTAATTTTTCTTTCTTTTTTTCTTCTTGCTTTGAATTTACTTTCCTTTTTCTAGTTTCCTAAAGTGGAAGCTTATGTGATTGATTTTAGATATTGAGTATCACAGGGTACAGTAGGTGAATTTTTCTTCTTTTAACCATGGAGTACACATTTTGTTCTTGTGAGGATATTCTTTCATTCAATAGATATTTACTGAACACCTACCATGGGACAGGCACTGTAGTCTTGGCCTTCATAGAGTTTACCTTTTCTTGAACAGAATAATGAACATCTTCCCACTGAAAACAAAATACCTAACAAATTATGGGGAGCAAAACATACATACAGACTGAAAATTCTGCATGAGTTGCCTTTTCTTCCTCCACCCTTTTTCTCAGATTATAACCCTCTGGAGGATTTCTAGTTTCATGAGAAGTAGTCTTTATTTGGGCTCCTTGCCCTGCTTGGACTGAAAGTATAGTTGACATTTATATCATTCCTACCCTTGCCTCTCCCTCAGCTCTGAGCTTAGAAGCCCCAGTCAGTGGCCTTTGAAGAGCTCCTTAGGGTGTGTGGTGGCATCAGAGCATGAATGAATGACAGTTTTTTTTTTTTTTTTTTTTTTTTTTTTTTTTTTTGTTAGAACAACTCAGTAAGTAAACCTGTTCTACATGGTTGTGATATAAGTTGAAATCTAACACAGAACTTTGGCTATATGAATTCATTCAATGGAACAACAAACATCTAGAGAGGTTTGCCTTTTATACTCTTAGACTAATTATTCCAGGAATTGCCTCAGTGCTTGTGTTAGCTTGGTGTCAGATATTTGTACTCGTAAAAACAAAGTCAAAAAAGAAGTCATGATATTTAGAATAGATTCTTCCTATCAAATACATTTAGAACATATTTTTGGAATAATTTCAAGTCCATGGGGAACGCAATTACTAGGAATTTGAGACAGAGGTGACAATGAGAATCTGCTTTGAGAAAGTAGATCATAATATTACAGAGCTATGCCTTCATCAGTTTAAAATTGGAAGTGGTTTCTCTGTTATTTTCTACCCTGGAGTGTTCTTAAAATTATTTTTATCCCATTTAAGAAATTTGCAGTGCTTCTAAAAAGGAAAGTGAAAGTGCCACAAACATGCTTGTGCTGCAAATCAGTTTTAAGTTAACACGCAAAGAGAATTTTGGCTACTTTTTTGTTTGGAGTCAAATATAAAACTAAACAACATGTGCCCAGATTTCCTACCATGATTTTGCAAAAGATATCTTGAAACCTTTCTTGGCAAAAATAATATTCCTTTATGATTCAGTGTTGCACTGTAAACAGAGTGTTTAGAAATTGGGGTTTGAAAAGTATAACGGCTTGTTTCCTTAAAAAAAAAAAAAAGATTCAAACGCTTCATTTGCTGCTAGAGCTTTTTATAAATTAATCAAATCGAGTGCAGTGGGAGGGGTGACTCATTAAGTGGAGAGCTGGTGAAGACATAGCCTGTGAAAGGCAGTCGGCTAAGTGGTAGGGGCAGAAGGAAGATAGAGTGCTTTCAAAAGTGCCTATGTGTAAGTAAACAGAGCAGTGTGCCAATTACAACGTTGTAATGTTCTACAGAAGACGGATGCACACCAAGAATGCTAGCCTGGACCTAGGGTGTGTCTTGGAAGGCTTAACCAGGAAGGGGACGATTCAGTTCTATTTGAACCAAGACTGATGCTGCGTGGTGGAGAGGAACTGCGTTCTAGGCAGAGGCAGTCCAGATGCAAAAGAGCAGAGAAGGGAGGGACAGCACAGTGGCTTCTCAGAAGTGAATATAGTGTTAGACTTCTAAAAGAGCTGTGGTAGAGGGAGAAAACTGTCAAAGGAAATCAGTAACTGTTGAAGGAAATACCGCAAACGCCCTCCTTCCAGGCTGACTAATGCCTTATGGGAGCAAATGAGCCACAGAAACGATACGAGCAACTGCTGTTCTTTCAAAATACCCGGCCAGAGGAACTGGCAGACGATGGGCAGGCAAGTAAGAGGGATATTAGTTCTCTAGAAAAGTGGAGAGGCATATTTAACAAGTAAGATGTATGTTTACATTCATATCAAGGTGGGGAGAAATGCATCCTCAGGTAGCCACCAAACCTGGGTACTTGGAACGCAAGGGGCTTAAGAAGTATTTTAGGGAAAAGGGATTTTGAGCTGTCAGTTTGGAATGATTATCTCTTAAAACCTAACATTATTAACATTTCCTCTCAAAATGTTTGCCTTTTCATAGCACTGAACAAACAACTGAGATCCTGTTGTGCCTATCACCTGTTGAAGTTGCCAATCTTAAGGAAGGAATCAATTTCTTTCGTAATAAGAGCACTGGCAAAGACTACATCTTGTACAAGAGTAAGAGCCGACTGAGGGCATGCAAGAATGTGTGCAAGCACCAAGGAGGCCTGTTCATAAAAGATATCGAGGATTTAGCTGGAAGGTACCAAGAGTCCTTTGCTTTCTCACTGGTTACCTTTCTTGCTGTTAGATTTGGCAGGAAATGTGTTCATCTGGAAATTTTAAATGAACCAATCAGCAAATTACTTCCCCTAGAAAATTTTACTCTTGCGTGTTTAGGCCATCTCTCTGATCTAAAAGTTGTATGTTCTATTTAATTTTCCTCTCTCTTATAAGAACTCTAATTTAAAATGTATTCCTAGCTTGATATATAGTAAAACCTCTCTGGGTGTGTGTATGTGTGTGTGTGTGTGTGTGTGTGTTTGGGTGTGCACAGGGAAAACACACATTTAACTGGTTTTGTATTCAAAGACCCAAGCCTCCTATGGGTCTCCTTCCCCTCTCCCCCAGAAGAGTGTGTGTGTGTGTGTGTGTGTGTGCGCGCGCGCGTGTGCATGTGCATGTGCATGCTCCTGTGAGTGTGTATGTGTGTATGGGGGGCTCTTTTCCAAAGCCTGCTGGAGAGCAGATAGAATTTTCCCGGGAGGCTAGTTGTGATTACTAAACAAAAATAGCAGATCCCCAGCTGTTCCTGCCCTGAACAGTGACTCTTCCGGTCATTTCTTAGAAGAACTGATGCTGTTGCCAACTTCCCTCCCATCCTTTCCCCTCCTCTCCCCTCTGTATAGAACACCTCTCCCCAGTGCAGCAGCAATACCAGGACAGGATTGTTTTGTTAGTTTTTTCTCAGTGACTACCAAAGAAATAGCAGTAGTGCCTGGCAGAGCCAGATAGGGCTCTTGGGCATGTGCTTTGTCAGTCTAATTCTCAACACCAGTAATGCTGTGAGTGTTTACTCCCACATTTCAAGCTTTACTTTAGCCTAATTTGCCCTATGTGGCTTTAGTCACTTGGTGTTAGGCTTTTTTCTTCCACTGTGTTGTCGGTCTTATTTCTCAGGTCATTTTGGGGTAGTTTAGTGCTGGTGTATTCAGAGTGAGAGCTGAGTAGTTGTCCATGAGTTACCTGTTACCCAAATCTAACAGGTAACTCTAGAATGTTCTCTAACATTCACACAGATTTACTTTGCTCTGTATCTACTATCATGGCCCAGCCCTTCAGGTTATTTGATTCTTAAATGCTAACTAACCACTGTGAACCCTGGAGACCTGACACAGGTCTCAGTTAATTTAGAAAGTTTATTTTGCCAAGGTTGAAGACGTGCCCCCATGACACAGCCTCAGGAGGTCCGGACAACACGTGCCCGAGGTGGTCAGAGCACAGTTTGGTTTTATACATTTTAGGGAGACATGAGACATCAATCAACATATGTAAGATGAACATTAGTTCGGTCTGGAAAGGTGGGACAACTTGAAGCAGGGAGGGGGCTTCCAGGTCATAGGTAGATAAGAGACAAATGGTCGCTTTTTTTTGTTTGTTTGTTTAGTTTCTATTTAGCCTCTCCAAAGAAGGCAGTGATATACGCATTTATCTTGGTGAGCAGAGTTCAAAGTTACCTTGGTAACTTTGAATAGAATGGGAGGTAGGTTTGCCCTAAGCAGTTCCCAGCTTGACATTTTCCTTTAGTTTAGTGATTTGAGAGGCCCCAAATACTTTCCTTTCACATCTCCCCCCTTTTCTTTTTAAAAATCTGTTGGAGAAAGCATTTTAGAAGAAAATGAGTCTCTAGCCTCAGGTTTCGTCTGATCTCTCATGGCTAGGATGGTTTATACCTAGACAGGTAGGTCCCGAGTTATTAGGAAAGCTCATTTTTAGAAGGTTGGGAAGTCTCATGTCCTATGAAGACAAAATAGGGGGAGGACAACAACAAACAAAAGAACAGTTCTGGAAAACAGATATAGGCCACATTACTCTGAAGTCCATACATCAGTAGGCAGGTATGAAAGTGGCTTATGTATGTAAATAGGTCCCTGTTATTTTCTTCTGAATTTTAAGTTGTCTAGCTTCATTTCACAGGGCTTTATGAAAGCACATTTTAGTTTCCAGTGACTCCAAATTAGGAAAAATGGAGGGAAAAAAAGAAGGAAAATATTGAAAACATTGTTTGGAAGATATGTAGCCAAGAAAAATTAGAATTCAGTCCAAACTGTAGAAAATAAAAATTGAAAAACATTACACAAGACTAGAATCTAACAATAGGTGTCCTGTAGTTTTTGAAACATAATTTTTCTCTCTCCACTTTCCCATTTTTATTAAAGACAAATCCGGCAGGACTGGTTTTCTTTATTGTACTTGGCCTAATTCTTTGTATACAGTTCTGTAAGAATAATTATTTTTTACATAAGCTTTTAAATTGGCTTTGATGGAACTTTGTTCCACAGAAGGAATCTCAGAGAAGACTTTTTTAAAGCCCAGCCTATCCATGAATTTGTACCATGAAATACCTATGAGTTGAGTGAATTCCTCTCCTTTTGAGCTCCTAAGAAAAACTTGGAGCTCCTGGGCCTATCAGAAAGTGACATTCTTTACTTACCACAGGTCAGGAACCCTGTACAGGGACTGTGGAGACAAAGGTATGAGGCTAGTTTTTCCAAGGGGCTTTTTATTGCCTCCATAAGTCAACTTTAATTCTTTAAAGGAAAGCACACTATTCCAGTCAAAGCCTTGATAAAATAACCAGTTTCTTCAATTGTGTCCTGTTACAAATGAAAACAGATTCTTATTGCACTTACACAAATAACTTTGTCATACTCTCAAATAGATTGCAAATTCTGTAGAAATCAGGTAGAGAAAAACAAATATGCTCCAAATTTTGTTCATAGGAGTATACTCATTGTTAAAAAGCTGTAAATAGCTTAAAAGTTTCTTGATTCTGAAAAACAAAGTATCAGCAACGTTTTAAGCAAAAAGTCAAAAAAGATTACTTCACACTTTTATTAGTTTAGTCCATGCAGTTAATTCTTGTTCTGCTTGATATTCATGAACATTTCAGCTCTCCATGAGTCCTCAAAGTTTTTTCTCTATTTTGATGTCACAGTCTCCAAAGTTATCAGAAACATGTATTCAAGAGCACCTGTTAAGGGTTTCATAGCTGATTATAAAATCATCTTCTGGAAAGGACCACAAAAAGACAAAAATTGTCTGTGAATAATGAAAAGTTTTAGGGCAGCCATAGTCAAAGACATTTTTTTTACCTCTGTGGCACACAATAATTTAACATAAAATTATAATTATTACTGATAACATACACTGTGTCATATCAGAATAAGAGGAGTTTCCCATAATTTTGGAATACATACCAATAACATTTATACAAATACAGCCCATAGGAAACCAAACACCATTTCATATTGGACAATGCTTCCTGTATAATTTTCATACCAAAAAGCCAAATATGTCATTTTTGGACTTTAGAGAACCCATTAATAATATCTTAAAGGACTAATTAGGTCAGAAAAAGATATAATTTATAATTTGATTTTGGAAAGTTTGTCAAATATCAAAGATTTTAAACACTTGATATCACAAAATAGGATTACAGGTCATTGCAAAATAAGTCATTCATTTAGCCAAAATGATAAGGAAATAAAAAGGGCAAAAACCTTTATTCTTTGAGAGAGGAGACTTAATTTTCCAAACATTAAGCCCTAATAAAAAACAGCATGAAGCCGATTAAATTTGTTTTTCAAAATTTTATAAACAGTCCACAAAGGTTTAATCTTGATCATAAGACATATCTTCTATGAACCTTTTATATCTTTGTAACCTCTATTAAGCAGTTGGTTAATGTTTCAAGAAAACCTTGTTAATTTGACACAGGGGTTGATATACTGGTCTTGCATCAGTGTGCCTTTGACATTAATAGTTAATTTATAGAGAAACTGAACTCATTTTATCTCTTAAAATTAACCCTTGCAATCTCACAAGCCCACCTCTTCTGCGATAGGCCCTGGGCCTTGAGGAGTTGAACGCCTTTAATTTCTGGCCCTGTGTCTCAGGAATGCAGTTTATTTTGATTGGCATCTTCTAGGGGACCTGGAGATGAGGTTTTAATTGCTGTCAATGTTTAAGATTTAGCAGGACTTGGTGTTCTTTTTAGACCCAGGAGTCAAAGCCCTGTAACTCAATGTCACAAGGACTTTAAAAGTACATACAGGAAGATACAAGAATGTAATAACCTTAATTAAAAAAAAATTTAAATCTCAGTTTTTCCTAAGCAAACCAAACTTAATAATAATGTCATAGGAGTTATTGTGAAAAATGTAAAATCTGTTAGGCCAGTTACCAAAAGGCCAAAGAAAATACCTTCTGCAGTGCACAGAATATTATGTTGGAAGAAAACAATTCCTTTAGACCTTTAAGAAAATGTTGGTAGCATCAGGCCACCAAAAAGAGAACCTGAGCAGGGAAAAAACTTATATGAGCCAAAAATGAGTTGAAGGAGAGTGTTACTATTTCGTACCTTTTAAAAGAGGAGAGAAAACCAAAACTAGTGAGATGCAATGGAAGTGTATAAGTGGCATTTTTTAAACATCAAACCCAACCTATAGAAAGACCATTATTATTTCCCTTTAATCATAGGCAACTTGATCATATAAAAGTTTTTGTTTTGTTTTTTAGAAATCCTCTTATTGTGACTTATACAGACTGTTCATGACATGCTTAGGCTTTCTGATTTGTCTTGAACTAACTAACTACATTCCTTCCTTTCTCTCTTTCTTTTACTTTCTTTCCTTTTTTTTTTTTTTTTTTTTTGAGATGGAGTCTCACTTTGTTGCCCAGGCTGGAGTGCAATGGCACGATCTCAGCTCACTGCAACCTCTGCCTCCCAGGTTCATGTGATTCTCCTACCTCAGCCTCCTGAGTAGCTGGGATTACAGGTGCATACCACCATGCCCGTTAGTTTTTGTACTTTTAGTAGAGGCAGGGTTTCGCCATGTTGGCCAGACTAGTCTCAAACTCCTGACCTCAGGTGATCCACCCACCTCAGCCTCCCAAAGTGCTGGGATTACAGGCTTGAGCCACTGCACCTGGCTGAACATCCTTCTTTCTTAAACAGTCATTTTACTCTAGGACTAAATTTACCATACAAGATTCTTTCTCATATGAAATTATTTCTCCTTAAGCTTTTTTACCAAAAAAAGCTCTTTATTTTTATAACTTTCTTTACATATCTTCTATTTCTTGGTTCCTTTTACCTTGTTTTATACATGCCCTTTAAATAAGCTTTGAATTAGACAAAAATTGTTCACCTTGTTTAAAAGGACATACTTTCTTTTTTTTAGAAAGAATGTTTTTCTACAAATATATTTTTATTGGAAAATGCCCATATAATGAAATATCTATTATTAATATAACTTTTGATTCTAAATTATAATGAGTTTGTCTACAAGCATTTATCCTATTACATTTACCTAATTATTTTAATCATTTACCTAGATCACTTGTAGAAACTGCGATTGTCATTATTTGAAGTTATGGAATTGCCATTGCAAAATTACAACTGAGACAGTGAAAAAGATTTGACCTAACTGACTCCATCCTGCTCTTGCTTCTAACCTCCAAGCTGTTCTTGTTCCTTCCTGGTTGTAGGTAAGCCAAACTAATTTTGGGAGGAACTTAGTTTATAGTTTAGCTTTGAAACAAAGATGGTAACAGTCCTTTCCCAAAACAAACCTTACTACTCGTGAACTAGACTGCCTAAAGCCACAAGATTAGAAGTTATGGTAATCTTACTCAATTCAAGATGAAGCTATTTTTATTAAACTAATATCAATGTATTATTTATGAAAGATTACACAAGCAAAGATCATTCTGTCTTGGGCAGGATTTATAGTTTTATAATGCCTATGCCAAAGTTTGACACTTTGTAGTATTTGGCAGGCGTAACTATGAAACTGCTTGATTAATAAATGTAAAAACAAAATGTATGCTGGCAATTCTTAAGACATTTCTAATATTATTTATAATTTTTAAAGCTAGCTTATTAAAAATTTTACTTAAGTTATGTAAAGTTGAAAAAGCATTTTACTAATCTTTTCTTCTCTCCTGATAAAGTATTTGATGCAAATGCTTTTATTTTATTTTATTTTATTTATTTTTTAGATAGAGTTTCACTCTTGTTGCCCAGGCTGGAGTGCAATGGTGCAATCTCAGTCCACTGCAACCTCTGCCTCCTGGGTTCAAGCGATTCTCCTGTTTCAGCCTCCTGAGTAACTGGGATTACAGGCACACACCACACCACCATGCCCAGCTAATTTTTTTTAATTTTTAGTAGAGAAGGGGTTTCACCATGTTGGCCAGGCTGGTCT
>NW_012119598.1:26306318-26317434 GCF_000951035.1 Colobus angolensis palliatus | reverse complement strand
GTTTTTGTATTTTTAGTAGAGACGGGGTTTCACCGTGATAGTCAGGATGGTCTCGATCTCCTGACCTCGTGATCCGCCCGTCTCGGCCTCCCAAAGTGGTGGGATTACAGGCTTGAGCCACCGCGCCCGGCCTGGATGTTAGGTTTTAATTATGCTGATTTTTAACCATTGAACTCCTTTAAAAGAAACTTTTAAAATCTCATTACCATATTTCAGCTAGGACAAATTGCTGCTATTTCAGAAGTACAGCCATTGCTCTTTCAGTTTGGCCTGGCTAACAAAAAGGCGGCCTTGTTATGTAAATAAAGCCCCTTAGTCAGAATCAAAAATTTTTCCTCTTTTTTTTTTTTTCCTCCACCCCATACCACGTGTGTGCGTGCGTGTGTGTGTGTGTGTGTGTGTGTGTGTGTGTGTGAATTTAGCCACTTCAGAGGCCTTGTTCCCCATAATTTGGAATTTCCTTTGGATTTGATCAAGTCGGATAGAGTTGATCAAACCCAATGGGAAAAAGTCCGAAACAACAATGCAAACAGGAACGAACAGCAACAACAACAAAAACAGTTAAGCGAAGCAATCACACAACTTATATCATTACTGAGCACTCTAATAGTAAGGAGAAATTAAGACCAGCTGGTTGTTAATCTTAACTTTAGCCAAGACAAACCCCAATTCAGTTACTTACCTAGGGATGGGTCTCAGGCTGTAGACTGCTCTCTACCATCCTAGAAGCAGGAAAAAAACCTCATCTTTCCTGTTGGAAGCGATCTCAAACTCCATAAAGGAGTTACCTGTCTTTCATAGTCATGGAAGCAGTAAATCTTGCCTTCCTTTTTGGAAGCAAGGAAAACTTTTTCTGGAGTTTTACTTGCTTTTTTTTTTTTTAACAGCAAAATAAACTTTAGATCTCTACCACATTTGGGGAGATCAGGGATTCTCTGGAGGGGTGCTCTCAGGCCTCAGCAAATCGTCCTATTGGTTTGAGCCATAAAGTCAGCTCGTGCTGGTACCAAGCACTGATAGGAGATTTGTCAAGGTCAGGGGCATCTCCGCTCAGAATCCCTTCATGGTTACCAAAATGTGAACGCTGAAAATTTGAGACAGGTCTCAGTTAATTTAGAAAGTTTATTTTGCCAAGCTTGAGGACATTTGGCCATGACACAACCTCAGGAGGCCCTGATGACATACCCAAGGTGGTCAGAGCACAGTTTGGTTTTATACATTTTAGGGAGACGTGAGACATCAATTAACATATGTAAGATAAACATTGGTTCGGTTTGGAAAGGCTGGACAACTTGAAATAGGGAGGGGGCTTCCAGGTCATAGGTAGATAAGAGATACATGGTTGCATTCTTTGGAGTTTCTAATTAGCCTTTTCAAGGGAGGCAATCAGATATGCATTTATCTCAGTGAGCAGAGGGGTGGCTTTGAATAGAATGGGAGGCAGGTTTACCCTAAGCAGTTCCCAGCTTGACTTTTCCTTTCAGCTTAGTGATTTGGGGGCCCAGGATATTTTCCTTTCATATCAGTTTTGCACCTGTAGCTTGCTTGGCTCCTCATATAGAGCTGCCAACTTGACCAATAAAAATACAGGATACCCAGTTAAATGTGCATTTCAGATTTTAAAAACGTATTTTTAGTATAAATACGTCCAAAGTAGTTAATGGGACACCTTTTTAGCTGGCAACTGTGCTCTACGAGAACCTCTAGGTAATTCCCTGAACTAAGTTCCTCCCAAAATTAGTTTGGCCTACCTACAACCAGGAATGAACAAGAACAATTTGGAGGTTAGAAGCAACAGCAGGATGGAGTCACTTAGGTCAAATCTTTTTCACTGTCTCAGTTGTAATTTTGCAATGGCAATTCCATAACTTCAAATAATGACAATCGCAGTTTCTACAAGTGATCTAGGTAAATGATTAAAAGTGATCTAGGTAAATGATGCCCATTTTGACGTTCTTCCATCTTCTGGGTGGATTCAAGTCAGTGAAGCCTCAGGCATAGTTCTGTCACTGGTAAACTTCTGTCAGCACTTCAAGGTGTTGGGGTTTTCTCTTCCAACGATTGAAGCTTTGAGACTCTGGGTTTCCTCTCCTCGTTTTTTAACTTAGTGGACCATTTCACAGAGTGCCACTTAGCTAGCCATTTAAGGAGTCCTTAAAGTTTACTGATTAAGAGCATCATCTCTCCTCATAGACTACCTGGTTTAGAAACCTGAATCCAGCACTTACTAGCTAGGTCATAACCCTAGACAGGTTTCTTAGCCTTTCTGGACCTCGGTCTTCTCATTTCTAAAATGAAGATGAAAATATTACCTATTCTGTCAGGTTACTGAGAGGATTACGTGATGCCAAACACATAAAAAACACTTAAAAGAATTGCCATATGGTGGCATATGGCGAGCACCCCCAAAAAGTGAATTACAGTTACTATTTTATTTCTCTGCAATGAACTTCTTGTGTAGCTTATATAGAGGGACTTATTTACAGGAACTCAGATTGTTTTTCTATCTAATATGCTCATCTAAGTATAGTGATTGCTTTGCCACAGGCTAGCCTTTCTCTTCTTCATTCAAAGCCTTGCGAGTGATTTACCTATTCTGTTGACACATTAGTCCTCCCCTCTTAGCTCTCCTGACCATGAGGAAGCAGGTTCTGCCAGCTTTATTCCCAGATGCAGCTCACCAAGCATTTGTATGTTGAAACTGCATTTCTATGGTAACTTACGCTCTGTAGTCTCCCATTCACTTCTCTGAGTTCGGTAAATTATAGTTGGATTCTCTTTGTAGCTATTTATCTGAAGAAACCGTCTTTTCTAGCTTCTAGGTTCCAGCCAAGAACAGAGACCTACCTGTTCTGTTCTACCCACCATTATTCAGCCATTTTTCTTCTCAACACAACCAAGATAATCAAATTTTATAAGCCATGATTCTCATTTTTAAAGCCTATCAGTTGTTCACAACCTCCTCTAATTGGAAAGCTGTTGTCTCCCTGTCACCTGTGAGCACCTGGTTCTGCCAGTTTTCCCTTTCATGGCCTGGCATGCTGAATAGCTACAGTTGGAATGTTCCATCAGAATTAATTGAAAGGTTGTTGGCTACTCATCAATGAGAAAGGAGTCATAAAATAATCCTTCATAAACTGAAGCATTGAATAATGCTTTTTGCATCATAACTTGGAGAACATGAGATAATTCTGGATATAATGAAATTCAGAAATGTCAGCATGATTCATTTACGTTAAAGTAGATGTTTTTAGTTTTTAAAAAATTTGGTGTTTCAGGTTTGAGACAGATTTCTTTATTTTAAAAAATTCTTTAAGTCTTAAAACCAACAAAACATCACCAGAAAGAAACACCACCAAAGTAGAAAAAACTGAACTCTTTCTATCACACCTCTAGCCACTCTGTCCCCCTCAAAGTTGTGGTAAGATGGGGAAAAGATACTGAACAACCTGTTTTGGTTTTTTTTTTTGAGGCGGAGTCTCGCTCTGTCACCCAGGCTGGAGTGCAGTGGCCAGATCTCAGTGAGCTGCAAGCTCCACCTCCCGGGTTCACGCCATTCTCCTGCCTCAGCCTCCCGAGTAGCTGGGACTACAGGGGCCGCCACCTCACCCGGCTAGTTTTTTGTATTTTTTAGTAGAGACGGGGTTTCACCGTGTTAGCCAGGATGGTCTCGATCTCCTGACCTTGTGATCCGCCCGTCTCGGCCTCCCAAAGTGCTGGGATTACAGGCTTGAGCCACCGCGCCCGGCCTACAACCTGTTTTGTTACCATCTGGTTCTCATGCTAAAACAGGGTTGCTAGTGTTAAATAAAAATACAAGATCCTTGGTTAAATTTAAATTACAGATTTATCAACAAATTTTCAGAATAAATATGTCTTAAATATTATAGAAAGCATATTTAAAAATTATTCATTATCTGAAATCTATATTTAACTGAGCATTTTATATTTTATCTCACATATATGCTCTAAAATCTTAAACTATAAGATCTTTTCTCTTTGAAATATGTAACCTTTGGTTGACTATTCTAGGGGTCAAGGATTTTAGAGTGATATAAATTATAGATATATATTTACTACTACAGTTTTTCCTTGTATTGGCCCCAGTTGGATCTTACCCAGCTTGGCTTATAAAGGAGGTGTTTCTGAAGACTTCTTTATTCCGTTGTCTCTGTTCTCTAAAATGTGTCATTTTGTGATATGGAGTTTATCTTTAATTTATTTTATTTATAAAATTACCTATTGATGATTAGTCTTTTTTTTGAATAGGTATTAGCTATTGATAGTTTTTGCTTTATGTATTTTGTGTTCAACTAATTCCATTATAATTTAATATCATTATGAAAGAATACATTTAAGCCTAATCAAGATTTTTATTTTTACCATCTCATAAACTTAAGTACAATTTTTCACCCAGGTCTGTTAGATGCACAAAGCATAACTGGAAATTAGATGTGAGCACCATGAAGTATATCAACCCTCCAGAAAGCTTCTGTCAAGATGAGCTGGGTAAATACCATCAATATCAATAAATGTATTCTGCTGTTATTGTTATTGTGGTTCTTGTCAACTTATTTCTAATCTTACTTGAAGCTTAGGATACATTCTGATTTTAAACTGTTAGATCTCTTTTTAAGTACAAGGAGACTTAAAAAATTTTGTGGAAAATGGAATTAAGAGATGAAAAATATAAGCTGTATTTCTCAACATAGGCTCCATCAAGGCCAAGATGGATTTGTAAGTGATAATATCAGCCATTTTTTCTGTTCCTAAAGAACTGAGAGTCCTGGGAATTTAACTATGTAAATGCAGTCTTTTTAAAATTATTAACCAAAGAAAAATGGGTGCCCTTTAAAGTTTTTTTTTTTTTTTTTTAGACAGAGTCTTGCTCTTGTCGCCCAGGCTGCAGTGCAATGGTGTGATCTTGGCTCACTGCAACCTCCACCTGCTAGGTTCAAGCAAGTCTCCTGCCTTAGCCTCCCAAGTAGCTGGGATTACAGGTGCCCACCACAATGCCCAGCTTTGTATTTTTAGTACAGACAGGGTTTCACCATGTTGACCAGGCTGGTCTCGAACTCCTGACCTCAGGTGACCCACCTGCCTTAGCCTCCCAAAGTACTGGAATTACAGTCATGAATCACTGCACCCAGCCTAAAGATTTTTTTTTAAGATTAGGAAAGAAAAAAGGCAGAAGCAGCCAAATTGGAACCATAATCAGGTGGATGCCTAATGATTTCCCACAGAAACTCTCACAAAATTGCCCTTGTTTGATGAAAGAAATGAGCAAGAGACACTTTTGTGGTATGATTCTGGTGAAGCTTTCCTGGGTAATTTTCTGCTAAACCTTTGGCTAACTTTCTCAAAACACTCATAATAAGTAGATGTTACCACTCTTTGTCCTTGTAAAAATTCAACAAACAAAATGCCTTGAGCATCTCAACAAACTGTTGCCACGACCTTTGCTCTTGAGCGGTCTGGCTTTACTGTGACTGGACCACTTCCCCCTCTTGGTAGCCATTGCTTTGACAGTGCTTTGTTTTCAGAATCATACTGGTAAAGCTATGTTTAATCTTCTGTTACAATGTTTTGAAGAAATGCTTCAGGATCTTGATCCCACTCGTTTAAAATTTCCACTGAGAGTTCTGCTCTTGTCTGCAGCTGATCTGGATGGTTTTGGCAGCCATCAAGTGCAAAGTTTGCTCAACTTTAATTTTTCAGTCAGAATTGTGTAAACTGAACCAATTAAGATGCCTATGGTGTTGGCTATTGTTTGTGCTGTTAGTTGTTAGTCCTCTTCATTTGGGGCATAAACAAGATTAATTTTTGCTTTGCAAATGGATACGGATGGTCTGCCATTGCAGGCTTCAACTTGAATGTTGTCTTCTCTCTTCTTAAAATGAGTTATCTATTTGCAAACTGCTAATTTGGGGTATACATGTAAAATTTTCAAAAAGTACAAAATTAAATAGAGTAAAAACCAAATTTTCTCTCCTCTGATCCCTAGTCACCAAGTTACCAAAGTTACCACTCTAGAAGCAACTACTATTATTATTATTTTCTTGTGGGTCCTTCTAGAGGTATCTTTTGCATTTATAAACTAGTACGTATTTATAATATCCCCTTCCTTAGTAGCAGACTATATACATTGTCCTCCACTTTGCTTTTTTTTGAATGGCTCTTGAACTTAGAAAGTAAAAGAAAGATAATATTGAATATCTCTAACAAGCAAAGTGTTGACCCAGAAGCTGCTAGTGAGACTTCAACTTCTCTTTCCCTCCTATCCATTAATATATACAGAGGTTTCTATTTTGTACCTGGGCATGAGGGAGAAAAAGGAAGGGAAATTGGGTGGTGGAGTCTGTGGTTTGTGGGGAGCTAAAAATGGGAATTGTTCTGCCCTGTAGACCGGGTTGGACTGCCCAAGCTCAGGAAAGTGGCAATCAGAAAAATAATGGCACTATTTTCCGGAGACAGTTGGAGGATTCATGGGAAGTAGGAGATGGCCAGAACTTAATATCTGACAAAGAAGAGCCATTTCACATCCTGGTGACCACATGTGGCACACAATTGGAGAGGAGGCTATGTCTTCCACCTACCCTTGGAACCTAGCAATGATCTGACACTCCTCAAACTTCTAGGCAGACAATGTGGAAGATTATAAGCCAGAGTAGGAAAAGAGGGAAAAGCAGACACCATGTGGTTACAGATCGGGTTGTGGGCATGTGTGTAGCATACTTTTGGGGAAGTCCCCAAAATACGTTCAGGACACTTGAAAATGTGCTAATTTCTAGTCAGCAAAACAGTTGGGGCTCTTGCCATCATCATTTGTGCATAAAGATAGACTGCAACTTTATTTTTTATATTCTCAATCTGGTGAGGCCTGGGAAAACTGGGTTATTTGTAAAAATGGAAAATGCTAAATATACAACATATGCAATACCTTGTAACAGGATGGTGAAATGGAAGTTTGAGGTTGCAAAACAACAGATGCCTATTCCAAAATGAAGTTCTGAGAAAGGATTTACAAAGTAAGAGGCTGAGAACCAGTAGATCATTCTTAAATCCCTCACCCTTATAAGGAATACTAAAGCATAGAGAAGGAGTTTGAAATATAACTTCTTAGGAAGAGTTATTTGGAAAGCTGTACTGAGAGTCCATGCCCCTTGCAGGGGCAACTTCTGAGGGATGTCTGCCCCTCTCCTTAGGCCAGACGTTAACTGGACCACCTAGAGAGTCTGATATGTGTTCTCCAAGGTTGAGGTACACAGTGGACTGGTGTCTGATTCTCTCCTGAGAAATCTCAAGGGTAAAAGATTGGCTGTGTAGCTGTGACAGACAAGCTGAAGGAGAAGAGGTTGTGTTAGGCACCTTGGCACTCCCAGAATTCAGTGGGGCTGGAACAGATGAGTGTTTCCTATGGATGTGATATGGGCCATGATTGGAAGGGGCATAAACCTAGAGTCATCCTAGGTCCAAAAGGCCTGCAGAGAACAGTTGGATGTATTGCTACCTTGCTGGGGCTAAGGAAAGTATATGTAACCAGGTAGCATAGAGATACCCAGGTGCAGAGAACTTCAGGTGGGTGTTTCCAAGCAATTGGGTGCATTCTCACAATAACGCACTGAGGTGTCCCTTAGAATCAGCCTTAAACAAAAGCCAAGCCCAGATGGTGCTGCTGCTCTGTGACCAAAGGACCCTTGCTCTCTTTCTTAAACTCTCCTTTTTCCTCCAGCTCCATATCTGGAAGGGTCAGGAACCTTGAATGAAGGAGTGAGGGGAGAGGAGGAATAGAAGCATTGGGTGAGGCCAGGCACGGTGGCTCACACCTGTAATCCCAACACTTTGGGAGGCCGAGGTGGGTGGATCACCTGAGGTCAGGAGTTTGAGACCAGCTGGATAACATGGTGAAACCCTGTCTCGACTAAAAGTACAAAAAGTAGCTGAGCATGGTGGTGGGCACCTGTAATCCCAGCTACTTGGGAGGCTGAGAGAGGAGAATCGCTTGAATCCAGTAGTTGCAGAGGTTGCAGCGAGCTGAGATCACACCATTGCACTCCAGCCTGTTTTTGATACACAAAGCAAAAAAAAGCATGTTACAAACATTATAAATAGAATGACTCAATTATTTTTTTAAAAACATGCATAAGCACATGTGGGTGACATAAAGACAGTCTTAGATTACCTGTGAAGGGAGCTGAGCTGGAAGCTTCCTGGGCCGTGCCTCCCGACTGTGGGCTTTGAATGTAATACCTTTAAAAAATTTTTTAGGCTCAAATTATTATGGCATACTATATAGGTGTGACCACTCTCACCCATGTGTCTCTGTGAGACCAACTCCCAATGCCTTTTTAAACAAGAGTGTGTTGCCAGCATTCTCCCAGTTCCCCTACAAACAGAGGTGTTACTTATTGAGGTATGTGTCATTTGCCATTCACTACAAGGAAATAGCATGCTATTTTGGGGGAGAGTTGCTAAGTGTTTTGACTACAAATTCACCCTCCCTCCACGTCTCAAATAGGACTCCTGGACTACTAGCTATTTTCTCCAGTGAACTCCACCCTGAATCTGTTGACTTAGCCCGGAAAGCCTGCCAGCTGCCTTATTACTGGGAGGTGGTTATGTGTGCTGTATAAATACTGCTAAATTTATTTGACATAAAACTGATAATAAACATGGGTTTGTACATAAACACTGTGTAAGTGAAAGGACGAGAGACTATCAATTTTATGAATATATAACCAAGTAATCTACAGCTGCTTTTAGGGGCTTTTATGAAAATCTCTAAATCTTTTGATCAAGACCTTTACAGAGACACTGTAGCAAAGCGTTAAGAGTGAAAGCAATGGGGCCTTCTCACCTGGGTGCAGATCCAGGCTCCAATACACAGTCTGGGAACAATGGGCAATTTGGTCAATCCCTTTGTGCTTTAATTTCTTCAAATGTGAAATAGAAATAAAATTTTTAGTAGACATCTTACAAAAAACAGGTTGTTGTAAAAAAAAAAAAATTAATTGAATGCCTGTTAAATTCATGGTAGGTAGTACACAGAACATAATTTATTTGCATACATATGTCTTAAATAGTCTGCATATATCCTTGAGACTGGGACCACAGGAGCAGAGATGAGGGATTTCCCTCCCAGCAGGAAGTTGGATGCTTTGGAAAATTAGATTAAGGCTACTGTTAACCACCATGCAGGCAAATGGCAGGGCCAGAGCTGGCAGCAGGGTCAGTAGGAGGGCAGGAAATAACAAACTCCGGGAATTTCAGCCTTAGCTGGAGTGAAGATACTGCCACGAAGGGAACATTTGTTAACAGAGCTCACTTTTTAGTCCAGTGCTACCAATGCTGTAGGCATTTCATACTACATTCTGAGAAAGATAAGGGCTTGATCCGCCTGGGGACATGTTATCAACGTTGAGCATCTGGTTTTATTATTACTATAAAAAATACTATAGGGTAACAATTAAAAAGTTGGAATTCAGAAAAGTAGAAGGAAGAATCTCATTTACACTTGCATCACCTAAAACGTTTTAGAATATTTTGTTCTGGTGGTTGCTGTCCTCCCTCTCCCCATCTCCCTCCTCCTTCCTTTTTTCTTTCTCCTCTCCTTCGTCTTGATGAGAAATAACCCATGTACCACAAAACTTACCCTTTTAAACTGCGCATGTTAATCCTTTTTTAAAAATATTCACATGTTGTGCAACCACCACCACTATCTCATTCAAAAACATTTTCCACCACTCCAAAAAAAACCCTGTAATGATTGTCAGTCCTCATTCCCCTTTTCTCCAAGCCCCTGGCAACCACCAGTCTTCTTTCTGTCTCTCTGGATTTTCCTATTCTGAACATTTCATATATTGGAATAACACAATATGTGACCTTTTGTGTGTGGCTTCTTTCACTTAGCATCTTGTTTTCAAGATTCATCCATGTCGTAGCATATATTAGTACTTCATTTACTTCATTTTTATGGCTGAATAAGTTTCCTTGTATGGATATACAACATTTTGGCTATGATGAATACTTTTCCTATGACTGTTTATCTACTAATTTTTATATGGGCATATGATTTTTGTTCTCTTGGTTATAAACCTAGGAATGGAATTGCTGGGCGATATGGTAACTGTTTAACTTTGAGGAACTATAAAACTGTTTTCAAAAACACTGCCTCATTTTACGTTCTCATTACCAATGTATGACCCTGTTTATCCTGCTCACCAAGACTTGTTATTGTCCATCTTTCTTGCTGACATCTTTTGAAGCACAAAAGTTTTAAATTTTGATGACATCTAATTTATTTATTTTTTCCTTTGGATCTTGTGCTTCTGGTGTCTAAAAAAGTATATGGTTAGAGTAAGTCTTTTATTCTAATATATTTATTAGACTAACATACACACATATAGATAATAGTCTAAGAAAGAGAGAGTCTAAGAAATATATACATTTTTTGAGACAGAGTCTTACTCTGTCACCCAGGTTGGAGTGCAGTGGCATGATTATGGCTCACTCCAACCTCTGCCTCCTGGGTTCAAGCAATCTTCCCATCTTGGCCTCCCAAGTAGCTGGGACTACAGGCACACACCACTGTGTCTGGCTAATTTTTGTATTTGTTTGTAGAGAGAGGGTCAGACTGTGTTGACCAGGCTGGTCTCAAACTCCTGGGCTCAAGAGATCACCCCACCTCAGCCTCCTAAAATTCTAGGATTATAAATGTGACCTACCACACATGGCCAGTCTAAGAAATATTATTTAAATTGCCTAATCCAAGATCATGAAAATTTATTCCTATTGTTTTAAGAGTTTTATAGTTCTAGCTCTAATATTTAGGTCTTTGATCCATTTTGTGTTAATGTTTGTACATTGTGTGATATAGGGGCCCAAATTCATTCTTTTGCATGTGGATGAATTGCAGTACCATTTTCTGACAGACTATTCTCTCCCCTATTGAATTGTTTTGGCATCTTTGTTGAAAAATCAATTGATCATAAATATAAAGGTTTATTTTTGGACTCTATTCCATTGATTTATATGTCTGTCCTTCTGCCAGTTCCACACTGTTTTGATTACTTTAGCTTTTTTGTTTGTTTGTTTGTTTTGTTTTTGTTTTTTTTTT
>NW_012119598.1:26299020-26299800 GCF_000951035.1 Colobus angolensis palliatus | reverse complement strand
GGTCTTCTGTGTCCTTCGCGCTGGGAGTTGGAGACTGCAGCTGTTCCTGTTCGGCCATCTTGCTCCCCCCTACTTTAGCTTTGAAGTAAGTTTTTCAGATTGGGAATTGTGAGTCCTCCAATTTTGTTTTCTTTTTAAAGATTGCTTAGTTATTCTAGGCCATCTTGTCTTGACTCTTTAGGGTCAGCTTGTCAATTCCTGGGGGGTGAGGGATGGGGGTGAAAAGCAGCTAGAATTGTGATTAAAATTGTGTTGAATTTGTGGATTAATTTAGGGAGTATTACCATCTTATCAATACTCAGTCTTGATCTGTGAACATGGAATGTCTATTAATTAATTAAGTCTTCTTTAATTTCTTTCAACCATATTTTGTATTTCTCAGAGTATAAGTTTTATACTACTTTGATTAAATTTATTCCTTAGTATTTTATTCTTTTTGATGCTATTATAAATGGAATTGTTCATAAATTTTATTTAAAAAGTAATGGCTAGCATATAGAATATCATTGATTTTCAAAATACCTTGTATCTGTTGAAGGCTTTAGTAGTTTCATTTGTAGATACCTTAGGATGTCCTATATACAAGATCGTGTTGTCTGTGAATAGAGACAGTTTTACTTTTTCCTTTACAGACTGGATGCCTTTTATGTCATTTTCCTGTTCAGTTGCCTTGGCTAAAACCTCCAGGTAGAAATAGAGGTTTTAGCCAAGGAAACTGCTTGTCTGGTTCCTACTCTTAGCAGGAAAACAGCTGTCAGATTTTCTTAGATGCCTTTTTTT
>NW_012119598.1:26255560-26298773 GCF_000951035.1 Colobus angolensis palliatus | reverse complement strand
CTGTCTAATTTTTGTATTTTTAGTAGAGACGGGGTTTCACCATGTTGGCCAGGCTGGTTTCAAACTCCTGACCTCAAGTGATCCACCCACCTTGGCCTCCCAAAGTGCTGGGATTACAGGCATGAGCCACTACGCCCGGCCTATTCTTAATTTTCTGAGTGTGTTTTATGATAACAGATGTTGGATTTTTGTTGCATGCCCTTTCTGTGTTAACTGAGATGATCAAGTGGTTTACCTCTTTATTCTGTTAATGCAATGTGTTACATTGAATGATTTTCAAATGTTGAATCAGCCTTGCATCTTTCAAATATTGCAGCAGTGTAGCATAAATTCCACTTGGTCATGGTATATAGCTCTTTTTATTAATGTCATTAAATTATAGTTGCTGATATTTTATTAAGATATTTTACATCTATATTGATAAGGAATATTAGTCTGTAGTTTTCTTTTCTTGTGATGTCTTTGATTTTGATATCAGGGTAATAGTGACCATATAAAATGAGTTGGCAAAGGGTCCATATGCTTCTGTTTATTGAAAGAATTGTGAAGGACTGGTGCTAATCCTACTTTAAACCTTTGGTCAAATTCACTAGTGAAACCATCTGGGCCTGGAGTTATCTTTGTGGGAAGCTTTTTGATTACTAGTTTAATCTCTTTACTTATTATAGGTCTGCTGAGATTTTTCTATTTCTTCTCAGGTCATTTTTGTTAATTTGTATCTTCATAGGAATTGTCCTATCTCATCTAGGTCATCTAATTTATTGGAGTACAATTGTTGATAGTATTATCTTATAAACCTTTTAATTTCTGTAATGTCAGTAGTAATGTCTACTCTTTCATTCTTAATTTTGATAATTTAGTAATCTCTTTTTTCTTGGTCAGTCTAGCTAAAGATTTGTCAATGTGTTGATATTTTTGAAAAACTAACTTTTGTCTTTCTTGATTTTTCTCTCATTTTTCTATTTTTGATTTCATTTCTAGTCTAATTTTTATTTCCTTTTGCTTACTTTGAGTTTGCTGTTATTTTTCTAGTTAAGGTGGAATATTGGGATTTTTATTTGTGATATTTCTTTTTTAAAATAGGTGTGCACAGGTATAAACTTTTATGCATACACTGTTTTAGCTGTATTACATAAGCTTTGGTATATTGTGTTTTAGTTTTCATTTGTTTCAAAATGTTCTCTAATTTCTCTTTATTTCTTAACCAATTTGTTATTTAGAAGTGTGTTGTTTGATTTACACATATTTGTGAATTTTGCAACTTTCTTCTCTTATTAATACGTAACTTCATTTCATTGTGTTCAGAGAAGATATTTTATTTAATTTTGATCCTTTTAATTTATTGAAACTTGTTTTATGGCCCAAGGTGAAGTGTTCTATGTATGTCCATTAGGTACAGTCAGTTTATGGTGTTGTTCAAGTCTTCTATTCCCTGTTAATCTTCCATCTAGCTATTCCATTCTCTAATCTTCTTGTTAGTCTTAATTTTTCAAACAGTTCTTTTATGTAAACCATTTTTGCATATTTTGCATAATATTTTCTGTTAGAATTTAAGATCTTCATAGTTTTACTTAAAACTGGCATTTTTGTGTTTAAGAGCTTCTCTGTATTTGGAGTTGTTTCATACAGTAGTTGAATTACTGGTAAAAGGGTATGGCAATTAAAGCATTCACCACCAACACTTTGTATACTTCAGCCTAAAGGCGGGCTTCACTTGGCCCAATAACCTCAATGTAAAAGTAATAGAAGAAATACAGGAGTATATTTTTGCAAGTATATTTTTGCAATCTAGAGATAGTGTGGCACTTCTTCACTCTTCAGATAACACTTCAAAAGTACAGCTCATAGGGCAAATAAAAATGTTAAATATGGATGAATATGATTTTATTAACACAATATTTCTGCTTAATGAAGGACACCATGGACAAAATTAAAAGACATAATGACAGTTTGAGAGTTTTTTGCAATGTTTATAATCAACAAGGGATTAATATCAAGCATAGAGTAGGAAATAATGCAAATTGACAAGACAGAAAATTCAAATAAAAAGGGAAGAAAGAGTATGAACTAGAATTTTACAGAATAAACCCAAAGGCTATTAAACGTATGAAGATACTTACTAAACTAAGTAGTAATCAGAAAACTGCAAATGAAACAAGCAGGTTTCACTTTACATCATTTAGAGTGGAAAAAAACTAGAAGCTAAGATGATGCCAAACGTTGTCAGTGACATAGAAGTCCTCATCCATGTGATGGGAGTGTGGCTGTTGCAGCCATTCTGAAAAGTAATCTGGCAGTAACTAGCCAAATGAGTTTTTTGTTTGTTGTTTTTGTTTCTTTTTGTTTTGTTTTGTTGTTTTTAGGGCCAGGGACTTGCTATGTTGCCTAGGTTGGACTTCAACTCCTGGACTCAAGTGATCCTCCCATCTCAGTCTCTCTAGAAGCTGGGAATACAGGCACGTGCCACTGTGCCTGGCTCCTGATGAGGTTTATGAACATACTAGGATCCATGAATCCTGCTCTTGTTTATACCTCAAAGAAATTCTGTTGTGGCAGAATCTAGGAGTCTACCTCTGGGAGAGTGAATTTGTAAAATGTGGTAGACATGAACCATGGAATACTCAACTGCAATTAGATGTGGGCTAGATGTACACATGACAACATCATGGGTGTCAAAATCATAGTGTTGAGTGAAAAAGAGTAGGAAACAGACTGGAGGCCTAATACCATTTATATAAATTAAAAATGCACACACACACACACAATGTAATGCATATTTTGCACGAACATTCAGAATGGTACCTTGGAGGGGAGGAAAATGAGAATGGGAACTAGAGATAAAGGGAATAAATAAATAATATTAAAAAGAGAAGAGCTTTGCATGGACCAAATACATGTCATGAACTGGAAGTTATGACTAACACAACCGTTTCCACTTGATGTCCTAAACGAATGAATTAATGGCTAAATGAATGAATGAATGAATGAGTTCATCATATGTTCCTTCTTTAATATGTACTGCATTACCATCCATTCTTTGGCACTGACAAACTTTTGCTCCCACTGACTGGTATATAAGTATGCCTTTTCTCCCCATACCTTACCAGCTCAGAATATTCTTAGTCTTTCAGACTGTTCTCATTTGAGGCAAAAATTGAATCTCATTGTTTTTACTTGCACTTTTCTATCAAATATGATGCTAATATTTCCCTAAATATGGTTTGGCAAAATGTGTTTGCCAAATTTTCTTAGTGTTAGAACTTCTTCATTTTACATTTGTATCTATTCAGATTTTCCATTGGAATTATTTCTGTTGCTGTTAAATGTAAAAGTCCTCTCATATTTAATATTCTATTTTATACATTTGTATGACTTGGTCACTTCGTGTCTTTAATCAACTAGAATGCCTAGAGAACTAATTGCCACAGCACCATGTTAGATGGTCCACATATTTATGATACCTTCTTTAGAATAAACAGTTAACATAGTTAGGATCCACTTTGTGGCTGACCTAATGTCAATAATCAGTGATTTGATTATTATAGTTTTATGGTATGCTTTTGTTCCATTTCTCCTTCATTATTCTTCCTTTAAAAAGATTGTAGGGACTACCATTTGTTTTTTCTGGATAAAATTATAACCCAAATGATCTAGATTTTATCAGCTTGTAAGGTTAAATTAATAATACTATATTCTCATGAATTTATTTATAATAGTTGGCAGATGTCACATTCTTCTTTGTTGCATCTATGCAATTTATCTTTGTGCAAGGGGCATAGAGAGATCTTTATGGTAATTGCTTCAGAACAATGATTAAGAGTTACAATTGCTTCCTGGCCTTTTGGCTAAGATCAAGTGAAGAATTACAGACTTATTTTTTTCTGCATCTCTTGAAAAAGAAAAATTATGAAGACGGGGCGGGTGTCAGTGCAAGAGTTTCCTGAGGGTCTCCCATAATACAATTGTATTTTTCTAATGAGTTGGCTAGTATATAGGTTTGTTTGTCTAACAATGACCTTTTAAAATTCTATATATTCCTTTATGTATAAAATAATTACCAAAATAATATTGTTTATCAAATGCCTGCTCTGTTCCAAGCATGGTGCTGGACACTTTAGGATCTATTATTTCATCTAATCTCCACAACAACTCTATGAAGTATGTATCATAATTTTATAGATCAGAAAACTGAGGCTCAGGATACTGCTAATAAGCAGCAGAAATAGGATTCCCATCCAGATGTTCCCCAAACCAGCATTTTTTCTAGTTTATGACACTAATTTCCAGCAATCATATAACCTCGAAATAATAATATGTACCTTTATTATACCACTCGCAATTTCAGGAACGTAGTTCAATAATAATGGCATTCTTTATGTATTCCTGATTTTATTAAGAAAGCCATTTGTGTTTCACCATTAAATAAGCTGATAGTTATGACTAAGAAAAATATTTTTATTAAATTTCTTAAGCAATGTTAAAAAGGTATTAAAAATTAAGTGAACACCCATGTACCCAGCACCCAGCTTAAAACATAAAACATTAACAACACAATATGTATCTTTCCTTGATTATATCACATATCCCCCCACCCATGCCCTGGAGGTAATCACTTTTTTGAATTTGGGGCTTCAGGATAGCTACTCTCTATTCCCTCAGCTTTATTGAGGTATAATTAACAGAATTGTATACAAATACTCCTCAACTTACATAACTCATCTTAGGTTGAAAATAGTGTAAGTCAAAATGTAGTTAATATACCTAGCCTACCAAGCATCGTAGCTTAGGCTAACCTACTGTACGCATGCTCAGAACATGTACATTAGCCTGCAGTTGGGCACAATCACCTGGCAACATGGTCCATTGTAGAGTATCTGGTGTTTACCCTTGTGATTGCACATGGCTGACTGGGAGCTGCACCTGCTGCCACTGCCCAGCATTTTACTGTCTATCACCAGCCCAGAAAAGATCAAAATTCAGAATATGGTTTATACTGAATGTGTGTCATTTTTGCAGATCAGATGCCCCTCCCTGTGCATTCCCATAGTGCCTCGAAGTCATCTCTATCAATCATTCATTTCGTTGTAAGGAAGTCTTATTTGTATGTGTGTATCCCTGACATGACTGAGACCTCATAAATTCTGTAAGCGCAATATGAATAAAGAAATGAATTGGTGTTCATCTTAAGTTGTAGTCTCTGCAGATATTGCTTCATCTAAGGGAGTGGTCTTTGTTTGATTTTGTTCCATCAACAAAGGATGTGTTAACACCCTTTGTTTTGAGTTTTCTTTGATTTTTGGAAAACCATGCATTTCTATTTCAGTGCTGCTTTTAAAAAGCCATTTTTGTCATTAATCCAGATTTGTTATCATTTGATTCTAGTTGTTGAAATGGATGAAAACAACGGACTTTTACTTTTAGAACTGAATCCTCCTAACCCTTGGGACTCAGAGCCCAGATCTACTGAAGAGTTGGATTTTGGAGAAGTCCAGGTAGGGAAATATTAAAAGGATAATATTATTAAACACAAAAATGTAACCAAGATGTCAATTTAACATCTATATCTGTAAACATCCTATATTACCTTGAATACTCTTTGAGGTGAGTATTTATGACATATGATAAAAAGTCATATGATAAATTCTTTAAGGAACCCCCAGAACCTGGCAGGGATTACAAGGAAAAAAACAACACAAAACTTTGGGGAAAATCCCTAAGGAGACTCATGCAACACTATTTGAGATTACCCTTAATGCCAGATCACTACTGAATAGAATAGGTAGTTGTATTTTCCAGCTTTATAAGAGAATTTCCTTCAGAGGAAACACTTTTTAATAGTTTGGGAGAGGCACACAATCAAAAATTTATTTTTCTGTGTATTTAGAAAGATTGTGTATTATTTGGGCAGGTACTTTAAGGAAACAAATGAGAACCTGCCCGGAATAGACGTAATAAAAACTAACCTGTGCCTTGACCTTTCCTCATCCACTTCGTTGGCTTTTCACATGACGTTCCTGCTATCTTATCTCTACTTCTGAATACATTCCCTTTCTCTGGAGGTGCCAAGCTGTGGCAAGAGAATGAGGAAAGGATTTGGGATCCCCATGGTGCCAGTCTCTAAGTCATTCTTTGTATCCATTCTTAGCGGCCCTGGCATCCACGAGTAATTATTTAACAGGTAATTTAGAAGAGAAAGTCTTGCAAGCCTGTTTAGCCAGTTGTCAGTTGAGTCTGCATGGCCATGCCAACCCAACAAACTCAAGAGAATCATCCATTCATATTGCTATTCACAGCCACTCTGGCATTTAAATCCCCAAATGTTTGTGATAACATCTCTAACTGCCTTTCCGTGTAAAGTTTGCTTTAAAGGACTGGTCACAAAATATATTCTTCAGTGTGGACTGTAAATAACTGTTTGGGAACTAATTTAAATAAACTAAAACTAGGTAAACCAATTGGTTTGTCATCTAAAACTAACCACGAGAATTTATATTTGAATAAAGTCATGACCTGTGCTGGGAACTGTGTTCTATGAAAGGCTCTTGTTGGATTGTATTTGAGTCCGAGATTTTGCCTGATCATGCTTGGGAGCAAAGTACTCCAACCTGTGTACTTTGTCAGCCACCCAAACCAAACATTTCCGTTCATTGTTGCTGACCAGTAATGAACAATTCAGTAATAGGAATCTCACTCTCTTTTAACAGATAACATACCTCACTCACGCCTGCATGGACCTCAAGTTAGGAGACAAGAGAATGGTGTTTGACCCTTGGTTAATGGGTCCTGCTTTTGCCCGAGGATGGTGGTTGCTCCATGAGCCTCCATCTGATTGGCTGGAGAGGCTGTGCCAGGCAGACCTCATTTACATCAGTCATCTGCACTCAGACCACCTGAGGTAATGAAGTCCTGAACACACAACTCCTAAGCTCATGCTGCAGGGAAGGCATCAAATGTTCTCCAATTCTTTTGCAATCACTGCTGACTTTGAAGTAGGTTCAGTTAGGATGATGAAAAGAGGACTAATTAAGATAAATATTTATATTTGCATAGAAAGTTTATACTTTTAAAACTGTTTCCAGAAAGACAAATATGGCATGTTCTCACTTATAAGTGGGAGCTAAATAGTGTGCACAAATAGGCGTAGAGAGTAGAATGACAGACACTGGAGGTTTAGAAAGGTGAGGGGGTGGGAAGTAGGTGAATGATGAGAAATTATTTAATGGGTACAATGTACATGATTAGGATTAATAATGCTCTGATTTTACCACTGTGCAATCTTTGGTTGTAACAAAATTGCACTTGTACCCCATAAAATTATACAAATAATTTACACTTTTCTACACTTTACACCATTGGGAGTGAGGAAGGAGCTATTGTAAGGAAGCAGGGGAGGATGAATAACCATCTCACTTCCCACCCTAAGGGAACACACATTTTCTATAAAGGGCCAGAGCCTAAATATTTTAGGCTTTGCAAGCCATACAGTGAGAGTTGCCACCACTCAACCCTGCTGTTGTAACCCAAAAGCAGCCATAGATGGTCCTGAATGAGACTGACTGTGTTCCAATCAAATTTTATTTATGGATAATGACATGTGAATATCATATAATTTTCATGTATTACAAAATATCATTGTCCTTTTCATTTTCTTTACAACCCTTTAAGAGGTAAAAACCATCCCCTCAGCTATGGGCAAGCTTCAAAAGAAAAAAGAAGCCACCCTTAGCTTGCAAGGTTGTACATAAACAAGCAGCAGCAGGTTGGATTCAGCCCACACATGGTTTGCCAAGCTCTGATTTATAGTAACCTAACACTAAACACCCAACATAGTAATCCTGACTCAACCTCACTCAGTATTTCATTGAAACCAGAGTAATATGATACTAATGATAGCAACTGAAATTTTCCCTGACCCAGGCAATTAAAAAAGAGGGAGAAAGGAGGACTTTAAGTTAAGAAACCACACGTATTTGCGAATGTACTGAGCTATTAGAAGAGGGAAGCACATATTGCCAATTCCTTTGTTTAACTATAGGGTCATATTTCTTCATCATTATTTTGAAATTTGTATCACTTCTGCTGGATTGCCAATATAAACACATAACAATGCCCATAATGTGCTACTCAAGCAATTTGACTTTGTTTTTCTGTGCCCCTACATGACAAAATGGTTAGGGATAACATGTTGGTTGCTGGTTGACTGGCCCCTTAATTTTTTATTCTAAAGCATATGGGAACTCTAAATTGTGGATATGCTCTGATTTATTTTTCAGGGAAGGGTTTTTTTTTTTTTTTAATTAACTGATTTAGTAACAGATTGCCTACAACACACTTCTTAACTGATCACAACCCCCTAGGATACTGTGGTACTACAACTAAAATTCTACTTTATACGATACCTTTGTGCCACACTACCTCCTGGAACTATACTTGCATAATTTCAGGATTACAAGAGCCCTGAGTTCATTTGTTGTACAATAACAGTAATGTGTGGTAGTAATTTTGTATAGCTTGTGTAGGGACAATAGCACATAAATGATGTGATTGCTTTATAGAGTCTAAGACGCAATTACCTAAAGTCTTAGTGAGAGATATTCTATGGGAATACACTAAATTTAGGGAGGGTAAGAACTCATTTAGTTGAGTTATTCTTTAACTACCGTCCTGAAAACCAGTTTAGCTTTCATTTCACGGGCTTGTGTTGACAGTTGTCTTGCATTAAAACAACAGTTTTCAACCATAGTATCACAACACATTGGTTGTGCAGTGTGTTGCAGAAAGTTTGTTATTGAAAAGGGGCCAAAGCTTGTGATTTTTTTACTCCTTTGGGTCTATTTCCTTGATAGACCCTTACTTTTTGACTCTTCCCTAATCAACTAATAAACATCAAGATTGTTTGCCCCCAACCCTTCTGTCTGGCCTTTATTTACTGAATAAAGCCTCCCTGATTTACAAAAACAAGGGAAAAGGCCAATGTACTTTGGTGGATTGCCAGTAAGAATTATTAGCAATTGAAAAATCCAAAGCAATAAACATCCATTTTAGAATAACTTATCCTAATTCCCAAAGTCCTTTAAAATGCAGGATTTCATTGCTGAACCCAGAGACTGAAGGTACATTCAAAGAATCATTGATTTTTTGGAACTTTTTTTGCGGGGGAAGAAAGTTTATTACTTCTGTCACTTCCTTCCAGCTTCTACTTATTTGGATAGCTTTTAACGCAATGCTGGAACTTGAATATTAGTACAGCTAAGTGCTGATATACAGATTTTTACAGTACTTTTCCTATGATCATATATCTTATTTTGCCTGATCTCATACTCTGTATACAAGTCTGATTCTTAAACCAGATAGTATATTCGTTAAAGTTAGAAACTTTCTTCTTATAGAAGCACTAGGTTTAGAATCAGAAAACCCAAATTTGAATACCGATTTACTGTGTGTTGTGTATTTCTGAATGTTTCCTCATCTACAAAAACAAAAAAATCATAGCTTTTTTGTAAGAATTGAATAGCATAGTATATAAAACTGCCCCAGCACCAAGTTTGAAATAATAATAGATGTATAATCATTTATTTGTTTATTCAAATTTCTACCACCCCCTACAGTATAATAACTCTGTTATATAATGAATGCTCAATAAATAAAATCTGACTTAATATGTCTAGATAGTCAAAAAGACTTGGATGATTGATTGTGTACTGAGTTGGGATTACTACAATTGTTGAATGTAGTTCCTCGACACTAAATTTCACTGTCTTGCCTAGCTGGTAATTCTGTCTCTCCCTTAAGGGTAAATAATATAGTCTGTTAAAGTGTGGCTTTGATATACAAAATATATTATTTATCCTTAAAAAGGGACAGAATCTTTGAAGGTTGAAAAACCGACCTCCAAAATGGTCCTGGGGGGCTTTTGTCCTGTACTATGTCCCAGTCCTCTCTCTTACTGAGAGCTACTGCTTGAGGAATACAAATAAATGAGGATCTCCATGATCTTCATTTCTTTTCTCTACAGCATGACTTTTTCTCATCTGTGCCTACCGTTAGAACTACCCCTCCTTCAAGCAGCATCAGTGTGGAAAATGGAACTTGCATACCTGGTTGATGCCCACACCATGAGCATATGATATGTTCTAACAACAAAGATGAATCCCCTCAGAATCTCCCATCACTTTCACAGTCAGCCTTGAACAGAAACTTTTCTCTGGTCTTTGGGGAGAGTTCAGTTTTTCAATTCCTCACTTCTCTGTCATATATGTTGGTAAAAGGAACCAACTGTCTCTCATACTAGATGACACTATTTTTTTCTCCTTTCAACCTTTCCATCTGTCTTATCCTAGTTACCCCACACTGAAAAAGCTTGCTGGGAGAAGACCAGATATTCCCATTTATGTTGGAAACACAGAAAGGCCTGTATTTTGGAATCTGAATCAGAGCGGTGTCCAGTTGACTAATATCAATGTCGTGCCATTTGGAATATGGCAGCAGGTCAGAAATCTGTTTTCTTTCCATGCTTTCCAATTATGCTTTCTGGGATGAATGTTAGGTGAGATAGTCACCGTAAGATTAAGTAAAAAAATGGGCCAATGTGGTCTGTCCCTGATACTGCATAAACACAACCTCTATTTGAGCTTCAAATGTTAGACAGACTGTCCTGGGCAAAGATTATTTTCTTTCCATTAACCTATACTATTATAGTATAACACTACAGAACAGGTAATAAATCTAGTTCTGAATAAGGAAATTTCTTCAAATAAGAGGTTCAATTGAGCAGTCTTTCCAGAACAGGTGATTACCTTCTCAAATATTAAATTAAAAACCAAACTGAAATTCACAGTTATTGGTTTGATTGTTAAATTCCAGGTGGACAAAAATCTTCGATTCATGATCTTGATGGATGGTGTTCATCCTGAGATGGACACTTGCATTATTGTGGAGTACAAAGGTATGTTTTTATCCCTGTTGACAATGAAAACTGGAAAACATTCTTAATAGGAGGGATAGTAATATCTATATGAAAGTTCATCACATGTTCATCTTCTAGCTCCATTTTGAAAGAATATAGCATATTATATCCTTGTCCTAGAAATATGGAGCTACCTTTCAAATAATTTTTCCAGAAAACAAATTACAAATAATATCATCTAGATTGTGACAGGAGCAAAGCTTTCTCTCATAAGGCAATAGATATTTTACATTCTACCTATAGTGATTTCTTCAAAATTACCTTTATTAAATAAATGTCTTTTATTACTTTCACCTAGAAATATTATGTAATATAATCATGCACTACTTTTCATATGAAAAGATGGCCTTACTGCCCCAACAATCATTTGATTATGAACTTTGCATGTAATTTGCAAAAGATACAGGGAAGTATGTTAATCCACTCTTTTCTGATCCTTTGGGCTCAACACCTGGAAAAAGTTGACTGAAGAAAGCAGTCTATGAATGAGCTAGAGTGGAATTAAGGTAAATGTCTTCATGAGACACCTAGAATCCACCAAGTCAAATAGGATGAATTTAGTCACTTCAAAATTCAGAATATACTATTGAAAACTTTAAGTTTTAAAAGCTTACTGTTTTTCCTTTAATATAATCAATTCTTCTATAATCAAATAAGTTCAGTTATACAGACTGTACACAGAAGACTTTGTCTTGGAATTTAAACCATTCATGGGTGTTCAAGATTTCACCTTGAATACCTATACCTCTTTGTTTCTCCACAGGTCATAAAATACTGAATACAGTGGACTGCACCAGACCCAATGGGGGAAGGCTCCCTATGAAGGTTGCTCTAATGATGAGTGATTTTGCTGGAGGAGCATCAGGCTTTCCAATGACTTTCAGTGGTGGAAAATTTACTGGTAATATTTTATATGAAAGTGATACCAAGTATCAGGCATGGCACATTGCTAAATGCTGAGAGAGTAAATACAAATGTAATTGAGACATGGTCCCTCCCCACAAGAAGCATGCAATCTTATTGGGAAATAAGACTTGTAAGTTGCAGATTACAAACTAAGGTTTCTAGCTCAAAATGTGATGGAGCATGAAGGAAATGTTGAGATCTGAGAGCACCTCAGGAGGAACCAAGAAAAAGAATCACTTGGATTCACCGTGTAGACCACAGAGCAGAACAGGAAAGGCTTGAAATGGGTCATCCAGGCTTAGGTGCTCTTGGAATATGGTTCCTAATGGGGTGTGCACCTCAACCTGTGGATGTTCATATCAGGGAGCAGTGCACCCAGGGGAGGGTCCTCTAGTCGGGGACCTCTAGTGCACCCAGAGGAGGGTCCTCTGGTTGGGGGTCTTAGGCAGGAGCCCTTCTGCTCTGGGTCCAAGAGTGGGGTTGGGGTTGGCTTGGGGGAAGTGTGTATCTTCAACACTAGTGTTGTAAGTGCTCAATAAATGTCCACCTAATAAGTTAATATATCTGATAAGTGATCCCTAACAATGTGGCAGAAAATGCCCAGTTTTGCAATATGAAGATAACCTTTGTCCCATTCTTTGCTTTCTTCTCTAAGTCTATATTCATTGCCTCCCAGAGTGTGTAACCACATGAGAAATAGAGGGAAGGTTCTGTCCTTAAGAAGTTAAAAGTGTGACTGGGAAGGTAAAACATACTTATTAAAGGTTAACTGGCATTATCCCATTGTGTGTGACAGTGAGTTTGTGTGTGTGTGTGCACGTGTGCGTGAGTACACGCATATACATTTAAAAAGGTCTTAAATATACAAAAATGTTATGTCTAGGTGATGGGTAGCTTGTATATTTTTTTATATCCTTATCTGTGTTTGTCAAATTTCATAGAAACATTAACAGTAACAGCTCCCTGATCTTGTACCCTGTATGCTCTGAGAGTCCTGTCTAATTTCTCAAGTTCCTTCACTGCCTGTCACTCTGATGCTTGCTATATATCAACCCATCCTGCCTTTCGTTTCTTAGACCCAAAGTGTCAAGTGCACACCTGCCCTAGGTCTTTCTGTTTGCTATTTCCATTGCCTGGAGTGCAGCTGGCCCTGATTTGCATGTGACTAGCAACTTTTCATCTATGTCTCAACTCAAATGTCATCTCTTCACTAACTATCCTGTCTAATGATTCCCTCCATCTCATCCCACTCACCCCAGCCTCTCTATTCTGTTGCTGTCTTATTTTCTTCACGGTGCATCACTCTTTGCAATGACTTTACTTGTTCATTATTTGCTTCTCTCACTAGAACGAACACTCCATGAGAGCAGGGACCTGCTTTGCCTTGTTCACCACTTTATTCCCAGTGGCTAGAACCACGTCTGACAGAGTAGGTGCACAATAAATATTGGTTGTGTGAATGAATAAGCAAATGAACAGCGCTATGAGAGAGGCATCATGATGCCATTTACAGAGAAGATACAGACATGGAGAAGTTAGGTAGTTTGCCCAAGGCTGCCCAACCAGTAAGTGGTGGGTCAGGATTTTCATCCTAGGTGATTCCAACATCATGCTCTTAATCACTGTGTATTGTCAGATTATGTTGAACACACCTGTTATAATCTACAAAAATAACAAAGCCATTTCCATGTTAGTAAAGAGTTAACAATTTCAAGAATTACAATACCCTTAAAATGCACATGCACATCAACTACGATTGTGCATGCTACCCTGTGTATTCAGCTAGGGTCCGAATGAATTGCCATATACAAGGAGAAAGCTCAGTGTCTTTGGCTGGCTTGGTAACATTTTCCTAGTAACCAATTGAAATTTGCAAGATAAAAACTCCGGGGAAATCCTCCACTAATGACATGGAGCCTTGTTCTATTTCTGCCTTAGTTATCTATCAATTTTATCTCCTGAAAGGGTTCCAATCTGCTAGAACATGTGTTTTTCTGTGATTTTCCAGAGAGGAGAGTCTAATTTAAATCCTGTCATTTCAGAGGAATGGAAAGCCCAATTCATTAAAACAGAAAGGAAGAAGCTCCTGAACTACAAGGCTCAGCTGGTGAAGAACCTGCAACCCCGAATTTATTGTCCCTTTGCTGGGTATTTTGTGGAATCTCACCCATCAGACAAGTATGGCTAGACACTTTGTACATCTTTATATACAACTTAATGTATGGTGGAATGAGTGACTTTGCTGTGAAAGCAATGTGACATGAGAAGAAAAGTGATTAGTAGGTGTCTAGAACTTTTAACAAGCTGCTAGAGAACACAGAACATGAATAAAAGCCACATTTGGCAGCTAGGAACTCTTTCAGGAGATAAAATAACAGATATTCTCCGAAAGGATCCCAGGAAAGAGGATGGCAGCTGCCATTTACTGTTTGCCAGGAAGTGAACTGGGAACTTTTAGCTAAGCCATCTAAGTTAATCTCTCAATAGCACTATGCATAGGAAGGGGGTATTGTTCCTTTTTTTGCAGATAGGGAATCTGAAACTCAGAAAGGCCAAGGGACATGCCCAAAGTCACCCTGTTGGAAACATGAGTTGAGAATGGAACCCTGGTATGCTTAGTTCCAAAGCTCTTTTCTCTACATCATACTGCATTTCAGAATAGAATTGTGTCATTATCAGACTGAAGCTGCCTTCTCATGTTTTAGGTACCTCATGTGATTTTTCTTGCAGCAGTATAACTTGTGCAAATGCTATGAATCATCACCAATTTATGGGATTGTTGAAAGAAATAAAAGACCATGAATTTGATCTTGTCCCCTTTGCCAATGCTCGGTTAAGTCAAGAAAACCTACATGATTAATTTCAAGATTCTCTTGAAACAAAAGAATTGCTTGCCAAATATGCAGGAATCAAAGATAAAATCTGGCAGTGTGGTTTGTTTTTTGATCTGATATCATAATGCCTATGAAAAAACTCATTTTGAATCTCATCCTAAGTCTGACTCCAATGTCATGCTCTTAATCACTATGTACTGTCAGATTATGTTGAACACATCTTGTGTTTGAACACAATGAAAGGAAAAGCTTAATTGTGACTTAGTTATATGAGGAGAAATATTTTATTAGGTTCCTAGAGCTGTTGTAACAAAGGAACATAAACTGGATCATGTAACAAAAATTTGTTGCAACAGCCCTAGGAACCTATTACAATTTTTGTTAACAAACATTTGTTAAGTTCTAGGGGCCAGAAGTTTGAAATAAGCTGTGGGCTGAGCCATGGTCTGTTTAAAGCCACTGGGGAAGGATTGATCCCCAGCCCTCTCCCAGCCTCTGGTTGCCTCAGACACTCCTTGGCTTGTAGATGACCATCTTTACTGTCTCTTCACATGGCGTTTTCCCTGTGTGCCTATCTGTGTGCAAATTTTCCTTTTTTTATAAAGACATCAGTCGGATTGTTTTAGAGCCCACCTACATGACCTCATTTTCACTTGATTACCTCCATCAGGACCCTATCTCCAAATAAGGTCACATTCTGAGGTACTAGGACTTAGGACTTTAACATTTCATTTTTGAGGGGAAAACAACCCATCACACGTATTTATGTTAAAATGGAAACTTGTCATGGCACCAATTAATAACTTTATACATTTTTAAAAAATAAACCAATAGGCAGATATTATTTTAAATTGACAGCATTAAAATTCCCTGCAAAGTTGAGCAAAATTTGAAGAATATTTCATTAGTATTGATAATTTATAGTTGAATTTTGATTTATGTAATACCCCTTTGAATTCAATGTTAATATTAATGAGTTGACACAAAAGTTAGTAAATTTACTAAACTTGGACAGGCATAGTTTTGAAACTGTTATGCTTTTGCTTCAAAGCCAAATCAGTTCTTCTAAAAAAAAAATATGAACCAGTTGTGTCAATGTGGATTTGAATGTTACATGAAAGTACGTTTTTAGTACTTGCTTCTTTTTATTGGGAAACTTTTTGGGTATGTGTGGAACAACTTGAGCATGAGATTCTACTTTTTGAACTAGACATTTTATAAATTCTAAATATAGATCAAGTCTTTCGGATGAAAATGTACGATCTAAATTGAGATGTACTCTGTTTAAAATATACATTGGATTCCAAAGACTTGATATGCAGAAAAGAATGCACAGTATCTCAATTTTTAAAACTTGATTTCATATTAACATAACATTTGGATTAAGTAAAATCTATTAATTTTACCTGTTACTTTGTAGTTTTTTAATGTTGCTACTAGAAATTTTAAAATTACACACATGCTTGCATTGTGTTTCTATTGAACAGAGTTTAATAATTTTTGGCATCACAGATCTTTTAATAGAGTAAAATCTCAGCTGTATAGAACTTCTGGGAACTCAGGCATTCTAAATAATGAAATCATGGTGGGTAGCAAAATTTTCTGGATAGCTATAGTTTATCTCTCTAGATGTGAAAATTTTATGATTTAGGTATAATTGTCTTCTCAGAGTATTAGAACATAATTGATCTTTTCTTGATATCATGGATTCATCATTTCAAAGTTTTAGAATGTAATATAACAGCTTGATGTTCCTACAGTTCACTGGAGGATGTTATAACAGGATATGTTTGCCCCTGCACTAAATGACCCCAGGCAGTAAAGCATTATATCTGCTTGTTACGGTTTAGCTAAGAGGCTGTTAGTGATCATTCTTCACTGCTGTAACAAATCTTTAGCAGCAGTCTCAATCCTTCTCTTTGATTTGCTGATTCTAGCCACCTAAATAATTAAAAGTCAGAAATTAACTTGCTTTCACTTTTTGTGTACATATGCTTATGAGAGAGGCCCTGAGTAACTCTCCTGGCGAAGGACTGCTAGAAGCCTCATTCATAGATTACACTCCAAGGAAAAAGAATTGTTTTCTCAAATCAAAGCAATTTTGGTTTCAATAACGCGAAGAGAATCCTTGTCGCAGTTTTTTCTCTCACTAACCTCTCACCACTTTGCCCCAGAAGTGTATGCAGTTTTCAGAACATGCACAGCAGAACAGGGAAATTGAAGCCCTGGCTTTTCAGCCAGAAGATGAAGAAGGGGACACCTGGGAGGCAGAAAAATATTGAAGAGATTTCAGATAGGAGGAGGCTTAAGAAAGTGAGCCCGTAAAATTATGGATAAACTCCTGGGTTAACTCCAAAGCTGCACTGTGCATATGGATCTGACCCTAAACAGGATATCATACAGAGTACATATGCTTAAAACTATAAAACAGATGAAAGAAATCAAAGACTCTAATTAGATAAATGGAATAGTGTACTATTATTCATGAATCAGATGTTTAATATAGTTCATATTTTAATTATCCCCAAACAAATGTATAGATTCAGTACAATGCCCTTCAAAATCCTAGCAGGATATTTTGTGGATCTAGATAGTGTCTAAAATTTATAGGAAAGGCAAAGGAATTAGTCTAATCAAAATAATTCTGTAATAGAAGAGTAAAATTAGAGGAACTTTTAAGATTAGTTATAAAGCTGCAGTAATGAAGATAGTGTGGTACTGGTGAAGGAAGAGACACAGACATCAATGGAACAGAACAGAGAGTCTAGAAATACATCCACAGAGATATGGCCAATTGATTTTTGGCAAAGATGCAATTTGGGGAAATGTGAATGAAAAAAGGCCTTATGTTTTATTTTTTATTTGAGAGGGAGTCTCACTCTGTTGCCCAGCCTGGAGTGCAGTGGCATGATCTCTGCTCACTGCAGCCTCCGCCTCCTGGGTTCAAGTGATTCTCCTGCCTCAGCCTCCAGAGTAGCTGGGACTACAGGTGCACACCACCTTGCCCAGCTAATTTTTTGTATTTTTAGTAGAGACGGGGTTTCACCATGCTAGCCAGGATGATCTCAATCTCCTGACCTCACAATCCGCCTGCCTTGGCCTCCCAAAGTGCTGAGATTACAGCTGTGAGCTACAAACCACCGCGCCCAGCCAGAAAAAAGGCAATTTAATGGAGAAAGGGTAGTCGTTTCAACAAATGTTACTGGAGAAATTGCACACCCATACGCAAAAAAAAACCTTACCTCGATCTGAACCTTATGTCGTATGCAAAAAGTAAGTAAAAATGGGTTATAGATATAAATGTTAATATAAAACTATAAAATTTCTAAAAGAATATATAGGGGAAATATTCCTGACTGTGGGATAGACAGAGACAGATGTTGCATCAAAAGCATGATCTATTTTAAAAATTAATATATTATTCTTTATTAAATTTTAAAATGATTGCTCTATAAATAGGAAACTATTAAGAGGATGAAAAGGCAAACTAGACTCTGAGAACATTTTGCAAGTAGCATACCTGACAAAGAACTTGTATCCAGAACATATAATGAACTCTCAAAACTCAGCAATGAGACTACGATTTAAAATAATTTAAAAAATCAATAGTAAGAAAATTTAAAAATTGACAAAATATTTGAACAGACACTTCACCAAAGAAGATATATGGATGTCAAATAAGCATATGAAAAGATGCTGAATAGCATTAGCCGTTAGGAAAATGAAAACACCACAGTGGCATAACTATTAGAATTAATGTCTCTTTGGAAAATTGACAATACCACCTTATGTCAAAAATACAGACCAACAGCCCTCACACTTTGCTCTTAAGGATGCAAAATGGTGCAGTCCCTCTAGAAAACACTTTTACAGTTTCTCTGAAGCTAACTTTACTGTATGATCCAACAGTTCCACTCCTGAGTTTTTGCCCTAATTAAATTAAAACTTTTATTCACACAAAAAATCTATATGCAAATATTAATAGTAGCTCTATTCACAATCACCAGATCAACCCAAATAGCCTTCAACAGGTGAATGGATAAACAAGCTATGGTATAGTCATACAATAGACTACTACTCAACAATAAGAACTGCTGCATACAACAGTGTGGATGAATCTCAAAGGCACTGTGTTGAGTGACAGAAGCCAGTCTCAAAAGGTTACATACTAAAAGATTCTATGTATATGATTTTCTGGAAAAGGCAAAATTATAGGAATAGAGAGTAGATTCGTGATTGTGAGGAGGTAGGGGTTAAAGAAGAATTTTACTACAAAGTTGCCAATGCAAGGAAGTTTTGGGGGTGATGAACTGTCCTGTATCCCAATTGTAGTGACAGTTACACGAATCTATATTTGTGTTAAGATCTATATATCTGTGCTCCCTCAAAAAGTTAAAAAAAAAAAAAAAGGATCTCAGTAAATTTGAAAAATTAAAGATCAAAAAAGGCAAACACGGTGATTCTTAAAGAGCATCTTGGTAGTTAAGGCAAGCATATTGTTTTTTTTGTTTGTGAGTTTTGTTTTGTTTTTTGGTAGAAACAGAGTCTAGCCCTGTCACTCAGGCTGGAGTGCAATGGCGCAATCTCAGCTCACTGCAACCTCCGCCTCCCAGGTTTAGGGGATTCTCCTGCGTCAGCCTCCTGAATAGCTGGGACTATAGGCATGCACCACCATGCCCAGCTATTTGTTTGTTTGTCTGTTTGTATTTTTAGTAGAGATGGGGGTTTCCCCATGTTGGCCAGACTGGTCTCCAACTCCTGACCTCAAATGATCCTCCCACCTTGACCTCCAAAGTGTTGGGATTACAGGTGTGAGCCACTGTGCCCAGCAAGCATATTTAAGTCATATTTGTGATACAATCAAGTTATATTACATGCACATTTTATGGACTTCATAGTCTCTTGCAAAAGCAATACATATAATAAATCTACCCATTTTGTGTTATTTGGAGCACAATTTTGTTGTAAATGCTAACAAAGTTTATAGATGTTTAAACTGTGCTTTTATGAGATTCCCTTGATTGTATATGGAATTTATTTGATCCTGAGCTTATGCAGTGACTCATCCCCTAGCTATAACATTTTCATGAGCAATCATCTGCTTCACAAAAAATTTATTTTATCATACAGTTACTGATATTTGGTGAACAAAGGGCAGGGACTGTTTATGTGCAGACAGGAAATGCATGTGTCATTTTACCGTGAAAGTACACTTACCTGTATTTGTCTGAATTTATTGGATAATAAGTCAGTCCTCAAGGCGAGTTTTCATGACAGTAATCGTGTTAGGACTGCCCATGACTTCTCATCAACTGGAAGCAGCAGGACAGTAGGAGGAGTACATGGGATTGTGGTTTTGGTTCTACCACCATCTATCTGACTTCTCTGCACTTCATTTGTCTCATTGTTAAAACCTGACATCACTTTGACATTCTATGGTCTCTTGCAATGTAGCTACAATGTGTGTAATTGCTTAATGTGGTCTCTTGCTGATGTGTTTCTTTTGAAACTTCTTGTTGACTTTATTTAGCTGTCTTGTATCTTCCAAATTTTTTCAGAAAAGATTGGTCTAAGGTTAAAACATAGTTTCTTTTGATCAATGCTCTTCGTTACTCGTAAATTCAGTTTTCATTCACTGAGTGGCACTGTGCTAAGTACTGGAGAACTAGAGATAAGATGATTGTTCTCAGAGTGATGGTCTATTAGAAGAGAAGAACAATTGTAATGCAGAACGATCAATGCCGGCAAGGGGATACAGATGGAGAAGAGACGAACATTAGATGAGTCTATGAATGCTGCATTTTAGAGAAGGAGTAGGAACTGACCAGCAAAGCTAACAAGGTGCTGCAATGAGAGATTGCAGGTCAGAACAGGAGATAGGGGTTGTATGAGCACTATAGGACATGCTACGTGATTTGGATTTTTTCCTGGAAGGATAGGCAGCCTGATAGTCAGGTGAGGAACAGGGATGTAATCAGATGTGCACTGGAGGCGTTTGTATGCCTGTGTGATGGCAAAGGGAAAGGGAGACCAGTTTGGAAACTATTGCAATAACCCAGGAAGGAATAATGAATGGCAGTGGGGAGTGAGAAGGGAATGCAGATTCAAGAAATGTTAAGTAGGTTGAGTTGCAAGGACGTGGAGAAGAATTGGAGGTGGTGGGTACTTGATCACTTAATATGATGCTGTAATTTAAAGCAATTAAAAGCTGCACTGTTGCATGTAAGTAGTTGGCAAATACTTTCACTTCCCACAATACCCCATCTAGATACTGATTTTATTTTTATTTTATAGAGAGACAAAAACACATCAAGCAGTTACAGAACTTTGTGACCACCACACCTTATGTTTTAGAAAGAGTAATGAATAGTAACGTGATTGGAGAGGGGAAAGCTGGAGGCAGGGAGACCTGTTAGTGAACCATGTAGAGACTAAAGGCCGGAAGAAGATGAGACACTGTGGTGACTGTAACAGTGGGAGGATATTAATGTGTGTAAAAAGGGAAAAGCTACTGACATCTTTGGTGCAGTGACAGCATCCTTAGTTGTGTCTACAAAATTGATTCCAAGATCATAAATGTGTCACCTGAGTGCTATAGAAATGCAGATGATTATGTACTTTTTGCTTATCTGACTAAACATATCTATCAAGTCTGGGTAACCAATTTGTAGCTCAAGAAAGTAAAATTCCCTTTAGCAGAAATGTCTATCTATAAAACCCATGTTAGGTGAATCACAGTGGCAAATCCTCTTTCTCTGGATCTTTCTCTTTCTGCTCCAACACAACCACAATCACATTCTTGTATGACATTGAAATTGAAGAGTTAAGGCTTTTCAAGAAAGATTGTGATATGGAATTAGATTTGGGAGACACCACACTTTTATCAATGCCACAGTTAGAAATTAGATCTCAGCCAGATGCGGTGGCTCACACCTGTAATCCCAGCACTTTGGGAGGCCAAGGCAGGTGGATTGCCTGAGGTCAGGAGTTCGAGACCAGCCTGGCCAACATGGCAAAACCCCATCTCTACTAAAAATACAAAAATTAGCCGGGCATGGTGGTGGGCGCCTGTAATCCTAGCTACTTGGGAGGCTGAGGCAGGGAGAATTGCTTGAACCTGGGAGGGAGAGGTTGCAGTGAGCTGAGTCGTGCCATTGCACTCCAGCCTGGGCAACAGAGCAAGACTCCATCTCAAAAAAAAAAAGAAAAAAATTAGATCTCAGAGCCCAGGAGTTGAGACCAGCCTCAGCAACAAAGTGAGACCCCATCTCTACAAAACATCAAAAAATTAGTCTGGCATAGTGGTGCATGCCTGTAGTCCCAGCTACTTGGGAAGCTGAGGCAGGAGAATTGCTTGAGCCCAGGGGGTCGAACCTTCAGTGAGCCATGTTCATGCCACTGTACTCTACCTGGATGAAAGAGTGAGACCCTGTTTCAAAAAGAAAGAAAGAAAAAAAGACATTGGATCTCAAGATGGGTTGCAACTGAGGATGTATGTGTGTAACAAGTAGATTTTTAATGGTTTTGAATGTAAAAGCTTTTCAGATTTTACTCCCAAAGTTTTGTGGCATCCTGTGAGGGCTGAGCCTTCACTGGCTGCACAGCCTGTGTTGGACAGCTGGGTGGAGAGCTGGAGCTGGGCTGACTGCTAATGGTATGGCCACGAGCAAGTCATATGTCCTCTCTAAGCCTTAGTTTATCTCTCTATCAAATGAGCATCATAATAGTACCCCGTGGGGCATTGTGAAGGTAATCAGTTAGTTCATATTAAACACTTAGTATAATGCCTGCAAAGTAAGAGTTAATCTGTTTATTAACATTAAACACAGGAGTGTGCAATTCCCACCTATTTTCAGTATTCAGTCTTGCTACATCTAACTTCAATTCCAATCACCATGCGATTATACTTAAAAACAAAGTATAAATACAACTTTCTTTGACACTTCTTCTCTAATTAGGGACATTAGCCCAAATATAGTATTTTTCCATGGAATAAGTGGAGGAGGATTGGAAAGTGAAAACGTGGAGAAAATAAAACAGAAATCTGTCATTGTACTCATCAGACTGTGCACCTGAGAATAAACTTTCTTACATGGGAGTGCTCTTATTTCTCAGGTACATCAAAGAAACAAACACCAAAAATGACCCAAATGAACTCAACAATCTTATCAAGAAAAACTCTGATGTGATAACATGGACCCCTCGACCTGGAGCCACCCTTGATCTGGGAAGAATGCTGAAGGATCCAACAGACAGGTTTGGCTTAAATATTTTTAGAGGATAAAAATGTTTTATACTATTTTTTCAATACTATGAGAAAATAAATGGCTCATCTCTGGCCTCTTGACAGGTTCCTATTTTGTTATACAGTAAAATCCACACATCACTTTCTATTTTATTTTTTTTGAGATGGAGTCTTGCTCTGTCTCCCAGGCTGGAGTGCAGTGGCACAATCTCGGCTCCCTGCAACCTCTGCCTCCCAGGTTCAAGCAATTCTCCTGCCTCAGCCTCCTGAATAACTGGGATTACAGGCACATGCCACCGTGCCTGGCTAATTTTTGTATTTTTAGTAGAGACAAGGTTTCACCATGTTGGTCAGGCTGGTCTTGAACTCCTGACCTCATGATCTGCTCGCCTCCACCTCCCAAATTGCTGGGATTACAGGCATGAGCCACCGCGCCCGGCCTTTTTAAAAATGGAAGTCTTACCACTTAAATAAAATGAACTATCCAATAAGTATCTCACAAATCTCGGGGAAGACTGAATTTTTTCCTAATCTTTTCATCCTATATAACGATGACTCAAATGTTTTCATCATCTCAGAACCTTTCTAGAGGGTAAACAGTGAAGAATCTTTTCTTCTATTAAGGGCCATTGATACAGCTCAAAAATAAATTATTTTATGAAAGTGAAAAGCAGTAAGAAAATTAGTTTTCATGTCAGTGCAAATATTACCCAATTTCCCATTCCACAGATAGTACATTTGAACAAGTAACAATAACACACTGGAAATGCAATCCGAGAAAATTAACATGATGTCACAAAGCTATATTTTTTTGAATACTACTCTGAAGCCAAATGAAACCATCATGGGCTATTTGGAAATGGACTAACATTTTGGAGAGTGGTACATGCAATTACCAAAAGCTCACCCTCTCCCAGCCTTGCCTCTGCAAAGTCAGTATGAATGGTAAATCAGCTGATTCTGTCTTTTGCTAACTTGCCATATCAAACAAGTTATCAAATCTGGTCAATTCTTCTTCATAAAGCACTCACAAATCCATCACTTATCTCCAGCCTCTTCTGCCCTGGTCTTAATTCTGCCTCTCAAAATTTATCACCTAGACTCCTGCAGTGCCCCCCGACTCCCGCACAACTTCCCTTGACTCATCTTCCATGCCAGTGTCTTCAATCTGCTGGTCACAATCCATTGGCAACTCATAAAATTAATGCCATTGCTCATAGTCAATGTTTTAAAAATGAAATAGAATAAAATGGAATAGAATAGAAAATACCTGAGTACATTGCATGTAACAAGGGTATTATTTCATGAAACTTTTGTTTCATAGGTACCCTTGGTAGGTGGACTTCAGGGTCCTAATGTAAAATGTAGTCTTTACTGGGATGATAGGCAAAATGTTTGAAAGCCCCTGCTCTTCATTGCTGACGAAGTAACATTTCTAAAGTGCAAACATTCCTGTTTAAAATTCTGTAGGATATCCTTAGTGCCTTCAGGATAAAAGTGTTTCTAATTTTATTTTCCAGGTCTAAAGGTTTTTAATTATTCCAGTTCTTAGCAAGGTATTCAAGAGCCTTTGCCATTTTACATTTGCCTAACCGCAAAAATCATCTCTTTCTATTGCCCCAGCAGTAATTTTCAAGCTTTAATGAACATCAGAATAACTGAAGAGACAGACTCACATAAATCCAGATCCCTGGACTCCCTTCCCCCCCAGATCCGGATTCAGTAGATCTGAGGCAGAGCCCAGGAATCTGCATGTGCATCCTTGTGCCTCACCAAAGCATTCTGGGTGACTAGAAAGTCAACACTGTTGGGTCTCAGAGCTAAGACAAAGTATAGGGGACACACAGAGACCAAGTACTTGAACTGCCTTGCAAGGGGAGGAAGAAAAAAATGTGACCAAGGAAAGCTTAATCTGGATCTTTGGCATTTAGAGATGAGGAGGATGTCACAAGTAGAGAGAAGAAAGAGATTCTAGTCAGAAGCAATGGGATGTGCTGGAGACGGCAAGTGTACAATGGGTTTGGTGAACGCGGATACTTCGAATGAGGGCATAAATATATGTCATTCATTGAGAAATGATTTATTGAACTCCTTCTGTATACAAGTCATCATCCCAGGTATAGGGGATACAGATGTGAAGAGGCTTTTGTCCTCATAAAGCCATCTGTCTTCCTGAGTAGAGGCCTGGTGAGTGAAAGCGGAGGAAAAGGGTGAGATGGATAGGCGGCCAGGCTTGGAGAAAGGCCCCAGAAGCCAGTGTAGGGAATTTGTGCTGTGAGAGAGAGGAGCTGCAGAATGTTATAAAGCAAAGAAGGGACGTTACTGAGTTGTGTTTTAGAAAAACCATTTCAGCTTTGCAGAGAATGGATTGGGGAACAGGTAGAACCACTGGAGTAAGGGAGGGTGGTTGGGAGGGTGTGGCTTTCTATAGAAAGAGATTAGTGAAGCTCTAGACTGAGGCAAGGCAAGGAGTTGCAGAAGAAGATTTGAGATATATTTAGAAGTGAGAAGCTTTAGGATTTGATAAATAATTTTTTTTTTTTTTTTTTTTTTTTTACAGAAACCAGTACATCTGTAGCTTAGGGCATATAAAAGTATAGTTTTGAGAAGAGGGTCAGCTACCGCCACCTGCCACGTCTTTATGAGATGGACACCTATTTCCCTCCTTATATTTTCTTTATCCAGATCACATCCTATTCCATTCTCGATATTTAAAATTCCGTATTTTATGCAAGGATACATCTTCATATGAGATGGACAGAACTCTAGGATTGTCAGAGAACTCCATTATCCACATTACTGGCTGGGTTTAAGGACAAAAACTTGCATCTGTCTATTGGCTGTGCTTTGATTAGGACAGCAAGAGCACCATTTATTAGAGACACAAAGTTCTGGGAATTTCTTAAAGATACGCTAAAGTCGTCCATATATCCAACAAATATTTATTGAACACCTGCTATGGGTTCAGTCATGGTTGCTAGTTTCACCAAACTTATATTCTAATTGGGGTGGGGAGGCACAAGTGTGCAGGCATCCACAAAATCATATGGCCAGATTATAAGCAACATTTCCATAATTTACTTGTTTGGAACAAAGAGGCCCAAATTAGTGGTTTTCACATGTTTTTTTCTAGACATAGACTTCTTTCTTCAAATGAAATCTGACTTAAAAACCTGTCACACTAGACAATAGGAGCTGCTCTGATTTAGGCAACGGTGGGATCACTGAGGCACTTTTGTGGGACCCCTTGTGAATTATCTGAGCAGTCTCAAAGCTGCTTGTCTGGTTGACTTTTACTACTTAAGTACTAACTTTTGCCTTCATTACTTGTTGCTTTCTTTCACTGTTCTCACACCTTTGTTCTTTAAGCAAGGGCATCATAGAGCCTCCAGAAGGGACCAAAATTTACAAGGATTCCTGGGATTTTGAACCTTATTTGGAAATCTTGAATGCTGCTGTAGGAGATGAAATATTTCTTCACTCATCCTGGATAAAAGAATACTTCACTTGGGCTGGATTTAAAGATTACAACCTTGTGGTCAGGGTATGCTATTGTTTGTCTTTGCTTTCTTGCATAATGGAAATACATGAACACCCCTTTGTTTTCCAGTAAGCATTTATTAAGTCCTATCAACTGCCTAACAGAGAACAGATTTGACAGTGTGATCAGCAATCTCTTGTTGAATATTTAGAGAATGTTCCAAAGTCCCTAAGTTTTTCTTTTGGAACATCTTTTATCTCCTATCACCACATGTTTTTTTGTTGTTTGTGTTTGTGAGTGTTTAGGCTTTGTTTTGGCATGGCAGGAACAGCTGTTTAAACTGTGGGGCTAGAAGGTAGGATCCACCCAAAGAGGTGATGGCCTGGAGCAAGGTGAGGTAGAAGCAGGTAACCCATATCTGCAGCTATACTGAGGCTGAATTGCACAAATTAAGAACTAGGCCTAGGTCTACAGCTTAAACTAACCCTAACACATTCATACAGAGCCACAAGCTAAGAAAGAGTTCGTGTTATAACCTAGTCACCAAAACTGGACATATCTCTAGAAGCAAACTAAATACTAGCAGACGGAGGGTGCAAGACAAAGAGGAGGTCTGAAACGGGACAGGAGTAACTGCAAAGTCAGTAACCAGCCACCTGTGGCTTATATGAGATGCCTGAGGTTGCGCAGGGGAGCAAAATTTAGGGATGTCATCAGGAAATGGACAACACTCACACTCTTAAGACATGAGTATTTGTTACCCTCAGGGTAAGAACTACTCCCAAGTTTATCTTTCAATTTCTGAATACTAATGCCAGATAATACTTACTATTCTCAAAAGCAATGATCCCCAAAACCCTAGCTGGGGCCCATGGCCAGTCTGTGGCAAAGTTTTTGCTGGCGCATAGTGAAATAAACAAGAGAGCAGGTATGTATGTCAACTCTCTTTTCTTGGGATGAATTGCTATTATTCCATGACTAAGTCCTTTCTATTTGGGGGTATTGAAACATTCTTTCTTCAATGAAATAAAAGGGTAGCAGAGGCAAGATTTTTTTCAGTCCTCACTTAGCCAAACAAATGGTTAATATCTATATTAGTTCCCAGATAATTTTTAGAAAATTGTCTTTGAAATCTAATGACCTATGAAGCATTGGTAAATGATATTTTCATTAGGACAATTAGTATGAAAAAGAGAAAACCTTTTGACAGTTTTTTTTATAAAACATTTTCAGTGAAACCATTTCTATATAGCTGCTATATGGCAGTGAGAAACATTCCACATTTATTTCCTCACCTGCAAATTTATGGTGGGATTTGATATCTCATTAGTAATAGTACTTCAGATAGCAATAACCAGCTCTATACATTTGGTGTTAGTGACATGAAGCTGTTTTGCTTATATAGACTAGGATTTGAATGTTACAGTTCAGGTGAGAGAAGAGACTCTTAATATTAATTTCCAGTTCATTGCTATCATCTATCATTGGAGAGCGTTTGAGTCTTACACATTCTTAGAATTTTTTAAAGACCGTGACCACTTGATTGATATTCTTCTCTTTACCATGTTGTCATTTGCACAGATGATTGAGACAGATGAGGACTTCAATCCTTTTCCTGGAGGATATGACTATTTGGTTGACTTTCTAGATTTATCCTTCCCAAAAGAAAGACCACAGCGAGAACATCCCTATGAGGAAGTAAGCAGCAACACTGGTGGAAGTCTGCTTTTCTTCCTTCTTACCATCCTTCCTTCCTTTCTTCCTTCCTCTCTTCCTTCCTTTCCTCCTAAATAAACTTTTAATTTTAGAATAACTTTAGATTTACAGAAAAGGTACAAGGATAGTACAAAGTACTATTAACAACTTACTTTACTATGGTACATTTGTCACAACTAACAAACCAATATTAAAAATATTGTTATTGATCAAAGTTCACACTTATTTCTTTATGAGCCATTCCCAAAGATTGGCTTCTCCATCTGCTTACTTCCAGACACCTGCTCAACCTAAGCTGTTATTAGACCTGTGAGCATTGATCTCTGCCTTCCTTTTCCTCTGCTCCTCCCAATGGGTGTCTCTGGAAAGGGAGTTAGATCAACATGAAGCATCATGTATTGATTGCATTCGAATTCTGAACAAATCTCTCGCCAGTGGCAGCATTATGCAAAAAGCCGTGGCAGTGGAGACAGTGTCAAGATGGGGATTGATGCCCCTTTCTGCAGATCATGATTCCTGATTAGGAGGCTTTGAGCAGTTATTTAAGCTGTCTGAGCTTTAGGGGTTTTTGTTTTTGTTTGCTTCCACAGGGCTTGCTCCCACCTTACCAGTGTGTCGTGATAGTCAAATGACATAATATATGTGAGCATGCATTGTAATTTAAAATTGTCTATGAATGTCAGAATCATTAGTTACAAGGATATACAGTCTGCCCTTAAACTTATTGTAAGTGCCATTTAAACGTGTGATGCCCTAAATGTAGAGGTTTAAATATACCTTCACCTAATAGATGTAATAAATGTGCTCTTAAACTACATTTTAATAAATTGACTAGTATTTTTGTGTTTACTAAAATACTTGCTATTGAAGAAATCCTCTATTGAAACTTCAGTAAAACTAATAATCTATTACCTGATTTATAGGTATTAAAAAAAAAAAAAACTGGCACCGGGCACAGTGGCTCACACCTGTAATCCCAGCACTTTGGGAGGCAAGGCAGGTGGATTGCCTGAGGTCAGGAGTTTGAGACCAGCCTGGCCAATATGGCGAAACCCCATCTCTACTAGAAATACAAAAATTAGCTGGGCGTGGTTGTGGGCACCTGTAGTCCCAGCTACTTGGGAGGCTGAGGCAGGAGAATCGCTTGAACCCAGGAGACGGCAGTTTCAGTGAGCCAAGATCATGCCACTGTACTCCAACCTGGGTGACAGAGCAAAACTCAGTCTCAAAAAACAAACAAACAAAGCAAAACTGGATTAGTACATGTAAGAAAATCCTGTGTGAGATACCATATAGGTGATAAATAGGCTTACACCTTTTTAGACAAAATGACTCTTTGCATTTATTGCTTTATATATCAAACACTTACCTAGCTTGCTTTATGCCAAGCACAGTGTTAAACACTTTGCAAATATTAAGACATTTAATCCAACAACAACCCTATAAACAGATATTACTATCTGCCCCCATTTCATAGATGAAGAAACTACGGTTGTAAGAGTTAAAATAACTTGCCCATGGTTGTACAGCTAATGAATGGTGGTGCGGGGCTTTAACTCAAGCGGTCTAGCTCAAAGTCTATCCTCTTAGCTACTGTGTAGCCTTTCAAATCTGAATTTACAAAACCTATAAATTGAGATGTCTGTTAGCCTCAAGAGATTCACTTTTGAAATGTTTAAATAACTTCATTTAAAATATTTAATTTGGAAAAAATATCACTTTTTCACAGCTTTCCATAATGCATCTGCTGGAGAGAGCAAGTAGCAGCTCTGTTGCAGATTTAAATACACCATGGGGCAAATCATGATGCCATCTCTGCACATGGTGCTGTTATAATGTCGCTTGAGGACTTTTATCTCCCAGAATTTTAGGGAGAGTTCTGTATGCTGAGGTTTGGTTAAAGGGGTTATGCCTATATATGGAAGAGCTCCTTTTCTTGCTACCTGGAGCCTTCTTATATTACCTCCCTCCTGCCACCTTTTTGGAGGTATTAATTGCCTTTCAAACTCACCATTTCTATCACAGACTCTCCATTCTTAAATGCATAGCTCCTGTAGCTCACCATCCTCCTGCACCAACCTGGAAGGGCTCCTCTCTAACTCTGCTGCAAATCCACATTTCACTGCCTCCAGACCCCACCCATGCCTTTCCCTTCCTTGCTTCACTTCTATGTGGGACTTTCTGCTTAACTGTCTCCTGCCTCATGGTGTATAAGTTTCAGCATGTAATTCTAGGTGACTAATCATTTTCCATAGACAACCAAAGGTATTGCTCCCTTGGCTTCCATTTACAGACAAGGTTGCTCTAAAGAAAACTTATACTAGGTTGATCCTCCTTTCTTTATGGGTGACTTTTAAGAATTACAGGATTAGTCCATATTCACTGATAAAAAGACTTTTTTCAGCTGATTTGGGGCTCTTCTGTACAGGTGTAGGATCTGTCATTCCATAGGCTCTACTTACAGAGGGCTTGCACACTGGTGCAAGGCACATCTCATAAACTGGTGAAGCTGGGTGCAGATTGCATCAAGTAGAGTGCAGGAGAAAGGGGCAGGCCTGCTAAGCGCCAGCTGATCTGAAATTTCCAGACAACTTGAAAATCTGGATTTTCATGTGAAATACCCAAATTTATAAATGTAGAAAGCAGAGACAATGTTCTTAAAGAGCTATAGATTACATGAAATGAGAGCTAGGCTGTATTTGGCCAAAGGATCATCAGTATGCTTTAAACTGTGAAGGTGAGGAGAGGGGCCAGCTAGTAGGCTAGGGGACTCCTGAGTGCCAAAATGTGGAGGCTCTTGCTTTCAGCATCACAAATACACTACCTTGTTCTCCCCTCACTCCAAAATGGATTCTATGTATTGAGATAACTGTCTAAATATATTTGACCTGGGAGCCATGTGTAGTGTAGGGAAGGGGCCAGCTATCTCATGGACATACTTTTGTGCTCGCCCTGCTGTCATCCACAGTACCTACTTCTCTTCCCTCCACATCTGAACGCCCCTCCATGTACTGTCTGGGATTCTACAGTCTCTGTCCTGCATCTTTGGTTTCCATTTGTCTGCATGCTTTGTAGATTCATGTAATTAGTTGAATTCTCCTGTCAATGAATCACTTCCATTTCTTTTCACTGTGGCAGTTTATTCCTGCATAATTGCTTTGCAAAATTTTAGTTGGATCTGGAAATGCAGAGGGGATAGGTTATGCACGCAATTTGTCCATCATTGTGAAGCAATAGTCTTCTCCTTAGCCCAGTGACAGTACCTCCTTGTTTTCCTGAATATTCTTTTGCATTCTTTTGGAGTTCCTCTTTCCCCAGCCACTGCTTAAGTCTCTTGTTTCCTTCCAGGACTCTGTGTTCATTCCACTGTTCTTCCCAAGTCTCTTCCTGGGTAAACTCACCTGCTAACATCACTTCTCTGCTAATGACTCCAAAAATAATCCATATGTCCAGCCCAGAGCTCTCTCTGGCTGCCTCCAGTGCTGTCAAGCTTTGGGTTCTTCAATAGTCAACTGTCTGCTACATATAATTGGATTTCTGAATCCTTAGCACCTAATTTTCAACTTGTTCAAAGTTCAACTCCTCATCCTCCTTCTTTAAAATGTTCTTTTTCCTTTTTCTATCTGATCGTGGGTAATATCATTCCCCAAGTCAGTCAAGCTAGAAACAAAGGAGTAATCTTTGGCTCTTCCCTTTTCCTACATCCCCAAATCTAATCAATAATCTAGACTTTTCCATTTTACACCCCAAATATTTCTTAAATCTACTTCCAATTCTCCTGTGTGCTCCTCTCCCAGCTAAAAGGCCAAGAAAGGCCATTTAACCTGCACGGGGAGGAACCAGGCCCTGGTAATGCATCTTAGCCAGGCCAACCTTAACCTGACCAAACTGTGGAATCATGTTTCTAAACCTCTGTTGGCAAAACTGTGACCTATGTTTGTAACCTCAGTTCATAATAGATATAATTGTTTTATACAAATGGTGCAAAAAAGAGAAATAGATCTAAAAATGCCAAACTTCCAATCATTCTGTGTCATTTAATAGCCTCTCACTTATGAAAAGTTTGCGTCTACTGGTATTGGCATGATATTTACCAGGGGAAAATGGGATGCAGACACTGAAAGGGCTCCTAACACTGGTGCTGATGGATTGTTAAAACTATGTCCAACCAAGGATAACTTCTCTTTATTTTCTTTATATAAATTATCTCATTTTTTTCTCACAACCATCTCATAATAGAGAAACGGAGGCTTAGCAAGCTTAAGGTCACATAATTAGTAAGTGCAGGGCCAAGACTCAAGACCATCTCTGCTTGTCTCTTAATCCTGTGCTGCTTTGGCTCTTCAACAGCTTAAAAGTTGGGATTCTTTAAGAATAAGGATCTTGACCACTTGATTTAAAGTAATCCTGTTCTGTGACAGGCCAGAAACTACAGACTGTTGTGAGCTTGCAGGCTCTGCTTTGCCTCTAAAGGTTCAGGTGGAGACTTGAACACTCGGCTTTTAGAATGACGATGATAGCAAAGATTTCTTGCGTGCTTACTATGTGCCAGGCTTTAAGTGTTTTATATACATCCTCACAACAGTCCTATAAGGCATGTTCTATTATTCTCTTCATTTCAAAAAAAAAAAAAAAGAAAGCCAAGGCACAGAATGGTGACCAAGATCACACAGCTATAACCTGGATGTGAATCCAGCAATCTGCAGTCTGTGCTCTCAGCCAGACACTCCCCCTGCTCTTAATCCATTTCCTGTTTTCCTTCTTTCAAGTCCTGCTGCACTTAGCTTCTTTCCTTTTCTCCTCAGCCTGTGATATCTGCTCCCAGAGACTTTTCTCCTTGGCTCTCCATGCCTCTGCCATCATGGGCAACTGCCTCTCCCAGGGACAGGAGGGATCCATACTCTGCTGCCTGGGTTGCCCCTGCGAGTGGTTCCATGTCTATTTCAGATCCGTAGCCGGGTGGATGTTATCAGACATGTGGTGAAGAATGGTCTACTCTGGGACGAGTTGTATATAGGATTCCAAACACGGCTCCAGCGGGATCCTGACATATACCATCACCTGTAAGTCTGGAAGCACCTGGCGCCCCCAGGCCATTGCTGAGGATGCTGTGGATATGCATAAGCAGTCAGTGATGGCCTAAGCCCCCAGATTCTGACTAATATGTGAGATTCCACCATTAGAGCTTCATTCATTTGTTAGTTTGTTAAAAAGCAAATCTGGTTAGGAAGGTATAACATGAAAGAGTCATTTATACATTCATATGAATGTGTTCCTGCACCCTTCTGGAAGTGGGTTTTGGTGTAAGAAAGAGAAATACATTATAAGAGGGAAAGGGTATGTTTGCCAAGACAAGAATGAGTATTTGTGTGGCAAAGACATGGTCATTGAATTAGTGAATTCCTACATCACGTTTTTGTCTGTGCTCAACTCTGAGCATGAATTTGGTGGGCTAGTTGGTTTAAGGGAATGGCCCATGAATTTCTGTCTGCCTGCACTTCAAAACTGTTTAAGTCATTAGGATCATATTTAGAATATTTGCACTGAAATCTCAGAAACGGCAATTTGCCATTTTTATATTTGCAAAATAATCAAAGGAAAGAGTACTTTTTCTCATTACCACAGATCCTCTGAAAAAATGCAGAAATTTAATTTTAAAATTCTAATTATTTAAAATGTGTAAGCAACAGTTTGTACTCTGAGCTTGCAAGCAGAGGCATTTATTAAAATTTCTTTCTTACTTATTTCCTTTTGAATGTTTTTAAATGATATGGAAAAGTTTAAGAATGTGAAGCTATATAAAATATAAAGGAAGTAACCCCACCAAGTCCCTCCCAGGAAACCCTGTTTCCTGCCCTTCCTTCCACCCACTCTTATGGTAACCTTTGATAATAGCTCAGTGTGCATCCTCACAGGCCAAGCAACGTTTCTCTAAATATATTTGTTTTCAATAAAATGTTCCACATAGTTGGTGGTGAGGGAGTGTTATTGTTGCTGTTTTTATTTTATTATTTTTTTTTAATTTTGGCAAAGCATGAGCCACCTTTGGGATGTTGCTGTTGTTTTTAAATGAAACCCTAGTACATATGTTCTGCAACTTGCATTTTTACTCATCAATATATCTTCGAGAGCCTTCCACATTGGGACATCCAAGTCAACCTCAAATCTTTTAATAGCTGTAAAACATTCCAAGTTGTTTTTTTTATCATTTTCAACAGATCATATACCTAACTCTTGTTCTAGAAAGAAAGGAATCTGGCAACTTTTGAGGGGATCTTGGGGATTTTTTTTTCTTGAGAAAATAATTCCGTCTTGGAAACCACTACACTCTATCTTGTTCTGTTGTGGTTTGGTAACAAGGGTCACAAATGTAAGAAGATGTCATCGTGAATATTGGGAAGCAGTCACAGCCCACTTATCTTGTTGCTCTGAAAATGGGATTTGTGAATTTACTAAACATTCTCCTAGTTATAAAAAAAAAATCCACTGTCAAAAATCTGAAATATATATACATTTAATATATAAATGTGTGTGTGTATATATATATATATATATATTTTTTTTTTTTTTTTTTTTTTTTTTGAGACGGAGTCTTGTTCTGCCGTCCAGGCTGGAGGTGCAGTGGTGCAATCTCGGCTCACTGCAAGCTCCGCCTCCCGGGTTCACGCCATTCTCCTGCCTCAGCCTCCCGAGTAGCTGGGACTACAGGTGCCCGCCACCATGCCTGGCTAATTTTTTTTGTATTTTTTTTTTTTTAGTAGAGACGGGGTTTCACTGTGTTAGCCAGGATGGTCTCGATCTCCTGACCTCGTGATCCGCCCACCTCGGCCTCCCAAAGTGCTGGGATTACAGCCGTGAGCCACCGCACCCGGCCTGAAAAAAATATTTTAAAACGAAAAATTAAAACTACAAATAATCCCACTACCCAAAAAGAATAATTTGTATTTTGGTGTCTAGCTAATCTTTCTTTTTTTCCTTAAAAGCACATATACCGTACATGCTTTTCTACTTGTGTGTTTACCAAAGTGATTTTCCACAGTATTGTATTTTCCTACATCATTTTTAATGCCTGCTTACCTGATACCACATACCTATATTAGTACTTTATTTAACCTCTGTGACCTTGAAGTCGTGTCTAACTTTTCACTATTTGAAACAATGGCAGATAATCATGTGGATGTGTCTTGCACACATTCATAGTGACTTCTGTAAGTTAAATTCCTAGGAGCGGGGCTGCTGCATTCTATGAATACAGTGTCTAGGCTTTTAGTGCCCTCTACCAAATTGTTCTTTGGGAAGCCAGTTCACGTTTCCAAAAATAATGTATGAGAGAATACATTTACCTGTACCTTCACTAAAACTAGATTCTATTGCTTTTGTGTACAGACAGGATATAGATCTAGATTTTCACATATGAGGATTCCTTAAAGCAAGGAACATCATAGTACAATCAAAATAAGACAAAATCATCATGTTCTGAGGGACTGTGTTCAACACCCCGAAAGTTCTGAGCTACATCAACAGCTGGAACCGTACAGAAACACTATCTCTTAGGGAGGACAGAGTACCAGGTACCAAATAGATCCTGGCAAATGAACAGGCATGGAAGTTTCCAGAGCACATTCCCATGCATTATCTCTCTTACAGGTTTTGGAATCATTTTCAAATAAAACTTCCCCTCACGCCACCCAACTGGAGGTCATTCCTGACGTGCTGTGAGCAGAATGGGCCTGGGATTTCACAAGTAAGGAATATCCTGTAGGTTTGGGAGCCATCCTACCATGCATCCTGTGACACTCTCTTTGACACCTAAATTAAGCAGACACCCTGCCTGACAGAAACCTGACTTTTGGGGGACTGAGAACAGCTAACATTACAAGAACATTCAAGTGTTTTAAAAAGTAAATTAACAGGCTGGGCTTGATGGCTCACGCCTGTAATCCCAGCACTTCGGGAGGCCGAGGCGGGTGGATCACCTGAGGTCAGGAGTTTGAAACCTGCCTGGCCAACATGGTGAAACCATGTCTCTACTAAAAATACAAAAATTAGGTGGGGTGGTACTTGCCTATAATCACAGCTACTCAAGAGGCTGAGGCAGGAGGATTGCTTGAACAAGGGAGGCGGAGGTTGCAGTGAGCCGAGATTGTGCCATTGCACTCCAGCCTGGGAGACAAAAGCAAAAGTCCATCCCCCGGCCCCCACCACCAAAAAAAAAAGTAAATCAGTAGTGCATCCAGTCCAGAGTCCATAGAACCTTTGGCCTGGTTGAGGTAAACATACAGCCAATAAGTAAACAAAACCAAAACTCGTCCAGGTTTTGAGTATTTGAAATGTAATCCTGAGCACACGAGGGAAAGCAGCAACAAAAACTGAGGAGAGACAAACTAAAAACCGAGGGTGAGATGGAAAGCAGCACCTCCTCATTTCTAATAGACCTCTCTCCTCTTTTGGACTAATGACGATGAACTTGCCTGGCACAAATCAGATTTGACATTCCTTTCCTACAGCCATATGATTTTATTAAGTGAATTATAAAACCTGTCTCAGCCAGGCGCAATGACTCATGCCTGTAATCCCAGCACTTGGGAGGCTGAGGTGGGCAGATCACTTGAGGTCAGGAGTTCGAGACCAGCCTGGCCAACACGGTGAAACCCCGTCTCTACTAAAAATACAAAAATTAGCCAGGTATGGTGGTAGGTGCCTGTAGTCCAAGGTACTTGGGAGACTGAGGCATGAGAATCACTCGAGCTGGGAAGGCAGAGGTTGCAGTGAGCCAAGATTGCACCACTGCACTCCAGCCTGGGCCACAGATGGAAACACTTGTCTCAAACAAACAAACAAACAAACAAAAACCTGTCTCCTCATGCTTCTGATTGAAGGGACCATATAATATGACTGCAAAGACAGTAGACAGTAAACTCTTTGACTCCTGCATTTATTTGTTCCACAAACAGCGATCCCATCCCATTGTGTTATAATCTATTTATTAATTGTCTTTCCCAATAGATACTGAGATTCTTAAAAGTAGGAATTATCACCTGGGTAGCCCTAGTGCCTAGCACAGTGCTGAGCACACATACAGTTTTATTCCTAATATGAATTCAAGGAAGGAAGGTACAAGTGAATTTCTCTTTACCATTGTCAGCATGACTTGCCTCTTAAAATAGGCTTCAATGTCTTCACCAGTAAAATTGAGGTTTGAATTAGAATATCTTTTACATCCTTTCCAGTTGTAAAGTTATTTGTTCCATACGCTACCATAAGGCACTGGGCTAGAACTTCTAAGTTATAATTATAAGCTAGAAGGGATGCTAAGGTAATTCACATGCAACTTTATTACAAGGCCAACTCTCATGAGCACCGTATTTGTTGTACAAACAGAGTATCAGGAATACTGAGGAAAGAAAGATTGCATCTGAGGTTTTGAGATGACCAGGAAGAATGTTGTAGAGAGATAGCGTTTGGGGAGTAAGGGGTAGGGGATTGGCTTAAAGATTGGGAAAAGTTTTAAACAAGCTAAAATAGAGGAGAGAGATGGTAGGAAGAATATTCTAGACAGAAAGAGTGGGTGAGGTTAAAAGGTGGAAAAATACAAGGTGAATTCAAGCAATGGTAAGTCTTCCTTATATGGCACCAAAGTAAGGGGAACCAGGAAAGGGGCATGAGTGGAAACTGGGAAAATAAGGAGAGTTAAGAAGGCTCAATGCAGACGCTGAGCAGGGTTTAGCTGTTGTGAAAAAGCAAGAGGAATAAAAGATTAGGAGGCAGCAGATAGAGCAACGAGTCCAAGGTCTTAGAGATGGAGCAGTTTTGAAAGAAGACAAGTTAAAAGTGTTTCTGTATAAGTGGGTGAATGAAGCAGAGCAGAGCAGAGATGAAGGCAATAGGAATCAAGAGGTCACTGTGTGCATTTGGACATTGCTGTATCAAGGAGACTTGGAGTCTGACTTGAGTTAAAATTCTAGCAATGTCACATACCATATGACCTTGGGAAAATTATTGGATCTCTTTGTGTTCCAGATTTCCACCTATAGAATGAATGTAATAATAGCATTTACCTCACAGGGTTGTGTCACAGTATGAGGCATGTCTAGAAAAGTGACATGCCACGGAAAGTGAACAATAGCTGTTGACTATGTCAGCCCCACGAAATAAACAGGAGCACCATGTGGCCCACAGTCAGTGGGTAAATCCTTAAGACCTTAGGAGGAAGGTCATATTCCAGTTCACATTCCTGTTTTAGATTCTCGCTTATCTTAAAGCATTATAGACCTTGAACTAAATAAGAATAAAAATTTGCCCCAATGCAGTAAGAAAATGAAAAAGCATTGAAATGAGACTCATACTGTTGTTCATTAATAATATCTTCATTTCACAGGAATGCAAAACCACATGAAAATTTCAAGAATTCACTGATGAATGAAAAACAAAATAAAAATTTATCATTACACCTTGAACATAGGAAGCTTACAGCGAAGAGACTATGCTTTATGACATCAGCAATGGATAATTCTATGTTGCCTTTGTGATTTGTGTATATAGCTTACATTTATAGATCACTACATAGCCAGATTCAAAAATATTTTACTTATTCCATCCACAGTTCTCTACAAAAAGAACCAATGAACCCAATAAGAACAAATTCTCTGTGAAAACAAAGCATAACTGTAGTAGATACGAATCCAATCACCAAGGAAATAGGAAGAGGAAAACGTCCAAGACTACAATGAGAATAGGAAATGGTCTGTTTTTGTGATATTCGTATGATTAAGACACAATTTTTTTCCTAGGAAAATGTGATTGTTAACTAGGATTCTGTTTTACATGTTGACATTTCCAACACACACACCACTGATTTGAATTTCAAAATGTATTTTCTGATTATATATGCTACGTCTGATTCTGAAGATACAAGAATTCAATGGTGGAATTTGTTTCCTGAAATTTCTAGATTCATACTTAGTAATAGAAGTGTTTATTACCAACTTCTCATTTAGATTAACATCAATGATGTTTGATTATTCTGGTTAACCACACACATTATGCATAACAATAATGCTAGAAATTCAGGAATTATATTTTGTGATTTATACTGTGTGATAAATTATTCAATTTTCACTGAAAATAAATATAATGTATATCAATATAATGTAGGTCAAAGTGTCTATGGTGAACAAATAAAAGATTATTTTAAAATATGAATTTTTCTCATACTAAGTCTATATTCTCATGCTATCTTTCCAGTTCTCTCCTTCTGATATCCTAATATCACCAGTTCCTTGACAACCAGACCACCAATTCACTGACCTGATATCAGCTCCTATGTCCTCACTTCCCTTTGCACTCTTCTTGCATATACCCCACATCTCCTGCTCTCTCCCCATCTCTAGCATCTCATGTCTCACTTCCATTACTTAAATAAAAAACCATGAAATCATCTTTCTACTTGGCTCTCACATCCACTCTGTCAACAAATTGTCACCTCCACCTTCAGAATATATCCAGGGTCTGACCAATTTCTACCACTTCCACTGCTACCAAGATCAGAAGAGGAAGGAAACTCATAAAAGTATGATAATCTTGGCATCAGGAACCAATTTTCCTCCACAGACATCTGCCAATTCCAGAAAAGGTCAAGAAACTGAATGCCTCAAAATCTGCTCAAAGCCATTTACTGGGAGATGTCTCATGACTGACATGCTCCTAGTGTGAAGTCACCCTAAAGAGTGCCAGGGAAGCTGCTAGTTCTTGGGCGCCGTCACCACACCTGGCCCCCTTGTTTTTTGAAGCAAAAATATTGACACCAACACGTGACAAGAACATGTGGGGAAACAAAAATTTCAGGACAATTTCAGAAATGAACATAGATGCAAAATCCCAAAGTATCAACAAATCGAACCTAGCAATTTATAAAAAGGATAATTTATTACAACTCAGTTGGCTTTAGTCTCAATGCAAAGTTAGTTTCACATGTGAAAATCAACCACATTAACTGAATAAAGGAGAAATTTTAGTCTGGACTAGGTGGCTCACGCTGTAATCCCAGCACTTTGGGAGGACAAGGTGGGAGGATCACTTAAGCGCAGGAGTTTGAGACCAGCAATTTCAGACCAGCCTGGGTAACACAGTAAGATTCTACAAAAAAAATTTTTTTTAATTAACTGTGCGTCATGGCATACACCTGTAATCCTAGCTACTCAGAAGACTGAGGCAGGAAGATCACTTGAGCCCAGGAGGTGGAGGCTTCAGTGAGCCAGGGTCATGCCACTGCACTCAACCTGGACAACAGAGTAAGACCCTGACTATAAATAGAAGAAATTGTATAGGATTATGTCAATATATGTACAAAAAACATTTGATAAATGCTTTAATAGCCATTCGTGAACTTAAGTGAATAAAGAAACTCATAGTAACTGGGAATAGGAAAGATCTTTCTCTGAAAGAAACACTACAGCAAATATTTTAGCAGTGAGATGTTTAAACCTTCCCAGATTGGAAGTATTGCAATATAATGGAAATTCTAGTCAGTGCAATAAGGCAAGAAATATGAAGTATAATTATTAGAAGAAATAGATTAGTTGCAGACTATATTCTTATGAACACAGAAAATTCAAAACATTCTACAGATAAGTAGAAATAATGTTTAGCAAGGTTTCTGATAATAAGGTCAATATACAGAAAAAAACTAATATTTATCAGTGATCAACAGAAAATAAAAATTTTAAAAGGTACCTTTTATAACATCAAAATATCAAATACCTAGGAATAAATCTAATAAAATATGTGCACTATCTCTAAACAAAAGCTACAAAACAATATTGAACTAAACCTAAATATCAAAGATGTAATAGAGGGACATGTCATGCTAATGAACTGGAAGACTCAAATCTTTTTTTTTTTTGAGACAGTCTTGCTCTGACGCCCAGGCTGGAGTAGAGTAGCCCAATCTCGGCTCTCTGCAACCTCCACTTCCAGTGTTCAAGCAATCCTCCTGCCTCAGCTTCCTGAGGAGCTGGGATTACAGGTGCCCACCACCACACCCAGCTAATTTTTGTAGATTTCATAGAGACGGGGTTTCACCATGTTGGCAAAGCAGGTCTTGAACTCCTAATCTCTGGTGATACGCCCGCCTCGGCCTCCCAAAATGCTGGGATTACAGGTGTGAGCCACCATGCCCTGCCAAGACTCAATATTTTTTAAATGTCAAATTTACCCAACAAGTTTTAAGCCTTTGAACAGGTATTTATTTTATGGAAATTGAGAGTCAGTTTCTAAAATGTACACAACAAGAGAAAATTTCAAGAGTAACCAAGGCACTCTTTAAAGAAGATGAGGAATAAGGAGGATAGGAAGAAGGAGAGAAGAAGGTGGAGAGGGAGGAGTAGAAGAAGACAGTATATGTTCTACCGGATAACAAAGGTTATAGTAATTTGACAGTAGGGTAAGTGGCTCAAGGGAGACAGATCAATATAACAGAATGGAAAGCACAAAAACTCGGGCAAACATGGAGACTTCCTTTAAGACAAACATGGTACTGCAGATCAGTGGAGAAGGTGATTTAAACAAATGTGCTAGTTGAATTGGATGTCATATGCTGGGAGCCTTGACCCCTATGTTATAACAGAAACAAGGAATCAATGTGAGGTGAATTATAGATCTAAATGTGAAAAGCAAAACAATAAAACTTCTAGATGATGACATATGGAAATATCTCTGTGACCTTGCTGACAAGAATTTCTTAAACAGAACACAAAGCAGCACTAACCATCAAGAGAAAAAAATTGAACAATTAGACTACAGTAAATATAAACTCTATTCATGGCCCAGCAATCTCATTCTCAGCTGTTTACCCAAGAGAAATGGAAATATGTTCACAAAAAACTTAATAATGTTTGCAGCAGCTTTATTCAGAATTACTCCTAAACTTGAAACAATTCAAATACCTTTCAACCGGCACATGGCTAAACAAAAGCTAGTGCATCTGCACAATGGCATACTATTTCATAATTAAAAGGAATAAACTGTTGACACATGCAATGCGAATGCATCTTGAATGCGTTACACCACACGAAAGAGGCCAGACTCAAAATACAAATATATAGTTTGAGAACAAATCAGAGGTTGCCAGAGTTTAGTGGGAAGAAGAGGCAGTTACTATGAAGGAGCAGCATGAGTAAAATTTTTGGGGGGATGGAACCGTTCTGTATCTTGATGGTGGTGGAGGTTACACAACCCTATGCATTTGACAAAACTCATAGCACTGTGTATCTAAAAGGGTAAATTTTAGCATATGTAAATTTTAAAATAACCTATTAAGCTATTGATAACCTATTCATAAGCTACTATTAACCTATTAATAACCTATTCACTGAGAATGGTATCAAGAGAATAAAAAGGTAAGCCACAGGGTGGCTCTTACAAATTTAAAAGACCAATAATAGAGTAATAGAAAATTTCGAACTACTCACAAAAGAAGTTTTGAAAAGATGCTCAAATTAATTACTCGTTGGGGAAAGGCAAATTAAAACTCCACTGAGCTACCACTACCCATCTACCAGAATGGCTAACATGAAAAAGGCAGCTTCAAGTGTCACTGAGGATGTGGAGCCATAGGAAGTCTCATACTCTGCTGGGGGAGTATAAATTAGTACAATCCCTTTGGTTAATCATTAGGCACCCCTAAAGTAAGCATACATGTAATCTATGACTCCACAATCCCCTTCATCAGTATATACCCAACAAAAATGCACACATGTATTCACAAAAACACATTATCTATAAGAATGTTCATAGCATCCCTTTTTCTAACAGAAACCTGGAAGCACCCCCAAATACCCATCAGAAGATTAAATTGTGGTATATTCGTACCACAAAATTCTCCACTGAAGCAATTTTTTTTTTTTTTTTGAGATGGAGTCTCACTGTGTTGCCCAGGTTAGAGTGCAGTGACCTAATCTCAGCTCACCGCAACCTCCGCCTCCCAGGTTCAAGTGATTCTCCTGCCTCAGCCTCCTGAGTAGCTGGGATTACAGGGTTTCACCATGTTGGTTAGGCTGGTCTCAAAC
>NW_012119598.1:26237953-26255510 GCF_000951035.1 Colobus angolensis palliatus | reverse complement strand
CTCCGCCTCCCAGGTTCAAGTGATTCTCCTGCCTCAGCCTCCTGAGTAGCTGGGATTACAGGGTTTCACCATGTTGGTTAGGCTGGTCTCAAACTCCTGACCTCGTGATCCGCCACCTTGGCCTCCCAAAGTGCTGGAATTACAGGCGTGAGCCACTGCACCCGGCCTGAAGCAATTCTTTAAAGTGATGATCACAGACCCATGGAGGTCCCCAAAACCCTTTTACAAAGTCCTTGAGGTCAGAACTATTTTCAAAATAATACTAAAATTTTTTGCCATTTCCTCTGCTTGTTGACCCTTACATCACAGTGTGTATAAGTGCTGACACCTTATCCCGGACGGAGGCAGAGACATCAAACCGTGCTAACAGTCATTGTATTAGGTGCTTACAGTAAAAAAAAAAAAAAAAAAATTGTTTTATTTAACATCCATGATGATGCAAGAAAAAGCACTGATTTTATTAAATGTATAAATTTAGTAAGGATCTTGAGTACGTCTTACAGGAAGAATGAGCACAGCACTTCTGCCGTGTAATCAGTTGTGACAGTTGTCCCGAGGGAAGGAGCCTACGTTATTGAGCCATGAACTACACTGGCCATCGTTTTTCGTGGAACACAATTTTGCTTTGAAAGTAAAACTGACCAAAACACCTAACCAAGCATGGTGGTGCAGGCCTGTAATCCTAGCTACTTGGGAGGCTGAGATGAGAGGATCACTTGAACCCAGGAGTTAATAGAAAATTATCTAAGGAAATATAAATGGCCAATGAATGAAAAGAAGCTTAATTTACTAATATGGTACACTAAGATAAATGTACAAGAGAGGGCACTGGCAAAATTATATATCATTTTAGAGCTTAGAAGAAATAAGCATCTATCAATTAAGAAATGAAGATATTAGAGTAAATCACATTATGTTAATATATAGTGGTTAAAAACAATGAGGTAGCTCTATGTTTATTGATCCAGAAAGACATACAATGCACATTTTTAAAGAACCAAGGTATAATAATATCACTTTTATGTTTAAATAGCACTTTACAGGCACAACTTGTTTTATTATGCTTTATTGTACTTCACAGATACTACGTTATGTGAGTTTGTGTGAATTGAAGGTTTGTAGCAACTATGCATTCAGCAAGTTTATCGAGCCATTTTCCCAGCACCAGGGGCTCATTTCATGTCTCTGTGTTACATTTTGGTAATTCTCATATTTCAAACGTTTTCATTATTATTATATCTGCTATTATGATCTGTGATCAGTGATCTTTCACGTTACTATTCTAATTGTTTTGGGGCACCACAAACCCATATAAGACAGAAAACTTAATAAACATTGTGTGTGTTCTGACTTCCCCACCCACACGCTGTTCCTCCATCTTCCTCTCTTCCCTTTGGCCTCTTTATACCCTGAGATGTGATACTCTTGAAATTAGGCCAATTAAGATCCCTACAATGGCCTGTAAGCATTCAAGTGAAAGGAAGAGAAGAGTCACACGTCTCTCACTTTAAATCCACAGCTAGAAATGATTAAGTTTACTGAGGAAGGCATGTTGAAAGCCAAGATAGGCCAAAAGTTAGGCCTCTTGCACCAAAGAATTAAGCAAGTTATGAATGCAAAAGAAAAGTTCTTGAACGAAATTAAAAGTGCTACTCCTGTGAACACACAAATAAGAAAGCAGAACAGCCTTACTGCTGACATGGAGAAAGTTTTAGTGGTCTGGATAGAAGATCAACCCAGCCACAACATTCCCTCAAGCCAAAGCCTAATCCAGAGCAAAGTCCTAACTTTATTAAATCTACCAAGGTTGAGAGAGGTGAGAAAGTTGCAGAAGAAAAGTTTGAAGCTAGCAGGAGTTGGTTCACGAGGTTTAAGGAAAGAAGCAGTCTCCATAATATAAAAGTGCAAGGTGGACCCTTCCTTACACCTTATATAAAAATTAACTCAAGATGGATTGAAGACTTAAAACGTAGGACCTAAAACCATAAAAACCCTAGAAGAAAACCTAGGCAATACCGGCCGGGCGCGGTGGCTCAAGCCTGTAATCCCAGCACTTTGGGAGTCCGAGACGGGCGGATCACGAGGTCAGGAGATCGAGACCATCCTGGCTAACACAGTGAAACCCCGTCTCTACTAAAAAATACAAAAAACTAGCCGGGCGAGGTGGCGGGTGCCTGTAGTCCCAGCTACTCGGGAGGCTGAGGCAGGAGAATGGCATAAACTTGGGAGGCGGAGCTTGCAGTGAGCTGAGATCCGGCCACTGCACTCCAGCCTGGGTGACAGAGCAAGACTCCGTCTCAAAAAAAAAAAAAGAAAAGAAAAGAAAACCTAGGCAATACCATTCAAGACATAGGCATGGGCAAAGACTTCATGACTAAAACACTAAAAGCAATGGCAACAAAAGCAAATTTGACAAATGGGATCTAATTAAACTAAAGAGCTTCTGCACAGCAAAAGAAACCACCATCAGAGTGAACAGGCAACCTACAGAATGGGAGAAAATGTTTGCAATCTACCTGTCTGACAAAGGGCTAATATCCAGAATCTACAAATAACTTAAACAAATTTACAAGAAAAAAACAACCCCATCAAAAAGTGGGTGAAGGATATGAACAGACACTTCTCAGAAGAAGACATTAACACGGCCCACAAACATATGAAAAAAAGCTCATTATCACTGGTCATCAGAGAAACGCAAATCAAAACCACAGTGAGATACTATCTCATGCCAGTTAGAACAGCAATCATTAAAACGTCAGGAAACAACAGATGCTGGAGAGGATATAGAGAAATAGGAACACTTTTACACTGTTGGTGGGAGTGTAAATTAGTTCAACCATCATGGGAGACAGTGTGACGAGTCCTCAGGGATCTAGAACCAGAAATACCATTTGACCCAGCAATCCCATTACTGGGTATATATCCAAAGGATTATAAATCATGCTACTATAAAGACACATTCACACGTATGTTTATTGCAGCACTGTTTACAACAGCAAAGACTTGGAACCAACCCAAATCCCCATCAATGATAGACTGGATAAAGAAAATGTGGCACATATACACCATGGAATACTATGCAGCCATAAACAATGATGAGTTCATGTCCTTTGCAGTGACATGGATGAAGCTGGAAACCATCATTTTCAGCAAACTAACACAAGAACAGAAACCAAACACCACATGTTCTCACTCATAAGTGGGAGTAGAACAATGAGAACATATGGACACAGGGAGGGGAACATCACACACTGGGACCTGTTGTGGGATGGGTGGCTAGGGGAGGGATAGCATTAGGAGAAATACCTAATGTAGATGATGGGTTGATGGGCACAGCAAACCACCATGACATGACCTGCACTTTCTGCACATGTACCACAGAACTTAAAGTATATTAAGAAAAATAAAATAAAATAAAAATAAATGAAATAGTGGCATTCACGCAACCCGGATGAAACTGGAGACCATTATTCTAAGTGAAGTAACTCAAGAATGGAAAACCAAACATAGTATGCTCTCGCTTACAGGTGAGAGCTAAGCTATGAGAATGCGAAGGCATAAGAATGATAAAATGGACCTTGGAGACTTGGGGAAAGGGTGGGAGGAGGGTGAGGGACAAAACACTACACATTGGGTACAGTGTACACCAAAATCTCAGAAATCACCACTAAAGAACTTATTCATGTAATTGAACACCACCTGTTCCCCAAAAACCTATTGAAATAAAAATAATAATAATAAACAAAATTGTGCTGGAAAAAAACAGTCCAAGGCAAAGCAGTAAGTGCTGATGTAGAAACTGTAGCAAGTTATCCTGAAGACCTAGTTAGGATCACTGATGAAAGTGGCTACGCTAAACAATAGATTTTCGATGTAGATGATACAGCCTTCTAATGGAAAAAGATGCCAACTAGGACTTTCATAGCTAGAGAGGAGAAGTCAATGCCTGGCTTCAAAGTACAATGTGAATCTTTTGTTCAGGGCTAATGCAGCTGGTGACTTTATGGAACCAATGCTCATTTACCATTCTAAGAACCTAGAGCCCTTAAGAATTATGTCACATTATTGTGCCTGTCCTCTATCAAGGGAACAACAAAGTCTGTTTTCAGGTAACATATTTGTTTTCAGCATACTTTACTAAATATTTTAAGCCCACTGTTGAGACCTGCTACTCAGAAAAAATATTTCTTTCTAAATATTATTGTTCATTGACAATGTGCCAAGTCACTCTGGTACTGTGATGGAAATATACAAGGAGATTAAAGTTTCATGCCTGCAAACACAACATCCATTCTGTAGCCCATGGATCAAGAAGTAATTTTAACTTTTAAGCCTGATTATTTAACAAATACATTTCATAAGGCCATAACAGCCATTGATAGTGATTCCTCTCATGAACCTGGGCAAAGTAAATTTAAAACCTTCTGATGTAATCCCAGCACTTTGAGAGGCCGAGACGGGTGGATCACAAGGTCAGGAGATCGAGACCATCCTGACTAACACGGTGAAACCCCGTCTCTACTAAAAAAAAAATACAAAAAACTAGCCGGGCGAGGTGGCGGGCACCTGTAGTCCCAGCTACTCAGGAGGCTGAGGCAGGAGAATGGCGTGAACCCAGGAGGCGAAGCTTGCAGTGAGCCCAGATCGCGCCACTGCACTCCAGCCTGGGCGACAGAGCGAGACTCCGTCTCAAAAAAAAAGAACAAAAAACAAACAAACAAACAAAAAACCTTCTGAAAGGATTCACCTTTCTAGATGCTACCAAGAACATCTGTGATTCATGGGGAGGAGGTAAGAATATCCACATTAACAGGAGTTTGGAAGAAGTTGATTCCAATTCTCTTGGATGACTTTAAGGTGTTCAAGACTTCAGTGTATGAAGTAACTGCAGGTGTGGTTGAAATAGCAAAAGAACTAGAATTAGTCGTAAATCCTGAAGATGTGACTGACTTGCTGCAATCTCATGATAAAACTTTAACAGATGAGGATTTACTTCTTATGGATGAGCAAGGAAAATGGTTTCTTGAGATGGAATCTACTCCTGGTGAAGAGGCTGTAAACATTGTCCAAATGACAACAAAGGATTTAGAATATGACATAAACTTAGTTAATAAAACAGTGGCAGGATTCAAGAGGATTGACTCCAATTTTGAAAGAAATTCTACTGTGATTAAAAGGCTATCAAAGAGTATCACATGCTACAGAGAAATCCTCTGTCAAAGGAAGAGTCAATTGACATGGTAAACTTCACTGCTGTCTTATTTTAAGAAATTGCACCAGCCACCCTAACCTTTAGCAACTACCACCATCGAGGCAAGGCCCTCAATGAGCAAGAAGATTGCAACTCGCTGAAGGCTCAGATGATCATTAGGATGTTTTTTAGCAATGAACCATTTTTTAAATTATTATATATAATTCATTTTTAGACATAATGCTCTTGCACTTAAAATGTACTATAATAGAGTATAAACATAACTTTTATATGCACTGGGAAATAAAAGAATTTGTGTGACTGATTTTATTGAGATACTTGTTTTCTTGTGGGGGTCTGGAATCAAACCCACAATAACTCTGAGGTATGCCTGTAAATAATATATGATGTATACATGCAACATATACATTACATGAGGATGTGGGTGTGGGGGGGAGGGTGTGTGTGTGTAACTCCAAGGACAGATGTGAAGCACTTACACCAATCTATTAACAGGGAGAAGAAAGACAGGAAGGTAATAGGATTTTCTACCTCTTACTCTATATGCTTCTGTATCACTTAAATGTATTATTATAAAGCATTTTTATATTTGTGGAATTAGAAAAACAAAAACATTAGTATATATAGCATTGTAAACCCTTAATTCCACCACTCTAACTCAGTTATAATATTTTTAGTATTCTTTTCCAGCTGTATTAAATATTTCTATTTTTACTTAGATATTTTATATCTTCTTAGGCATTTTTCCATATTACTACATGTTAAAATAATTATAATATTCCATATTCTGAATGAGCTATAGCTTCAACTTTTCTTCAATTGTTGACTATTAAACAATCTTAGGAAGAATATCATCCATATTACATTTTTCATGCTTTCAAATTCTTTTCTTGCAAGAAAATTCTTGAAATTGGATTATGGAATCAAAGGATCTGAACAATTCTTCTGAAGCATCTCCGTCTTCCAGTGAATGTGCAGGCCCATGTAACATGGACAATCTTCTGTGCCCTACCTAAACATATTTCCCATGGTGCTCCACAATGTTAATTCTGCAGAAACTGCCACTTTGCTGTTTGCAAATGTTACTCGTACGCTCCTACTTTTCCAAAAATGCCTTCAACACCGTTAGAGTGATAATGTTTTCTGAGAAACAACAAAAACCTTATTCAGTGCCTCTATATATTCTAAAGCATTAACCAAATATAAGAAAAAAGATATCAGAACTTTGCCTCCTTGTTATGGCCATGCTATTATTTTAACAGCTAAAAATCAAGGTTAGTTGAGCCCAAAACATAGCTAAACTAGATCTGTAAAAATAAGTATCTTCCCTGTGGACTCAGTTTTAATTTGAATGCAGAAAATGCGACCTTGACCAGTTGCAAGTAGGTATATTTGGAAACTGCAATGAGCCTATGTTGTCGACAGGTGGCGGAAGAGGACCACATCGAACCCCTGCGGCCGGCGCACTAGTTCCTTTTTGCCCCTTTGAAAGCTGTAGCTGTGGACTCCATGAGGACTTCAAAGTAACCAAAGCGGCTGCCTTTCACCTTTTCAAGAGTCTGCTTCATCTGATGTATCTACGAAGAGAGGGGATTCCTTTGGTGTTCCAGTGGTCCCTTGGAAGCTCTCCCTTGGGTCTTCACACAGACACCCCCTCCACCCTGTAGCCTCCTGTTCACCCCACCGCCTTGCAGGCTAATGTGTGGCACGCTTCACTGAAGCTTTCGGGTAATTAAGGACCCGAAAGCTATGGAGCAGAAGGTTAAAACTTAAAGTTTTATGCTAAGTATGACTTCCTCTTATTTTGGTGAAAAACCTTCCCTCCCTCCCTTTCTTCCTTCTTCCCTTCTTCCCTCCCTCCCTTCCCTTCCTTCCCCTCCTTCCCAGATGGAAGATCTCACTATGTCTCCCAAGCTGGCCTCAAAATCCTGGGCTCTATCAACGTTCCCACCTCACCCTCCCTAGTAGCTGGGACTACAGGCATGCCCCACCACACCCATCCCTAAGGTTCCCTTCACAGGAGGGCTCCTTGGGATGCACACAACTCCTAATCATTCTTTCCTGCTCTCCAATCCAGCCCTCTTTATAGGGAGAGGGAAAGAAATTTGTCTCTCCTTCCTATCTCACCCAGGCATTCTTCACCCAAGATTTCGGAGACCCCTTCCACTCACAGGAACTCATCCTAGGACCATGCCTGTTCCCAGGCGGTGCATTTCCAAATGAAATATTTACACTAATAATTCCTCAATGGCTTCATAGGTGCAATCAGCCACCACCTTTATCACTGCAAGACCCCGGGGTCCATGGCTGAGAGGGAGGGAGCCCTGCTGGCTTTGGACTTCAAGGCCTCCTGGCATCCAGGGCAGGTACACTCTTAGTATGGCTGTCTTAGAGATCTCCCACAGCTAAACATGCAGGTGAAGGTGAACTCAAACCCACAGACCTTTGAGCAATAAATGTTTATTTTCCCAGAAAGTTGTCTCCATTTTTCGGAAAGGAGGGATATTTTCCTAACTTGCCAAGCAGGGGAGTTCAAACTTCACTTTATTAGACAAAGCAATGTTACTTCTTGTGTTTTGAAGTCACTGCCCAACCAACCCCCAAGCCCTGCTGTTTTTTGTTTTTTTTTTTTCAAATTATGCATCTTTAGGCCAACCAGGAATAGGAAAGGGGCCTATGTCTAAGACATTTATTTCTTAATGAACATTCCCTTCAGTACACAAAAGCTAGACTCCCTTAACTTTGAAATGCCGACTTGTAGGGGGTAGATTCTTAAAGTCCTCCTCAGCCTCAGCCTTTGGGCAGATGGGAGTTGGGTAGTTTTTTCTTTCATTTACATAATTAAAAAACCAAAACGGGAGGATTGGACTGCTCTGTGTAACCACAGATATCACGCCATTGAAGGGTGCGGTCTGCATGAGAGAGCCTCATGTGTTAATAATTATCTTCTACTCACAAAACGGTAGCCCTGCCCAGTAATCCAGCTAAAGGAGCTAAGAAGAGAATTTTTCATTTTTGAGGCATGGACCTACCCAATCTAGACCTGTGGAGAGCCTGTTTCCATTAAAACAGCATTTACCAACCTGGTCATTTCAGTAGCTGTGATTGGCTTGGGTGAATGAGACTTAGCAGTAAAAATTTTCATTTATCCCTTTTGCATGAAAAACCTCTCAGACCGGGGTAAATGTGCTTCCACAAAATAGGTCAAGTAAATTCTTATAAGGCCAAGCAATGAAGCAATGTTTCCAGGGGCCTCAGGCCAATAGTTCTGTGGAAAAAAAAATTAAAATATCCTGGCCTCGCAAGCCAGGAACAAACATTTTGTTGCCCTCTGGGCAGATAGATGTTATTAAGCATTAAGTTCAACTAGACATTTGTGACCATTGCAACAGTGAGTCCCAGCGGCCTGAACCCCACCAGCTAAAGTATCCACAGCTCTGGTGCATCTCTGTAGAACTTACAGTGAATTCTGAAAATGGTACATGCCTAATTATTATTATTATTATGTTATCATTGTATACTTCCTTTTCTTTTTTACAAAGTGTGTTTGAAACCAGACATGCTTCAATAACATTACCTAGGAAATGTAGCATTTCTGTTCCTGCCCAGAAGAGAACTATTTTGAGCTTGGTTGAGTCCCATCTGGAATTGACTTTTCCCATTAAGAGGACAAAATACCAAACTTCACTCTTATTTCTCGCTAGTGACTTGGGGCAGAAAAGAGGCAACTGGAGAAAAAGTGTCCAGATTAAGGAAAAAGAGCAGTACTACAAAATTGGACAAATAAAGGCAGAAATCCTTCTGAGGATAATAATTCATCCTGGGCTTATATTTTGTAAAGCTTATCACAGAAAGTAAAAACTCCTTAGGGATATCATTGCAAAAACACTCTGAACTTATAGTGCTACACCAAAATGAAGACTCTTCTTTGATGCATGATTAGTTTTAGCATTTATCCGAGCTCGGCCCCCTGTAGAATAACTTTGGACACAGAGGAGGTATGAACTGGATAGCCCGAGATAAATAGAAACACAAATCAGAACAGAGCAGAGTTCATTCTCATCACCATACTCAGCTAAGGGTTTTCATCAATTTATATTGGAAATGAATGAACAATTCATACTAAAAATTCATAGTATCATTTACAGTTTATCATGTATAACGTTCAAAGTAACTGTAAGGAAATCTACAACTGATTCTCATTCCACAGTGTGGACTGGATTTCTATCCTGCGCTAGTGTTTATCGGCTCAGGATTTGAAGAACCCTTGGGTGGTGGTTGATGAGATGATTCCTTTAGGGGGCTCTGCCTTGCCACTGAGACGAGATCCTGGGTCTCAGATAGAGTAGATCAGGTGAGGTGAGCTCCTGTTCCTTCTGGAGTGTCACACACCCCATTTCCACAGCACTCCTTTCCTCTGAGCCAGTTATAACTCCCATTAAGTTTCTTCTTTCTTTGTATCTGTCAAGACCTCCACCATCCTCAGTGCTTACCTCCATGGCATCCCCAGCCTGCACCTCTCTTTCTCCAAACCCCCATCACACCACGCAACTGAGCCTCTAGTTGATGGCTGGCCATTTAAGGTGAGTTAGTGTTGACTCCTCCGCAAGCACTGGAAGTCAGGGACTACATCTTATATTCTGCGGTCATACTGCCTAATGCAGTGACATTTTCAGTTAATCCTTAGCAATAACAGTTAGCATTTATCAACTTTTATGATGTATCAGGTACTCTGTTAAGCATACAATATTGTTTCTTTTAAGATACAAAGATTTTGTTATCTCTATGTTGTCAATGAAAAAACTAAGGCTCAAAGAGCTAGTTACTTAGCCTGCCCAGTGTCACACTATCCGTATTAATCCACTTGTGTCTTCCTTCACAAGAGGCAGGTTTCTCCTATGCCCTCTGCCTGGGTGTAGGGGAAGGTGGTTCCGGTGATTTCATCTTGTCCCAGGACCTTTGCAAGTTCGTAGAGTACTCCCAGTGTGCCCATAAAACCTGTGCTTTGCAATGCTAAAGGTATTTCCGGAGACATGAGAGTGGCTAGTTGGGAGGGGAAGGGCTCAGGAGGCCTGGAAATGAGTTCCCAAAACACAAGCATTGGTTTAGGAGGAATTAGGACAGATGATTGAACAACGATTCTCTCCCTCCCCATCCTGTATCTGCTGCTGCTTCTCCGCTTAGGACACTTAAAAATAAATAAATAAATAACTGTCTGGGTTTAAGTATACATGTGGATATTTTATTTTCCCAGCTGCAGCAAGAATAGCCTGGATGTTTCAGATTCTTGAGGCTGTCAGAGACGGGTCATGTCAACAATGCCGTCCTCTCTTAGGATATTAAAGAGTATTAAAGGATTTCATTCACAGGGTTCTCCTGACATATGGTGGGTTAGAAATATGATCCAAAGTATCCAAATTACAAATGTAAGAAAACAGTAATACTGAACGTTAAATTACTATTAAGGACTTACATTTGGACTTTCTACTGGCTTTTCAGTCAATATGCTATGCTTTTTTTTTTCACGATGGAGCCTCACTCGTCACCCAGGCTGGAGTGCAATGGTACAATCTCGACTCCCTGCAACCTCCACCTCCCAGGTTGAAGCAATTCTCCTGCCTCGGCCTCCTGAGTAGTTGGGCTTACAGACGCCTGCCACCACGCCTGGCAAATTTTTGTATTTTTTAGTAGAGACGGGGTTTCAGCATGCTAGCCAGGCTGGTCTTGAACTCCTGACCTCTGGTGATCTGCCCACCTCAGCCTCCTAAAGTGCTGAGATTACAGGTGTGAGCCTCCACACCCGGCCATGCTAAGTTTTTTAATAGTCATAATGACTAGTGTTTATTGAGTGTCCATTATGTGACTGTTTTGCATATATTATCTCTAATCCTCATAGCAACTCTGAGAGATATGCATTATTCAACCCATTTTACAGACGAAGGCTCAAGGAGGCTCAGTAACATGTCCAGAGCCACAATAGTGGTAGGCCCAGAATTCAGATCTGAAGTAATTTCATTTAAAATATTAAGTATTTGGCCATTTTCTCCCCACCCAGCATTGTGGCTGCTAGCCATCCTTTATATGAAACATTCATCTAAATTACTAAAAGTGGCTTAAACCTATTTTCTCATGCTAACATGAATATATACATCTCTGTTCTCAGAAGACACAAGACTACAGGGATCAGAAAAACCCTTGAATGTTGCAGGCTGCCCCAGTGCAATCAGACTTCAGATGTGTGACTCATTTTATTTTTGGACAATATGCATAAGTCACAATAATATATCCCCTTTTTCCAAGGAAGGATGTTTAATAAGAATAAAGATGGCTGGGCGCAGTGGCCCACGCCTATAATCCCAGCATTTTGAGAGGCCGAGGCAGGTGGAATACCTGAGGTCAGGAGTTCAAGACCAGCCTGACTAACATGGTGAAACCCCATCTCTATTAAAAATACAAGAATTACCCAAGCGTAGTGGTGCATGTCTGTAATCCTAGCTACTCCAGAGGCTGAGGCAGGAGAATCGCTTGAACCAGGGAGGTGGAGGTTGCAATGAGTCGAGATTGCGCCCCTGCACTCCAACCTAGGCAACAGAGTGAGGCTCCATCTCAAAAAAAAAGGAAGAAAGAAAGGGTCTAATATTGAACTTCATATACAACGGGCCACAATTAACCAATTTAATCAGGTGGAATATGCTAAGCTTATAAGCATTGTCTCATTTAATCGCCAAAAACAGCCCCTGTAGAATTGGTATTCTGACCTCAAGCAAGTTACTCTGTCCCACTGAGCTCCAGTTCCCTGTCTGCAAAATGGAGATAATGATAGTACCTGCTTCCTAAGGTTATGATGATATTAAAGTAAATAATCCACATAAAGCGCTTAGCCCAGCACCTAAAACAAACTAAAAGCTCAGATAGTGTTTGCTCTTGTCCCTATTTTACAGATCAGAAGCCTGAGACTCACAGAAATTAAGTATCGTGCCCAGAGTCACATCACTGAGATCTAAACTTCAAAGTGAAATTCACTAACCACTCTGCTATACTGCCTTGCTTAGCTAATGGTTGGCTTAATTAAATAAGTTAATTAATTATTGAAATTGTGTCTTTGGTCCCGACTCTACTGTGTCTGGAGATAAACTCTGTTGGTTAGAGCACAGAGCTACAAAGACCAAAGCTAGTTAATACATTCCTCACCAGCCATCCTGCAACCCCAAAAGGATGATGGATGGAGGGGCTGTGGACAAATTCATGTATATCCGTCACTGCTATCAGAAAACAATCCCAGCCCTACTGTTAGTAGCCCTACTGTTAGAGTGACCCTGTGTTCTGGTATGCCCAAACCAGTCTTGGCTTATTGCAGTCTTCCCAGTACAATTAACAGTGCCCTCTCAGTCTCAAAAGGTCTTGGTTTCGGCCAAAAATTATGTGGCCACTCCCCCCATAGTGGTATCATCATTAGCAAACAAAGAGCAGCATGTTCTCATCATCCACTGCCTCCTTGGTCCTGTTCACAGACTGTCAACGGCTATGTCTTATACACTGGGACTTTTCCCCTACCCCTGTTGGCTGATTGCTTTAAACCTCGACCTTTTCTCCTTGAAATTCTCCCCTCCATACTTTCTCAATTCTTCCTGGCTTCAGCTATTGTATGGGGTTTAAAGATGTTGGCTAGAACTCCCATGACTGGAGTCAGTAGCCTGGCCCCACCACTGACAGACTGGCAAATCACTTCATCTTTCCCCAAGCCCAAGTGTCCATATCTGTAGAGCAGAAGAATAGGCTGGCTCTCAGGATGTTCTAATAATATCGTGCTTGGAAAATGTCAGCTGCCCATCAGTCATACTATTATCTGTTCCTGAAAACAACAAAAAAGAGATCATGGAATAGTCCAGCACAATTGTGCCTGCTGGGCACCAATTCACACGAACATGACTAAGCATCCTTGGGGGATGATACAGAAAAGCATGAATACACTATTTCACTCCTGTTAAAGAAAGATGAAGGCCAAGCCTACCGTAAATTGGGGGAAGCTTGTGGGTATGAATTGTGAGTGGCATTGCTGGCCCCCTGCCTGACACTTGTCAAGCTACCTAGGATTCTCCTGCTACTTTCTACAAACTCTGCCTCCTGGGTTCAAGCGATTCTCCTGCCTCAGCCTCCTGAGTAGCTGGGACTACAGGCATGTGTCACCATGCCCAGCTAATTTTGTATTTTTGGTAGAGATGGGGTTTCTCCATATTGATCAGGCTAGTTTCAAACTCCCAACTTCAGGATCCGCCTGCCTCAGCCTTCCAAAGTACTGGGATTACAGGCGTGAGCCACCACACCCAGCCCAATCTGAGAGTTTTTCTTAACTTCTAAGAATGTACTGTTAAATCTCAGAGCCCCTGAGTTCCCCTTAGCTCTTCAAGGAGCCCTAATGCAGTATCCTCCAACCTGCCTGCTTTCCTAGTAAGATGCTCCAAGCTCTGGACTTGTTACCATCTCTACTATCTCATCTTGTAGGGAGATGCTCTCTGCTAGCTATTACCTTGGTGGTATGAAAACTGCTCAGTGTAGTAGACAGGTGTTGGTATTGCCTTCCTAATATCCAGTTTCTCCCCTAATGGTAAGAGCACCTGAAATTTTCCTTGCTAAACAGCCCCCTCCCACTCTCATTATATGTGGCTTGGCTGGGGCTGACCCTTCTTTCCCACGCCAGCCACTGGCACAGGACTATGACCTCATCCATTAGTGTCACAGTGATTGGTTTACAGAAGACCACATGGCTCCATTTGAGTCAAAGGGACATAGTCTTGAGATCTGGGCTGGAATGACAGGGAAAGAGCCACTCCTTCCTTTGGGTTGCTAAGTGAGTAAGAAGTTACCAGAGGCCATCATTGTCCCCGGAGAATGAAGCCAACCAAGAAAAACAGAGTTGGCAAATGAAAAAAAGACTTCTGATGACGTTGTTTTGACACCTGATCTACCTGAGCCTCAAGCCATCTACCATAATTATTGAGCCAATTAAATTCTGTTTCTGCTTGTACCATTTTAAGTTTCTGTCACTTACATCCAAAAGAGTCTGGTTAATGCAACAAGAAAATGTGTGATCCCTCTCAGAAGGTTTACATTTTAGCATTCGGCAAGTGTTCAATCCAAAGAGATGAATTTGTGTGGTAGAATGTTAGTCACTCATGTTAAGCTGAGGTGGTCAGAATATTTTGAAGTGGGGTTAAGAACTAGGTACACTCATACCCTGCCCTATCTACCAGTGACTGGCTCATCTGCCTGGCACCAAGTCTGGCCCAGCTCAAAGGACAGACCCTGTTGGCCCAAAGGAGGTTCTTGGTTGGCTTCAGACCTGAAAAGGCAGCCAGGTCTGTGTGTTCCCTCCATGAGAAAACGTTTCTCACTGAGATCCGTTCAAAGCACTTCTTATCACCAGCAGGAGTAAGCTCTGCAATAGGAGTGAAGAGTGTCACTAAGCGAGAATCAGCTACAGTGGCAGCTCGTCCTAGAAATGTCACGTCTCATCCTGCCTCCGTGGGCTAGTCTATCCACGTTCAGGTTTCAGGCAGGCAGCTGGACTCAGCAGGAAGAGTCTCTTTTTCAAAAGCTAAAATGGCTCTTCAGCTGTAAGTTAAGTAAGCCTAGAGGATCTAATGTACAGCAAGGTGACTCTAGTTAACAATATTGCCTTGTATACTTCAATTTTGCGAAAAGAGTAGATTCTAAATGTTCTCACCACACACACACACACAGACACACACAGATGGGAACCATGTGAGGTGATGAATGGGTTAGCTAACTTGATAGTGATCATTTCACGACATATAGGTACGTTAAATGTCACATTGCATACCTTATGTTTATACAGTGTTGTCAACTACACCTCAATAAAGCTGAAGGCAAAAAAGAAATAAGTACATTGTTTTTTATGTATGGTTAAAATAAAAAAGCAGCTTGCAGAGTAATATATGCAGAATTATTACATCTGTTTAAACATATAAATCTATATTTCTATTTATATGTGAATAAAGTCCAGGAATAAACATATCAATACAAAAGAGAAAAGGCTCTCCCGGCTGACAAGGGGAAGTGGGACTGGGGGCTTGGTGGTAGCCGGGGGAGCAGCAAAGAAAATCAAGTCACATACCAGACTAACCTCTCTTTTTTTGTTTGTTTGTCAAGTGAGAGCGGCTGTCCTCCTTGTTTTCTTTGAAAGAAGATCATTTTCTGAAGACCGAGAGATCCAGGCTCTCCAACAGCCTCTCTCCGTAGGTAAGACCTGCCAAAGAATGCAAGGATGAGAAACAAAACCAAATCTCGGAGGAATGAAAGAATCCTTTTCACGTGGACATTAGTTATATTCGTTAATGGCTCACACATGAGTTCAGGCCCATGTTTTTTTGATCTGCAGGATTGTTTTCAGTTGAGCTCTAGAAACAGACCCTGAGATCGGGATTCCAGTGTAAGTGATTTACTTAGAAAATACTTCCAGGGAAAGCCAGATAGAGAAGGGGAAGAACGCAAAGTGCCCGCCTCATCCTGATCCCACAGGGGAGCTCTGGAGGGCAAATTATGCCTCTGAGTTGTCCCCACTCAAGGCAGGGGAGCTGGGCTTTCAGATGCCTGCACTGGCAGTTAACAGTCTCTGGTGAAGGGCTGCCCTGGAGGAAGGGAACACATAAACTCCCAGGCCTTTCTGGCTCTCCACACTTGTGAGCAAAATGATTCGAGAGATTGAGGGCAGTGTAAAAGTGCACAGAGGGGGTGAGGGAGGAGCAACACACAGATATGGCATTGGAAGGATGGAAGGTGCCTGGGATGAACACCAAGAGAGCCGTATCCATCACGGTTCTCTAGAGAAACAGAAGCAATAGGATGGGTGGATAGATAGATGATCAGTAGATAGGTGATAGATAGGTAGATAGATGATAGATAGATAGATAGATGGATAGATAGATAGATAGATGGATAGATAGATAGATAGATGACAGATAGTTATATATTATGAAGAACTGGCTCATGCTATTAGAGAGTTCCATTATTGGCCATCTGCAAGTAGAAGCACAGGAAAGCCAGTGACGTAGTCCAGTTTGAGCCAGAAGGCCCAAGAACCAGGAGCTTCAATGTCTCAGAGCTGAAGTTTGATGTCCCCAGTCAAGCAGAGGCAGTAAATTCACCCTTCCTCTACCTGTTTGTTTCATTCAGGCCCTTAATGGATTAGATGATGTCCAGCAACATTGATGAGGGTGATCCTCTTTACTCAGTCTATTGACTTAAATGCTAATCTCTTCTGAAAACATCCTCACAGACACACCCAGAAATGATGTTTTCCCAGCTATCTGGGCATCCCTGAGCCCAGTCAAGTTAGGCTTAAAATTTACCATCACAAGTGCTTATCAAAGACGTATCACAGAAGACTACAAAATGCAGCATTGCTGGGCTCACCTATTTTGGGATAATTAACCAGCCCACAAAGATATCCTTTCTTTCTTTGAGGACTACAACTATCACCTCCACCTGCTACCCCTTGCCACCACCCCCTCCCCATTCCACACACACACACAATTCAACCCTCCACAGCTGAGTTCATTTGCCTCCATGACCACAGTTGAGCCAAGGAGATTCTTCCTCCTAAGAATTTGGTTTGGAGACCAAGAAAATCACATTCCATCTGGCTATTGGCTTGGACTGGGGTGGTGTGGACATAGAACCTGAGGTTCTATGCTGAGGTTGCCAGGCTTGGACATCCAGTGAAACAGAGCAAAAGAGCAAGCCCCAGAGAGCAAAAAGAACATAAAACAAACCAGATCAACAGCTAATGATTATTCAGTGCTGGCTATGCAGCAGGCCCTGTTTTCACACAGAAGAGCTCATTTGATTCTCACCACAATCCTATGAGATAGGAACTATAGTTACTGTTATCCAAGGTCAAGGATACCCAGGCCTAAAGTGGTTTAGCAAATTATCTAAGGTCACACAGTTTTAGAGTATGCTCAGGAGTAAGTCTTCTGGTTTAACTCCACAGCTGTGTGCTACCCACAAGGCCAGGAAGACAGCTGAGTGCTGAGAAGCCCACATTAGACTTCATGGCTCCTGAGAGCAGGAGAAGGCCTGGCAAAGTTTGATAGATTGCTGCCTGGGTTCCTAGTGGCCATCCTTATCCTCAGCCGTCTAAATGTTGGTCTTGTTGTAATATGCCTACCCCCCCCTCCTTTTTTTTTCCTGGTAAATGATAATGTGGGATTCTTTTGGTTTTTTGTTTGTTTGATTTCAGAGACAGAGTCTGACTCTGTTGCCCAGGCTGGAGTGCAGTAGCATGATCAGAGCTCACTGCAGCCTTCAACTCCTGGGCTCAAG
>NW_012119598.1:26236498-26237648 GCF_000951035.1 Colobus angolensis palliatus | reverse complement strand
TTAGCCAGGATGGTCTTGATCTCCTGACCTCATGATCTGCCTGCCTTGGCCTCCCAAAGTGCTGGGATTACAGGCGTGAGCCACCGTGCCCGGCCCTGGTTATTATTTCTTTAATTTTTTGTAGAGACAGGGTCTCACTATGTTGCCTAGGCTGGCCTTGAACTCCTGGCCTCAAGTGATCCTCCTGCTTTGGCCTCTCAAAGTATTGGGACTATAGGCGTGAACCACTGTGTCCTGCTAATGTTTGTTTTTTAATGTCAGTTTCTAGTTGTTCATTTCTGGTAATATAAGGAAGTGATTGCCAATATCATACTGAATGGGCAAAAACTGGAAGCATTCCCCTTAAAAACTGGCACAAGACAGGGATGCCCTCTCTCCACTCCTATTCAACATAGTGTTGGAAGTTCTGGCCAGGGCAATCAGACAAGAGAAACAAAGGATATTCAATTAGGAAAAGAGGAAGTCAAATTGTCGCTGTTCGCAGATGACATGATTGTATATTTAGAAAACCCCATCGTCTCAGCCAAAATCTCCTTAAGGTGATAAGCAACTTCAGCAAACTCTCAGGATACAAAATCAAAGTGCAAAAATTACTAGCATTCTTTTACAGCAATAACAGACAAACAGAGAGCCAAATCATGAGTGAATTCCCATTCACAATTGCTTCAAAGAGAATAAAATACCTAGGAATCCAACTTACAAGAGGTGTGAAGGACCTCTTCAAGGAGAACTACAAACCACTGCTCAGTGAAATAAAAGAGGACACAAACAAATGGAAGAACATTCCATGCTCATGGATAGGAAGAATCAATATCATGAAAATGGCCATACTGCCCAAGGTAATTTATAGATTCAATGCCATCCCCATTAAGCTACCAATGACTTTCTTCACAGAATTGGAAAAGACTACTTTAAAGTTCATATGGAACCAAAAGAGAGCCGACATTGCCAGTCCTAAGCCAAGACAGTCCTAAACCAAAAGAACAAAACTGGAGGCATCATGCTACCTGGCTTTAAACTATGCTACAAGGCTACAGTAACCAAAACAGCATGGCACTGGTACCAAAACAGAGATATAGACCAATGGAACAGAACAGAGCCCTCAGAAATAATACCGCACATCTACAGCCATCTGATCTTTGACAAACCT
>NW_012119598.1:26226001-26236122 GCF_000951035.1 Colobus angolensis palliatus | reverse complement strand
CCATCAATGACAGACTGGATTAAGAAAATGTGGCACATATACACCATGGAATACTATGCAGCCATAAAAAAGGATGAGTTCATGTCCTTTGTAGAGAATATAGGAGATATATTGTAGAGAATGTAGGAGATATACCTAATGTAAATGACGAGTTAATGGGTACAGCACACCAACATGGCACATGTATACATATGTAACAAACCTGCACATTGTGCACACGTACCCTAGAACATAATAATAAATGAAAGAAATGTACCCTAGAACATAAAATATAATAATAAACAAAAGAAAGAAATGTCCAAAAAAAACCATAAGGAAGCGATTGAATTTTGTGTAATAACCTTGTATCGTGTGTCCCTGCTGTAACTGCTTATTAGTTCCAGGAGTTTTCTTGGTTAATTCTTTTGGATTTTCTACATAGACAATCACATGATGTGCAAATAAAGGCAATATTATTTCTTTCTTCCTAATCTGTTTACCTTTTGTTTCCTTTTCATTCCCCCACCTAAAAAAAATCAGTTTATAGTTGTAGTGGATTTGTCTTGCTTGCAACTAAAAGACCCTTAGTGAAGATACCACTCTTGATGAAATGAGAAAGAAATGGAAATTTGTTTTCAGTTCTTTCCAACTTCATAAGTTTCCTTTTCCACTCCCATGTCCCAGGTTTGATGCACAGGGATTTCACCCAGGTTAGGCTCTAGGGTCAGAATAAGCAATGCCTGGGCCCTGTAAATATCAGCAGCCCATCACACCTCTGCTATAGCCTCACCCTTTTGCCCTGTGAAAGTGAAAGTCAAAATCCCTCCAAGAGAGAAAATTCCCTCAAGAGAGACAAGTCTTTTTAGTGTGGGTGGTACAATGACGAACCGCAAATTCTAAGAATTGTTCAAGAAATCATGCTTTGTGTTGTATTTAAATTATGTCATGGTGGCTTTATTTTCTTTCTACAACTTTAAGAAAGTCCAACCACAGTGTTCTCTAACAAGAGAACATGAACAGTATGTAGAGTAGAAAATACCAAAAGGCTGATCACAAACTCATCTGGAGTTCAAGTGAGAAGATTTAGTTTCCTATAATGCTCATTTTCTACAGACAATTGAACAAACATATTTTCCTATTACAAACACATATTACAATTTTTATACAGGACTAAGCAAAATTTCATTCTCAAACTTGAATATTAAAGGGAAGTTGTAATCATGATTATATGAAATAGGATATATAGATTTAAACTTGAGTAAGATCTTCATCCCTGCTGCCTAGTCACTTTGTTTATAATACTCTTTGAATATAATATACACATACTGTAATGTATAGATATGTAATAGTGAATATGTAACACCCTCTAGAATGTAAAATATCTTTTAATCTTCTTTATTTTTACTAAGCAAGAAATTTTCAACAGAGCATTTACGTTCTTCAAGAATTTACATCAACAATTGTTCAGTTTTTCATATCAAAGACAGTTGTAGTTTATATTTCTAAAATTAAGGTTAAATAAATATGTCTAAAATTTCTAATTTCCAGAATTATCAACACCTTAGCAGACAACATCTCAAAAGGACAGTATGGTTGTAAAACAAAAGAAAAAATACATGATTTTGTCAGTAGTCTCAACCACAGATGGCAAAAGTCTGATGCAAATGCAATTCTTCTGTCTCTGGGACCATAAAAGAGGTTCTAACTCATCAGAGCAGTTTTTCTCACTAAGCCTGGATGAGGTCTCAGAATTCTTTTCAATGCAGCATTCCAGGAAGCCATTATTAGGCTGTTGATGATGGCATCCTATATACCATCTGTGTCAGGTTGTGCTTTTTTTGTTGTAAATTACAGAATCCTCTGGCTAGTTTATACAAAAGGAGAGTTATAAATGGCTACGAATAGCTCCATAAAATCACTGGGAGGGTTGAAGGTACACAATCTAGACTGAACCTCTCAAAAGAACTGGTATACTAAGGGAGCTGTTGCCATCAGGGCCCCCAGAAGCACCAGGCCTCTGCCATGATCAGGAAGTTGCTGGGTCCATAGCTGCCCTGCCCCTGCTGGCTGTTGCCGCTATGCTTGCCAGAAGGTCCCCTCTACCTGCACAAGGCCAACAGCTCTTTTCTCACTTGCTCCTTCCAAGACTCACATCACTGCATCTGCTTAGCAGAGGCTAAGCCACATGAAGAGCTCGAGCAGCAAGTGAGTCTGGAGAATGAGCTTTCCCCTACTACAGGACAGGAAGACGCACGAGAAAAGGGAATGGAATTGGGCGAGCCAATCTGTAGTTCTGCTTCACCATCAGTCCTCTCCACAAGTAAGCCCTAAAAAGAGGAGAAGGAAACTTTGGGCCATTATAACTTGATGTAGAGTGATCAATTGTCCCAGTTTGCCTAGGACTGAGGGTTTTCCTGGAATGACTAGGAAAGCCTTGGGCAGACCAGGACAAACTGGTTACGCTAACTCAATGACAAGAACCATCAGCATCCAACAACTAGCTCACTTGGTTCCGATTCCACTCTCACCAAGCAAATTTTGGATTGTGATTTGGCCTTCCAGGTGTGTGCCTCAAAAACCTTTAGTACAAAGTCTGGTGTTTAGTAAGCACTCAAGAAATGCTTATATTTCTGTATCTTTAAAAGTTTGTTTCATTTTAAAATATGTTGGCCAGTTAACTGAAATGTTTCATTTTTCTTGCTAGTTTTTCTTCCTTTTTTACACGCCAGCATATTTTCTTTTGGATGTGGGTGTACATTGTTCTGCTGAGATTTTGCTTAGTTCGTGAGGTAGTTTCCGGTGACAGGTATTGTCTTGGTGCCTTGTGTCGTAGGCACACTCTAGACCACACCTTAGAGCGTGAAGGCTCCATTAAGGCTTTCTCCCCTCTCTGAGGCTCTAAGTGGCAGCTACTGTTCTCTCCAGATATCACCTTACTTTGATTCATTTCCATGGCAACACCCTGTGGTATGAATGAGTATCTGCCAAACCTCCTGCTCAAGCCGGCTGTGGTGAAGAGAGGAAGCCTGAGAACTGTGGTCTCCTGAAGAGGAAGGGCACCCCAGTGGTGAAGGAGGCCCACGATGCCAGGGCTAGCTTCTCTTTCTTTACTGCAACTAGAAAGGCTGTGCTTCCTCCAGCAGTGGCCTCCCATCAGGCCTGCCTTTGGGTTGGGAACAGGCTGCACCCTCTGTTCCCAACCTTCTCTCCTTCTTTCATCCCATTCATAATGGTACATCATCTTCCCTCACAGCCTTTGCTCTTGAGTCTTTGGCCAAGAATGCCTTTCTCTTCCTTCCTCTCCACTCTTGGATTCATTCCCCATCTTTCGAAATATCGCTCAAATGCCGCCTCCTCCCCAAACCTGCCTTGAGTTTCCTCCTTCTGTCAGAATTGGTTCTCCATCTTCTGGGTGCCTAAATGACTTACTGCTGCTGCTCTGACACCAATCACATTGAATCTGGTAATATAGTGACAAGTCGTCTCTCCGTATCTGTGAGCAATCAGTTCTAGACCCCTGAATACACCCAAATCCTCAGATGCTCAAGTCCCTGATATAAACTAGTGTAGTATTTGCATATAACCTACACACATCCTACCATATACTTTAAATATCTCTTGATTGCTAATAATACCTAATACACATAAATGCTGTGTAAATGTCCTTATACTGTATTTTTTTATTTGTATTATTTTTATTGTGGTCTTTTTTTTTTTTTCCAAATATTTTTGACTGAAGTTGGTTGAATCCTAGTATGCAGAAGTCACAGATATGGAGGGCCGCCTGTATTGTATATCTTCTACATTCTCCACTGAATTTTAAGCTCCCAGGATAAAGTGTATAATTCATCTTTGTATGCCCAGTGCCTACTACATTTTTTTTTTTAAGTGAATTGAATTAACTTCAAAAGGAAGAAACCTTTAGACTTCTTGGACAATTTTCCTCAAGTAGGCTGGACACTCTCATGAGTCAAGGAGCCTTGGCAGAGATGTCAAGGAGAAAAGACCCCTTATTGTTCCTTTCTATATCTCCCTTCAATTGCTTCCTCCTCCATCCTGAAAATGTATAAGAATACATGTTACTCTAATCAGATGGCCTTTTGGGAACAAGCTGCATGAAACTTTTGAGAATATCTGGCTTCATAGCATAAGTTTTAAAAGATGGTCTTTGTTATGCTGGTTGCTCACATAAAATATAATGTTTAAAACATTGCTGAAAAACACGTATATTTTATAACTGGAAAGTCTGGTTTGCAATGGTTTGTGAATATGGAAAGAGCCCTGAGCTATGAGTCAGAAAACTATTAATAATGCCTTAGGAACTAACTAGCTTTGTGACTGTTGACAAGACATTTCTCCTCCTGAGACTCTGTTCCCTTTATCATGAAATGAAGGTATGGGGCAGTGATGTCTGAGGTCTCATTGGCTCTGAAGTTCTGGGAGATTCTGATTTAATGGTTTACTTATAGGTAAAAAGAAGAGAAACTGACTTCGGATGGTGGAGTCTTTCACCCCCTTCCCTTCTGCCAAGACTGAAAAGCATCCAAATCTCGTGGCATTAAGGTCAAAGAAAAGGTGACTTTTTTAAAACTAAGTATAATAAGGAAATATTTCTCCTCTACATCTAGATATTTCTCCAGAGGGAGCTCACCACAAAAGTTAAACAGATCACTACTTTAAAAATGTTTTTCTGTTTAAATCGGGGCTATTCCACTGGGGCTGATTTAATCCAGAGAGAGAACAGACCTATCTCTTGTCTCTACTCTGACTCATAAAGGCAACTCTGCTCCACTGATGTCAATCGTTCACTATTTGCATAATAAGTTATTCTAAAAGTTAAAATATCAGGCCCTTAATCACAGAAGAAAGGAAGACTTTTCAGTGAGGCCTTCCAGTGATTGTAGATTTAGAGGGCTCTTGGGACAGCCACTGGGTGGCTATATTAATAAGTTCACACCTAGTTACTATTGATAGGAACAGGAAGCAGGGAAATTCTGGGCAGAAGACAGCAGGTCCCTGGGGAGGTCCCCACTCTCAAGCTGAAACTCTTGATACTGCAGCCCAAAGTGAGACCTTACATCCCTCTTTCCCTGCTCAAATGTTGCCTTTTCCAAAACCACCCATAGCCCACCCTGCTCCTCATCCTATGCCCATAAAAACCCCAGGCTTGGCCAGCAGAGAGAGGAGAAGTAGCTGGACATCAGGGACTACGATTGGAAGTTGGGGAGAAGCAGCTTGACTTCAGAGGGACAGCTTGACGGCATAGCTTCAGAGAGGAGTCTGACTGGGGATAGCCAGACTTCAGGGGAAGATTACCTTCATACTCCATCCCCTTTTTGGCTCCCCTTCCTGCTGAGAACCACTTTCACTGGCAACAAAGTCCCCTGCATTTACCATTTTCAACTTGTTGGTGCAACCTCATTCCTCCTGGATGCCGGACAAGAACTTGGGTGCCATGAGTGTGGGTGCAAAAGGCTATCACACTGACGCTCCACTGAACTATTAACACTTAAGCTGTCTGCAGATGGCAAAGCTAAAAGGACACTGTAACACTCCTACTGGGGCCAGATGCTGCCTTGGGACCTGCACGGAGTTTTGCTCTTGCTGGTGCCCAAAAGCACTTACCCCAACTCCTGCACCTGCTAATCTGTGTGCTCCCCCTCCCATGAGTGAGTGGAATTCACCCCTGCCGGGGCTGAAGAGACTGGCTAGTTCGAGTGCCCCTGCACTGCAGTTCCCACTTATTAAGGGGTCAGGGAAATATCATAGTTATTTCTGTATCTGTTTCTCTGGGCAGTGTCTAGATTTCTATCTTCTGAAGCTTAAACTCAATGCATAGGAACTTTCTTTTGTGCCTAAGTGATGAACCACTGAAACTAGACTCCTGGGTGTTGTAAACCAAAAATAAAATTCTAAGCCTCCCAACCATCTGAACAGACCCCTCCTCTTAGCCAAGGGCATTCCAAAGTTAACCTGAAAAACTAGTTCAGGCCATGATGGGAAGGCAGGTGTCAGACCTGCCTCATTAAACCCTCCTCCCTTTTGGAATTCAGGAAAAGCCGACCAGCATTAACATCAACATAGACCTTAAAGCTGATAAGAAACATTTACAATCTATTCCCTGCTACCCAGAAGGCTTCATCTGTATGATAAAACTATGGTCTCCACAACCTTTTATCACAACCCAGACATTTCTTTTCTATTGATCCCAGGTCTTTTGATAAACTCAATTGTCAACCAGAAAAAATTTAAATCTACCTATAACTTAGAAGCTCCACCTCTCCTCCCCACCACCCCAACTTTGAGTTGTCCTGCCTTTCTGGACTGAACCAATGTAGAGCTTCAATGTATTAGATTGATGTCTCATGTCACCATAAAATGTATAAAACCAAGCTGTGCCTTGACTACCTGGGGCACATCTTCTCAGGATCTCCTGAGGGCTGTGTCACAGGACACGGTCACTCATATTTGGCTCAGAACAAATTTCTTCAAATATTTTACAGAGTTTGATTCTTTTCATCAACAAGTAGGAGGCAGAATCAGGTGGGTCGGTTGTTGGTTTGAATGTGGGACATGAGGGCTAGGAAGCAAGGAGTAGCACCTAGGGCACTGTCTTGATCAACTGGGTAGAAGGTCACCAAGACAGGAAATGCTGGTGAAGCCAGTTTGGGAGGAAGAAAGAGAAGGAAGGAGAGAGGGCAGTAATGGGCTGTGTCTGACTAGAGGAGAAGAGATAAGATGCAGACACTGTCCTCTCTCTAGCCTCATGGCTTCTTCTTTCATACTCCAAAACTGTCTGCTTTGATTCCACAAAAACTGTCTCCCAAAAGTGTTCTAAGCCTTTAAAATCCCTTGAAATCTTATTGGAGCAGCAGTGGAAAGCACATTGTATTGAGGTTTGGGGAGAAAGTGGGGTACAACTTGGTCCTGGTCTACCAACCTGCTGTGCCAACTTGGAGCTGTCTCCTAACCTGAGTGTCAGTTTCATTTTCTGTGAAATGGGACATTTGGATATGAGGTTGTCTAGGGTAATTCTCTAATAGTTGTCCAATTTTCTAATTCCTTATTATTCAATAATCGCCTTGGTCAAAGCTGCATGGTATATGTTTTAAAAATAGAATGTTATGAGTGAAAGGTTACACTGCAATGTTTATTTACCTAATTTGAAGAGTTAGTATAGGTTGTGGTTAAACATTTGGGCTCTAGAGCCAGATTACCTCAATTCAAATATCATCTCAGCCACTTGCTGGGTGTGTGATCATGGCAAGTTACTAAACTTCTCTGTGCCTCAGTTTCCCTATCTGCAAAATGGTCATGGGATTATTATACGATAATCATATGAATTAACACAAGTGGAGTACTCTATGTGTTTGATTATTATTTAGAGTATTCTTTAACCTTCCCTTTTTTATATGTAAAATAGGATTGCTAATAACTCATGAATAAGAATGTAGGGGAAATAAAACAAAACCACTTGTCTATTAAAAGCATGCAACACACAGCCTATCTCTCCATAAGTGCTCAATAAATGTGTGTAAATAGACAGCCAAATGGCCACAGCTAGAACCTGACCCCCACTTCCATTTAAATTTCCAAAGAGCAAACTGAGACCTCATGTTCTTTTCGTATGTATTTGCCACAGAAGAGAAATAAATCAGGTGCTGTGCTATCGTTTTCCTCCTGGTGCTTGATAAGCTTTTATTTTAAAATGATGCCAAGTTTTCCTTGTTGACTTTCCATAAAAGTCACACAACGTACTTTGGCTCAGCAGTTGCCATTCTCCACTGAGTAATTGAAGGTCTGTTTCTCCCCAGGATGGTTTTAAAGTAGAAACAGACATGCTGATGCTTTTTCTCCTGAGTCTAACATCTAGCTTCCATTTATTGAAAATGAGTTGAAGGAAAAATGAAGAAAGGATCACATAATTATGCCTTTTCCCCCATATTCTCTTACACACATTGCTCCTTGCAGACTATACATGCTTCCACCGTGAAATTCTGCGATTTATGAAAATTTAATAGCAACGCGAGCCCAAGAAAGAGTAAAAATTGATAACGTACACTTAACACAAACAAAAATGTTCCCTGGGAGAATAACACCTCACAAGGCTATTTATTCCAGGCATTTATGAGTGTGTACTTGATAAAAGAAAATATAAAGCATGAAGAGTCAGAAAACGGAGCCCTATGTAGGAGCCATGGATCTTCAGCGTTGTCAACCTGACCGGAAAGAACAACAAAAGATGGTGGCAAGTCCTCCGCTTCTTGTTCCATACGCCCACCCCACAGTCTCTCTATGATTATAATGAGGAAACTGGCAAGATCTGTATTTAAATTCACAAGAGCAGAGAAAATGCAAACTTTTCAACTGCCTCTCATTTTAGACCTAACTGTACTTTCCGCCCCCTCTGGCCTGCTGTTCGCTCTCATCTGCTATTGTAAATTATGTACATCAGAAACGTTGGTGACTCATGCAGCAGAGGCTTTAGGAAATGTGTGGCTTAATGAGGAGGAAAGAAGGTCTGATGCTGATTGCAAAAAAAAAAAAAAAGCACTTGATTTTTTTGTATCACATCCTCCACATTCAAGTTCATTGTTTGCACAGAATTTCAAGAGCCACATAATAAAAGAAGGTGATGGAGGGAACATAGTCATAGTACCGTGACAGCTTCTCTAAGATTTCTCTCATCTCGAATTTGCCTACTTGGCAGCTATCTGATTTGATTTATGTTAAGTGCTTTATAGAAAAGAAAAGTGTTGCAATTAACAATTGTAGAAACCAAGAAGAGAGGAGACTGTTAGAACAATATCCATTTCTAGGTTTCCCAAATATAGTTTTCTTTTCTTTTCCAACTTTTATTTTAGATTCAGGGGGTACGTGTGCAGGATTGTTACCTAGGTATATCACGTGATGCTGATGTTTGGAGTATGATGATCCTGCCATCCAGATACTGAGTGTAGTACCAACAGTTTTTCAGACCTTGCCCTGATCCCTCCCTCCCTACTCTAGTAGTCCCCAGTGTCTATTGTTCCCATCATTATATCCATGAGTACCCAATGTTTAGCTCTCACTTATAAGTGAGAACACACAGTCTTTGGATTTCTGTTCCTGCATTAAATTGTTTAGGATAATGGCCTCCAGTGGCATCCATGTTGCTGCAAAGGATATGATTTCACTCTTTTCTATGTCTATGTAGTATTTTGTGGTGTATATGTACCACATTTTCTTTATTCAATCCACCACTGATAGGCGTCTAGGTGGCTCCATATATCTTTGCCATTGTGAATAGTGCTGTGATGAACGTGTAAGTGTATGTGTCTTTCTGGCGGAACAAGTTGTTTTCTTTTCAGTACAGAGTAATGGGATTGCCAAGTGGAATGACAGCTCTGTTTTAAGTTTTTGAGAAATCTCCAAACTGCTTTCTACAGTAGCTGAACTAATTTACATTTGCACCAATGGTGTATAAGTGTTCCCTTTTCTCTGCAGTCTCATCAATATCTGTTGTTTTTTGACTTTTTAGTAACAGCCACGCTGACTGGTGTGAGATGGTTTCTCATTGTGGTTTGGATTTGCATTTCTCTAATAATTAGTGATGTGGAGCATTTTTTCATGTTTGTTGGCCACTTGTGTCTGTTCATGTCTTTTGCCCATTTTTAACGGGGTTGTTAATTTTTAATGGGGTTGTTATTATTATCATTTGCGTGTTCAATTGTTTAAGTTCCTCATAGATTCTGGATATTAGACCTTTGTTGGATACATAGTTGCAAATATTTTCTCCTATTTTGTAGGTTGTCTGTTTACTCTGTTGATAGTTTCTTCTGCCATGCAGAAGCTCTTAAGTTTAATTAGGTCCCCCTTGTCATTTTTTGTTTTAGTTGTGCTTGCTTTTGACGACTTAGCCATAAATTCTTTTCCAAAGTTGGTATCCTGAATGCGCTTCCTAGGCTTTCTCCTAGGATTCTTATAGTTTGAGGTTTTTCATTTAAATATTTAATCCATCTTAAGTTTTGTATACGGTGAAATGGAGGGGTCCAAGTTCATTATTGTGCAAATGGCTAGCCAGCTATCCCCACACCATTTACTGAATTTTCTCTATTGCTTATTACTGTTGACTTTGTTGAAAATTAGATGGCTGTAGTTAT
>NW_012119598.1:26223473-26225776 GCF_000951035.1 Colobus angolensis palliatus | reverse complement strand
ATGACGTTGGTAGTTTGATAGGAATTGTGTTGTATCTGTAGATTGCTTTGGGCAATATGGCCATTTTAATGATACTGATTCTTCCAATTCATAGGCATGGAATGTTTTCCATTTGTTTGTGTCATCTGTGATTCCTATTGGCAGGGTTCTGTAGTTCTTCCTGTAGAGATCTTTCACCTCCTTAGTTACATGTATTCCTAGGCATTTTATTTTTGTGTGCATAACGATTGTAAATGGGATTGCATTCTTGATTTGGCTCTCAGCCTGAACGTTATTGGTGTATAGAAATTCTACCAATTTTTATACATTGATTTGGTATCCTTAAACCTTGCTAAAATCATTTATCTGTTCTAATAGCCTTTTGGCAGAGTCCTTAGGGTTTTCTAAGTATAGAATCACATCACCAGCATGGCTTGACCTCTTTTCCTATTTAGATGCTTTATTTTCCTCTTGCCTGATTGCTCTGGCTAGCCCTTCCAGTACTATGCTGAATGGCAGTGATGAGAGTGGGCATCTTTGTCTTATTCTAGTTCTCAAGGGGAATGAGTAAAGGTTTTGCCTATTCAGAATGATGTTGTCTGTGAGTTTGTCATAGATGGCTCTTATTATTTTAAGCTATGTTCCTTCAGTGCCTAGTTTCTTAAGGGTTTTTTAAAATCATGAAGGGATGTTGTATTTTATCAAAAGCTTTTTCCATGTCTATTGAGATGATCAAATGGTTTTTGTTTTTAATTCTGTTTTTGTGGTGTTATATATAGATTTGCATATGTTGATCTTGCATCCCAGGAATGAAGCCTGCTTGATCATGGTGAATTAACTCTTTCTGATGTGCTGTTGAATTTGGTTTGCTAGGTTTTTTTGTTTTTTGTTTGTTTTTGTTTTGTTTTTTTGTTTTGGTTTGGTTTTTTTGGTTTGAGACAGGGTTTCACTCTGTTACCCATGCTAGAATGCACTAATGCAATCATGGCTCACTGCAGCCTTGAACTCCTGGGCTCAAGTGATCCTCCCCTCTTAGCCTCCTGAGTAGCTGGGACTACAGGCACATGCCACTATGTAAGTCTACTATGTAAGTCTATGTAAGTAGACTATGTAAGTCTACTACTACCTCACTACTATGTAAGGTAGTGAGTAAGTCTCATGAGATCTGATGGTTTTATAAATGGGAGTTCCCCTGCACAAACCCTCTTGCCTCTTTGTGTGCATAGATGTAGTCATAATAGTTTCTGATGATCTTTTGTATTTCTCTGGGATTAGTTGTAATGTCACCTTTGTTGTTTCTGATTGTGCTTATTTGGATCTTCTCTCTTTTTTTTTTCTTTGTCAATCTAGCTAGTGGTCTATCAATCTTGTTTATCCTTTCAAAAATCCAACATTTGCTTTCACTGATTCTTTGAATGGATTTTTGGGTCTCAATTTCATTCAGTTCTGCTCTCATTTTAGTTCTTTCTTTTCTTCTACTAGCTTTGGAATTAGTTTGATCTTGTTTCTCTAGTTCCTTTAGGTGTGATATTAGATTGTTAATTTGAGATCTTTCTAACTTTTTGAGTTAGGCATCTAGTGCTATAAGCTTTCCTTTTAACACTGCTTTTGCTGCACCCCAAATATTTTGGTATGTTGCATCTCTGTTTTCATTTATTTCAAATAATTTTTTAATTTATTCCTTGATTTTGTTGTTTGCCCAAAAGTCATTCAGGAGCAAGTTGTGTAATTTCCAAATGTGGTTTTGAGAGATCTTTTTGGTATTGATTTCTATTTTTATTCCACTGTGGTCTGAGAGTATGGTGGGTATAATTTTGATTTTTTAAAAAAATTTATTGAGACTTGCTTTATGGCCAAGCGTATGGTTGATTTTGAAATATGTAATGTGTGCAGATGAGAAGAATGTGTATTCTGTCATTGATCAGTGGAGGATTCTGTAGATGTCTATGAGGGCCAATTGGTCAAGTATCAAGTTTAAATCCAGAATTTCTTTATTAGTTTTCTGCCTCAGTGATCTGTCTAATGCTGTCAGTGTGTTGTTGAAATCCCCAACTATTATTGTGTGGTTGTATGAGTCTTTTCATTGGTCTAGAACTACATTGTACATTTTTATGAATTTAGATGCTCCAATGTTGGGTGTGTATATATTTACTAAAGTCTTCTTGTTGTATTGAATTCTTTATCATTGTGTAGTGCCCTTCTTTGTCTTTTTTATTGTTGTTGGCTTAAAGTTTGTTTTATCTGATATAAGAAGAGTGATTGCTTTTTTTTTCTAGTTTTCCATTTGTGTAGTAGATCTTTCTCCAACCCTTTACTTTGCACCT
>NW_012119598.1:26200524-26222589 GCF_000951035.1 Colobus angolensis palliatus | reverse complement strand
AGTCTTTAAGCTCTGAAATCCTTTCTTCTGCTTGGTCCAGTCTACCAAATGTAGTTTTCTTATGCTGCATTTGCCATTCTAGGGAATGGTGTTCAGTGTCAATAGTCAAGAAAACCTCACTGGCTACCTTACATAGATTTTGTTTTAATTTTGGCCTCTACCTTTCCCCCCTAATTCAGAAAATGAGTCTTGGGGAGCTGGCACATCATGAGGGATCAGGAACCATGAGCAATTATCTAGACCAGGAGTGTCCCACATGACCTGCAATTGCCAGTTAATGTAATGGCTGAGTGGTGGTCCCTCAGGTGAACAAAGACACTCTGCAAATAGATTTATATAATACAAAGGGCCTTTACAAGCTAGAAAAGGCAAGGAACAGATCCTCCCCCAGAGCCTCCAGAAGGAATGCAGCTCTACCTATAACTCGACTTTCACCCTATAAGACCCATTTCAGACTTTGACCCCAGAACTGAAAGACAATAGATCTGCATTGTTTTAAGCCTTTAAGTTTGTGGTAATTTGTTATAGCAGCAGTAGGAAACTAATACACAGAAACTAATACACAGAAATGAGTGTGTTGTAGGAAAGGGTGGAAAACAAAGGCAGAGAGTAGGTAACAACCCATTGGGACACTCACGGTTGAGCTGGCGTCTCCAGATCCTGTCCCTGTCTGAGATACAAAGTATCTCAGACCCCCTCATATTGCAGATAAGGAAACAGAGGCCCAGGGAATTTGCCAACTTTCATGAAGTCACATGGCTAGTTAATAACAGCTGCTGACAATATTGAGAAATTCCTCTGTGCTAAACACAATTCTTAGTCCTTAGCATGTATTTACTCATGAAATCATCAGCATAACCCTAAGGCAGCAGCCCTCATTCTTATCCTCATTTTACAGATTAAGAGACTGAGGCATAAGGATGTTAATGTCATGAAGATACTAAATACGGTGCTAAGAGTTTGCACCCAGGCATTTCTGCTCTGGAATGCACTCTCTTTACCACCAGACATAGTGACAGAAGAGGAGCCTGAGGTCTTGGGTGCCAGTCCAGTATCCTACCAACTTCTAAAGAGTTACTTGATCTCATTTCCTCTTGATAACTCTGAAATCTGTAGGTCATTCCCATTTTAAGTGAAGAAAACAAGTCACCGAGACTAAGAGATGTGCCTAAAGCACTCATCTGGTCAGCTGCAATTACAAGCCTCTTGACTCCCATCTCTTGGTAGTTTCCCCCAGTCCCTCTGCTTGTGGTGTCATAAGAGACACAAAAGATAAATGACAGAGTTTCCGCCATCAGCAAGTTTATGGGTTATCTTGGGCTAAATTTGGGTGTCACTTTTTTCAGTTCCATCCTCAGGGCAAGACTACTCCTGAGGCCTTGTCAATAACTGTTTGTTCTCTCGAGCAATCTGACATTGCACAGAGGAGAAGCTTGGAACAAAGTAAGCAATCAACGTACTGAGCTTCCCCGGCCAGGGGCAGCTTTAGAACATCTGTGTAAGAGAGGCTTCAGCCACATATTTGGAAGAGGCTGTAGCACCTAAGGGTGGTATTATAGCCAACATAATGTATTTAGTTAGAGTGTATTTTTACTTGGGGAATTTTGAGGAGGAGCTGATGGAGATTTGGGGGGTTGACTAAAACTGCCCCAAACCACCCCTTGAAGTACCACTTCCCCATGTAAACCCCTGTATGTTGCAGCTCAGAAAGAGGAATATACAGTTCTTGCCACCAAGAAGCTTACTCACTATTTGAATGTGGGCAATTTTTTTTTCTTTTCTCTTTTTTCTTTAGATAGGATCTTTCTCTGTTGCCCAGGCTGGAAAGCTATAGTGCAATCATAGCTCACTGCAACCTGGGACTCTTCTCTCAGGCAATCTCAGCCTCTTGAGTAACTGGGACTACAGGCACACACCACCAATACCAACTAATCTTAAAATTTTTTGTAGAGATAGGGTCCTGCTGTGTTGCCCTGGCTTCAAGCGATGCTCCCACCTCAGCCTCCCAAAGCGCTGGGATTACAGGTGTGAGCTACCTCGTCCAGCCTGGATATGTGGTTTAAAAGAAACCAGAGAACCAACAAAAGGCCTAACAAATTTGGGCAGTGCAGACATGGGCCACCTGCAGATGAGAGCAATAGGTGCCTGGAGGACAGCCCCATGTCTAAGGCTTCAGGAAAGCCTCATGGAAAAAATGAGGCTTTGAAGTATGAATGAGTAGGTGAGGGGCAAGTGTGATGTAGGTGGAGAAAAAGAATGGGTGAGAAAATTCAAATAGACATATTTGAAGACAGTTCACTGGGCAGATTAACTGGTGAAAAGGAAGGTATGATGTCACTTATGTTGGTTATCACTGGATCATTCTTTCAGTCAACAAATATTTATTGCTCACCTACCAAGTGCCAGGCACTATATTAGATACTAGGGACCCAGCAGTAAATAAATCATACGCCCTAAAAGGTAAGGAGTGTTGCTCTGATGCAGCTCCCGCAGCAAAGCTCTGCTCTTCATTTCTGCCTACAGAGAGGGATTCCCATTTCAGGCCATTCTGGCGTGCAGTCAGACACACCTGCCCTCCCCCTGCCATTGCACAGCTCCTCTGACGCGAGGGCAGACACAGGAGACCGGTGATCGTCTCTGCTTGAATAAATTACCGCCCCATCATCTTCATGCATAAAACATGGCACAGGAGGCTAGGGCAGCCCAGCACAGCAGCTGCCTTCGGGCCAGTCGTGAGTTAAGGGAAGGAAAGGCAAGACAAGTTACAAGATAAAAGAAGTGAACGGAAGCCTCAAATACTTTTTTTTTTTTTTTAAGAAAAGAAAAAAAGGGGGGGGTGTTATGTTTTCTTTTTCAATTTTATACGTCTGGACTTAACTTCCGTGATCGCTGCAAGACCCTTTTGTTCCCTTGCCATGAGCAGGTTTTAGGCCGCTCTCTTGGGAACATGGTGTTACCTTCGCGATTACACTGGATCAGAAACAGGCCATGGAGGGACAGGATCCGGAGGCGCCAGCTCAACCGTGAGTGTCCCGATGGGTTGTTACCTACTCTCTGCCTTTGTTTTCCACCCTTTCCCGTAACACACTCATTTCTTGCCCTCTGCAAATCTTCTCCAGTCTTACCCCTTTCCTCCTCTCTTCCACCTTCCTGTGCTCCCTTTTCCCATTGACTTTGGTATTTTTTTACCGACTCTCTCTCTTCCTATTTCCTTCCCAGCACTATCCTAATTAGAGGTAACTAGATACATTTTGTTTCAAGTGGTGAGCAAGACAGGGCCACAGGGCCTCTTTTCTTTATTTCTCCAACTAGATGGAAAATACAAATAAATATTTACATTGATCGAGGAGTCATGTGAATTGGAATTTTTGTTTATTACAGTAGGGAAAAAATGGAACATCTGAATCAAACAGGTTATCCGCAGTGTAGCTAGATAAGGTGAAATTCAAGGATCAGTGAGTCATATTTCCTTTAAACGACCCAATCGTAGGCTTCTTAAATTATCCAACTCACAACTGAGTAGACAGGAGCTCTAACCAAAAGGGAGTTTTTAGCACTGCAGTAATCTGAGAATGAAAAAGCATTTCAAATGTATGCCAAAACCATTTCTCATGAACAAGTAACAAATTCGTGTTTCTGTTCTTAGAGATGTTTATTTATCTCAGATGTCAGCAAATTCAAATGGGTGGAGGGGCTGGGCTGCTGAGGAGACTGAGTGAAAGGCATCTGTTTTCAGGGGTAACGAATAGTTCACTTTCTTCCTGTCTCTGTTGTGAGAAAAATGATAGTGAAACCACGATGATAAATGACAACTGACATTTGGCCTCAGTATGAGGCAGCAATAGGGAGTGGTAGAGAGTACAGCAAGTGGGAAAATATGTGTCCCATCATAGTGGGACACCCACCATTCAATGCCATCAGATTGTTTCCATGGGGAATGGGGTACAGGTTGGCAGATTTTCCAATTTTTCAAAAAAAGTGGGCGGATGCGGTAGCTCACACCCGTAATCCCAGCACTTTGGGAGGCCAAGGCAGGCGGATCACGAGGTCAAGAGATTAAGACCATCCTAGCCAATATGGTGGAACCCTGTCTCCACTAAAAATACAAAAATTAGCCAGGCATGGTGGTGGACGCCTGTAATCCCAGCTACTGGGGAGGCTGAGGCAGGAGAATCACTTGAACCTGGGAGGCAGAGGTTGTGGTGAGCCGAGAGCGTGCCATTGCATTCCAGCCTGGGTAACAAGAGCGAAACTCTGTCTCAAAAAAAAAACAAAAAAACAAAAAAACAAAAAAAAAACAGCAAGAAATGCGAATTTCTATGTGAAAGCTCTCAAGTTTAAATGTTGGCAGTTTATTCTTTGAATTTTAACTATATAACACCAATGTTCTGAGGCAACGTGTGACAACTGTGGATCACCAGTAGCCAAGCCCTGGTTTATGTGCTAGGTGTTGTTCTCATTAGAAGTCCATCACACAGGCCGGGCGCAGTGACTCACGCCTGTAATTCCAGCACTTTGGGAGGCTGAGGGGGGCAGATGACCTGAGGTCAGGAGTTCAAGAGCAGCCTGGCCAACATGGTAAAACCCCATCTCTACTAAAAATACAAAACTTAGCCGAGCGAGGTGGTGGACACCTGTAATCCCAACTACTCGAGAGGCTGAGGCTGGAGAATCGCTTGAACCCAAGAGGCAGAGATTACAGTGAGCAGAGATCGTGTCATTGTACTCTAGCCTGGGCGACAAGAGCAAAACGCCATCTGAAAAAAAAATAAAATAAAATAGAAGTCCGTCACACAGTGTTCTTTATGCCTAGTTACACGTTGGCAACTCTTCCTTATGTGTTACAAGCCCCTGGTATAGACAGTTAAATTAAGATGAATGAGTGGCTTAGGAACATGTATCCAACATAGTCACAGTCTACTAGTTTCGGAGGCAAGCTGGGCTGGTTGGTTTCCAAATGACAATTCAAAGACAAGGAAATAATTTGCATCAAGCAAAATACTTCCTTTTCTTTGATATAATTGAAGAAGCCATCAGTTTTCTCTGGGCCTTTACTTTCTTGATCATGTTTCTTTTACTTGTGCATACCTTAAACTCCAGTTTTTGTGAAACTTCATTCTATATCTATAGGAAAATAGTTGTGATCCTACAGTTTTAATACAATACCTCCTTTATGGAATCTGTCACTGAGAAAAGCTGGATTATGGATCTACATGGTTTCGCTAGTATGGATGGGAAGTTGGTCTATACTCTTAAAATAAGAATTATGAGAAAAGCCTGCTTTACTACAGAAATTTCACTTACATTTTGAGACTAACATCTGAATATTATGCTGATTTCTGCATGGTTTTAGTATGAAATGATATATTAATAGATGTTGAATGTAAGTTCAACCTTAAGCAGGCTGGTCCTGAACCTCTTTGGCATAGTGTCTAAGGAGGGAATTCTGATATTCTTCCAGGATGGTCAAGAACCCTGCTGCATGAGAGTCAGTGTGAGTTAGAAATAGGAACAGGATCAAGTGACATTTTTGGAGGGTTGTGTTTTTAACTCACAAAAGACCTGTACCTGTTTGCAGGCAGCAAATTAAAGAAAGTGGAAAGGGAGAAAGAGTGAAGACACCTGCTTACTACAAAACCTAATTGTCATCTTTGCAATAGAACTTCAATTTTGAGCTACTGGAAAGCTTTAGGTGTTTTTGTTTGCTCATTTGTTTGTTTTTGTTTTACTTTTTATTATGAAAATTTTCAAACATTAAGTAAAGTTGAGAAAATAGTATAATGAATCTTATGTATCTATCACCTAAATTTAACAATTATTAACATGTTGCCATATTTGCTTCATCTAATTTCCTGTTGAAACATTTAAAAATAAATCAGACATTATGACATCTCCACACTAAATATTTTAGTAAGAGCATCTCTAAAATATAAGGACATTTTTCTACATAACTGTGTAATAAAATTAACAATGATCCCCACATGTTATTTAATACCCAGACCATATTCAAATATCCCCAGGTAACAACCAATCCTTAATATGCTCTGCATGCCTATAACCCTTAGCAAAATACCTGGCACCTCATCTACTCAATAACCATCTGGGTTCCATCAAAATTAAACTCATATTAAAGCGATGGATCCCAAAGTCCATCTTCCCTAAGCCTTCCTCACTTCTTCCTTTCACCCCCAGAATCTGTAATTAAATATTTAGATTATTTTCTTTTCTAGTTCATAGCAATGTAGTAAAATCATAATAATAATAATCAAATCGAGGTATGAGAACAGTAATATGTTACCCGTCTTAGGGATATTTGAATTTTAAAAGAGACCAAAGGTCACTGCAAAGACACACATGTGTGACACTGAGCAGACATTCGGGAGAAGGACGTATCTGGTGTCCTGTAAACCCTGTCAAACTGCTTATCTGTGACCTGCCCAGGTAAAGAGGAGTACAGACAGAGCAACAGCTCCGTGGGTACCTGGGCCTTCTACATGATGACAGCAGGGTCAGGGCAGGGCATGGGAATGAGGGGCGGGCACAGATAACTGAGTGCCCTGAGAGCCTTTCTTTCCTTTAGTCTGCCACAGTTGGGGTGGGGGATTAAAGGAAAGAAACCCTAAAAAGTATATAAGCTTTGACAACTGGGAGATTTGGCTTCAAATCCTGTTTCTACAACTTCTTAGCTGTTGGCCTGTGGGCAATTTATTCCACCTCCCTGAGTGCCCACTTCCTCAACCTTAAAATGGTTATTACAATAATACCAACCTCCCAGTGTCATTGGGGGGGATTAAAAGACATAAAATATGCCAAGTGCCTAGCACAGTTCCTGGCAATGTAGCTATTGGGAGCTGAGGGCCTAAAAATAGTAACAGTGGCATTTGAGGCGGTATGAAGGGCTTACCATTGCCACCTGCACATTTTTTCACAAAGTAATTGGAGAAATGTCATACTGGAGAAGGTATCCCCATCTTCCTCAGCCATGCACCCCACCCTCACATTCAGCTGGCTTGCACCACACCACACAGGAGGCAACATAGATACACTAGGGAAAAACCAATCTTGGCCCCTAGGGGTGTGACTCCTATTCTTCTGGGAAAATGGAGTGTTTGCCCCTACAGAGGATCTCCAGGCTGTTTTCAGTACAAGTAAATACAACCAGATGACAGAGCCCATTTGGAACTTATTGTTTTACCTCTTTAAAAAGTTGAACTCTGGCCTGGTGTGGTGGCTTACACCTGTAATCCCAATGCTTTGGGAGGCTGAGGTGGGAGAATCACTTGAGGCTAGGAATTAGAGACCAGCCTGGCAACATAGCAAGATCCTGTCTCTATGAACAATTTTTTCTTTTTAAGTTAGTGGGCATGGTGGTGTGTGCCTATAATCCCAGCTACTCAGGAGGCTGAGGCAGGAGGATTGATTGAACTCAGGAGTCGGAAGTTACACTGAGCTATTATCATGCCTCTGCACTCCAGCCTAGGTGACACAGTGAATGCTGTCTCAAAAAAACCAAAACAAACAAACAAAAAAAACAACAGTTGAACTCTGTTAGGTGGAGCTTTGATGGAGGTGACCGCTGGTTAGCACTTTTTGTGGACTCCAGTGAAAGGAATGGAACTGAGTTTTCTCTGTCCCACTGAAAAGACAACAGTGACAAAGCTGATATGCACTTGAGATTAGGGAATCTGCTGTCTCAGAGATACCACTGGCGACTTCCTCCCAGTGTCAATGTGACTTAATTGTCTTGTTCTGCTTCACGGGCCGTTCTCCTGACTCAGTGTGATGGCATTCTTAATTGTGACTGGACAAGGGGACCTGGTCAGGCAACAGTCTGAATCCAACAGACCATGCCCTGGACTGTGGTTGGGGCTGTGGGACTTCGAAGGAGGGCTTTCCTGTCTGCCACCAACCTGGGTTGACAATTCTACACAGGGAGGTAAGAACCCAGCTGGCTCTTCCTCACTGCATGTGCAGCTCTGGAAGGCACTCTGATTCATAGAAAGAGTCTTAGATTTTCTTCTAAATACCACTGTCTTCAGATGAGAACCTGAAGCCAAGATCTCAGGGAGACAGAGGGGCTTGGGATAGGAAGAATATGTGGGCACCTTTCCCAGAGTCCTCCATCTGCACAAGGCTACCCACTCTGCAGATGGCCCCTGCTTGCAGAGAGATCCAGCGTCAATTTACAGAGTATCCCAGCTTCCTATCGGCTTTCTGTCCTGGCTTACCTGTTATCTGGCAAGGGTCAGGCCTTGACAACACTCATGTTTCTCCCCTGGCCTCCTCCCCTCTGGGATTTTGTACCAGCATGGGGAGGCACTATGGTTGCAGATTGAGCTTTTCAACGTGGATACAAACACCCAAGTGTCCCAGACCACAGCAGAAACCGTATTGCTGCCTTTTCCAACCTGCTGATTTGGTCTCTTGCTGCTATTCTGACCATCAGAATCGCTACTGACTGACAAATCCCTTGTGCTGCGATTTTAGGCTTCAGGCTGGGCTCCTCTGCTCTGAAGCGGAGAAGAATATACCAGGCAAAATCCTCTCTTGGTTTCTATTTCCTTTAAGCTACAGGCTTAAAGATTTGAGAGGAGGTCAGTGAGGGGCTTACCCCAAGTACAAAAAAGAAAGAAACCTTTTAGAACGTTCTGTATAATTCATAGGTCACATATTTTCCTGGGTTTCAGTCTAGACACCTGCTAAATTTATCCATTAACAGCCTCATCCCAGACAACAGGCGGCTGGGCCCCACAAGGCCTGGGTTTCTCCCCAGTTCTGAATCTTGTTTACCAACAGCTCTGCCAATTACAGAGAATGCTACTGCATTTTGTTTTAGGGACCCTAGTGTTTATACTGGCATAAAAATTATTTATATACCTTCAAACATGTTGTTACCTATTTTCTCATCATTCAGAAGAATACTTGCTTCTGTAGAACGTTTATCCTCCTCCTTCCTGCCTGAATGATTAAATCCATGGGTACAATTGCCAAATGTCCAATTCCAGTTTATACTGTCAAGGAAGAAAAATGATGGGAAACTGGAGAATGGAAGGTACTTTGAATAATTCAAGGAGGTCCGTTGGTTGAGAAAGTGTTCTCTTTGTATGTACATGATCTGGACAGATATTTTAGCTGTCTCCAGCCAAGGATGGACAAAAGAGAGGGTGTGGAGGGAAAAGGAAAGGAGAGGAAGCAGCAGCAAATACAAAGACAGCTAATAAACATAAAAAAGAAAATGAAACCAGCAGAGGGATTAGAGAACTCAGAACCTCGAAGGATTCTGAAGTCTGTAATTCTCAGGTTGTTTGTTTGATGAGGGATCTAAAGAGCCCAAAAGTTAATCACTAGAATGATAACTTGGTCTCTGGTTAGTAGAAGAAAATTACCAGAATAGCAAATTTTCTCAGAAGCATTAAGCTAGTGTATCAAGTTGGGGGTAAGGAGGATCGTAGGGAATGGAAAGCATCTTGAAATATGTTAGCCTAGATTCAACCCACTATGTGAGTACCAGTTTTTCCTCTGAAATAGCAAGATCCAAGAAATTGTTTCATTGTGTAAGAACATGTTAATTATATACACACACCTTACCCCCTCCTACCCTCCCTACACAGTTGTCAAAACTGTAAACTTGGGCAATAGCACTGAAAAATATGTCTTGATTTTGTTTTCATCTGATACAAACCTAATATACCCATGTTGTATAAAAATCAAACAGTATAGAAACATGCAACAGAGAGAAAGTCATCTAGAATTCCCAGCCCTCGCCCCATGCAGCAGAGCACTCCCATTTCTTTTGTAAAATATGCTAAATAAATATACATATAACCTTTTTTATAGTTTTTGTTTTAAAATGTTATCAATTTTCTATACATTCAAAAATAAAATTAAATAAACAAGTATGAGAAAAAATGCAAATTGAATGCAAACAGAAACCAATGAACTATATTTCAAATGAATAGCACAACTGCATGGAAGAAAATGAAAAGAATTAATCCAAGTAACATTTGAACACAATACTTTGGCTAAATATCCTCAGTCAAAAAGCAAAAAAAAAATAAAGTCATAAAAATAATCTTAAACTCTCTTTAGCAGATTTGTTTTCTGTAGACCACTGTTACAACAATTCTAAAACTATTTTGTGTATTACAGAACTAAGCAAACAAGTACCTACATGATGTGTTGGGAGCCAGAGTTCTCACTGTGGGAGAAGGCAGATACAAATATAAAATGAGTGAAGACAAAAAAGAATCCTATTTGTTGCCTTGGAATTAGAATAATCTAGATAGACAGATAGACACAGATATTTCCTAGCTCTGTCCACTAAAAGGATCTAGAAGGAGTAATACCCAATAGCAATGAGCGACCTAGTACCCAGATCTTGGTTTTTGAATATCAGTCACACCGAAAGGAATGAGGGCCCACTGGAAAAATTCTGATCCCAGGGCTTCAGCAGTTAAATTATAAGATTAGGCTGAAACACCTTGTGCCAGAAAATAAAGAAGTGCTCAAAAAAAAAAAAAAAAAAAAAAAGGAAATCTGTCAAAAGGATTGGGGAGCTGCCTTAGAGGGGCTTCTATTGGCAAAACTGGGACAATGTGAGCATCAAATAAACAATGATGTTAATAGATTATAGCCCATTAAGTTAAATATCCATTTTTAAACATTAAAAATAAGAGCTAAAACCTAAAACTTTTTTTTTTGAGATGGGGTCTCATTGTGTCACCCAGGCATGTGGCGCCATCGCAGCTCACTGGAGCCTCACTGCAGCCTCGAACCTCTGGGCTCAAGCCATCTTCCCACCTCAGCCTCCCAAGTAGCTGGGACCACAGGAATGTGCCACCATGCCCAGCTAATTTTTTGTAGAGACAGAGTCTTGCTCTATTGCCCAGGCAGGTCTTGAACTTGTGGGCTCAAGCAATTTTCCCATCTTGGCCTCCCAAAGTGCTGAGCTAAATATATTTTTAAATGGGATCAGAATAATACCACGTTCTACAACTTACTGTTTCATTTCACAACGTAACTTGGGTACCTTTTTATGTCAATAGAAATAAATTTCTTCAGACAGGATCCATATACCCAAATCCCAATGAAAGCTTGTAGAGTTTGATACACTTTAAGTGCATCTAATCTGATTCACTTAAATATTAAAAAATGATTATAATTGTAAAGTGGATTGTATTGGTTGGGAATTGAACCATCCATGTACTTACTCATGGAGGCTGGACATCTGTGACTCTCCAGTCACGCTGTGCTGCTCTTTCTGTTTCCAGCTGGAAACTGGGCTATTTTAAAGGTCAGGGTAATCGGGAGAAGGTATGCATATCTATTTTCAAAAACCTATGCCTCACACAGTCTTTGAAGGGGAGATCTTTTCATCCTCCACCAAACAGAGGGTGATTTGGAAACAAGACCATTTCCATTCCCATCAAAGGTTGGCTCTAGGGGTGCCTGGTTTCTGAGACATCAGAGATGTTCTTGTGCTTGGGAGCAGGTGGCTTAGTTCTTATCTCCATTACAGGGTGGGATGGAAAGAGGCAGGCAAAGCCTGAGCCAGCAGCAAGAACCAGGCAATATCAAGAAAAACGGAGACTGAGATACTTGCTAACACTTTGAATTGCTGCTGCCCAAATCTTGTTCCCTGAGGTTTGTTACAAATTGAGTGAAATTAATCCAATCCTTCCATTTTCAAGCAAGTAAAAAAAAACGCCATAAAGGATTCGCTTGCTGATACTGCATCAAAGGGAGGACAGTAAATTCATGTAAGTGAGTCAGCAAAGAACCCCAAGAGCTCTTCCCCTCTGTACCAAGGGGAAACTTTACTCCTCTTAGGATGGTTTGAAGGGGAGAGGGAGAGTACTCCTGAACGCATGAGAGAGTATGAAAGCAAGTGTATGGGTCTACAAGCAACCCTCTAAATGGCATAGGTGGTGAAGAAAATGCATTAGATGTATTTTTAAATGTTTTCTAACATTTTATTATTAATACATTTCACATATAGAAAAGTTGAAATAATTATACAGTGAATATCCATGTAACTACCACCTATATCACATACCTAACTATATATCTCTCTATAAATCCTTTAATAAATCTTATTTTTAATGCTGTCTAAATATAGACATCTGTATACTTTATTCTAAACACTCCAACATATATATCAGTCAATCTTTGTTAATAGTTTTAAAAAATTTAGTCATGTTTATTGAGGTATAATTACATAGAGTACAGCATACTTTTTAAGTGTGCAGTCCTATGGGTCTTGACAAACACTTACAGTCGTGTAATCACCACAACAATGAAGATATAGAAGAGTTCCATCACCCCAGACATTCCTTCATGCCCATTTGGAGTCAATCCCTTTCCCCAGCCCTTGTCAACCAGTGATCTGTTTTCTGTCCTTATCGTTTTGGCTTTTCCAGATTGTCTCATAAGCTGGGTACAGTGGCACATGCCTAAAGTCCCAGCTACTTGGGAGGATGGCTTGAGCCCAGGAGTTCTGGGGTACAGTGTGCTCTGCTGACTGGGTGTCTGCACTAAGTTTAATATCAGTATGGTGACCTCTTGGGAGTGAGGGACCACCAGGTTGCCTAAAGAGGGGTGAACTGGCCCAGGTCGAAAACAGAGCAGGTAAAAACTCCTATGTTGATCAGTAGTGGGATCCTGCTTGTGAATAGCCACTGCACTCCAGCTTAGGCAAGTGCAATAGCAAGACCCCGGCGCCGGACACAGTGGCTCACGTCTGTAATCCCAACACTTTGGGAGGCCAAGGCGGGTGGATCGCCTGAGGTCAGGGGTTCACGACCAGCCTGACCAACATGGAGAAACCCAGCCTCTACTAAAATACAGAATTAGCTGGGCATTGTGGTGTATGCCTATAATCCCATCTACTTAGGAGGCTGAGGCATGAGAATCGCTTGAACCCAAGAGGCAGAGATTGCAGTGAGCTGAGATCACGCCAATGCACTCCAGCCTGGGCAACAAGAGTGAAACTCCATCTCAAAAAAAGAAAGAAAGAAAGAAAGAAAACCAACAAGACCCATCTTAAAAAAAAAAAAAAACAACAGAATATCTCATAAACAGAAACATACAGTATGTAGCCTTTTGAGTCTTGCTTCTTTCACTTAACATGATACATTTGAGATTCATTGACGATGTTGCATGCACATTTGTTCCTCTTTGTTGCTAAGTAGTATCCCATTATTGGATGTATTCTTATACAGTATAGTTATTTGCAAGTGGTAAGATCTCTAATCACCAAAAAGCATGAGTAAACATGGTCATCAGAGGGGACAACCCCCGAGTTCTGGGGCACCCCAATTCTATCCATAGCTCTGGTCCTCTCTCAGGGGAAGCTCTGAGCAAACGAGGGACTCTGAACCCTCTGAGTCCTACTTCATCTCATCTGTACCCTGGGAATATCATCAGTGGCAACTACGCAGGGATAGTTTATTTAATAAGCAGTAAATGATTATGATTCACAATGTATTAGGCCAGTCATCAACCCTACATTTTCTTTGACATTGTAATATGATTATACAACCTGTACACAAAAACAGAGATCTTTTCCCCCCATTTAAGACCTGAGCCAGGATGACACAGACAAACAGAGGCAGGAGGACACAGAAGAACAAGGATAGAAAAAAAGAGAGAGACACTATAGCGGAGGCTGTAATGGTTCTGTCAAGCTAAGACCCAGTTGTGCAGGAACCAGGAGTCCCACTAGGTTTGAAGAGCTTTCTGGCTGTCTGGTTCTCCCACTCCATTTTCTTTCCCTACCTTGAGTTAAAAGTCTGTATTTTCAATCTAAAACAATAATATCCTGCACACAGAAGGAAAAGAATTAAAGAATATCTTGATCTCTTAAGAAAAGCATATAGTTTGACTTCATGTTTTTAACCCAGCTTTTAACTGAGTAACCCAGACATCGTTATAATTCCCTCAAAGGACCAAAAAAAAAAAAAAAATCAATTTTCTTCTATTTCCCCACAACAGTTAAAAAATTAAGATATCTGGTTTTTTTTTTTTTTTTTTTTTTAAGATGAGAAGCATAATCTTCAGGGTAAGGTTATATATATATTTTTTCCTTCGCCCTCACTCCCAATGCTGTCTCTATTTCTGTCATCTGAGAAGGTGATGTGGGGCACGGAGGGTCCTAGCTCAGGGTATGGGACTTGTTGCCTGGTCTTGCCCCTGCTTATCTGTGAGGCATCACTCAGACCACTCACTGTCTCAGTACAGTCAGTACATGAACATTCCTTTGTGTCCAGGCCACAGTTCGTTCTTGGTTTCCTATCCACCCCTTTCTCAATACTTTTTTTTTAGACAGAGTCTTGCTCTGTCACCAGGCTGGAGTGCAGTGGCATGATCTCCGCTCACTGCAACCTCCACCTCCCGAGTTCAAGCCATTCTCTTGCCTCAGCCTCCCAAGTACTTGGGACCACAGGCGCCAGCCACCTCGCCCGGCTAGTTTTTTTGCATTTTTTAGTAGAGACGGGGTTTCACTATGTTGACCAGGATGTTCTCGATCTCTTGACTTCAAGATCTGCCTGCCTCAGCCTCCCAAAGTGCTAGGATTACAGGCGTGAGTCACTGCACCCGGCCCTCATTTCTTTGAGGGCAATCTCTCCTAGCACTCTGCTGCCTCCAGTTGTACTGATCAATGGTGTCTTCTCTCAGTCTTCAAGCACAATTCTCAGGGCCTTTCCTTACCTTATCCTACATCAAAACAGATCCACTCTTCCCCATACTTTCCTACCCTAGTGTGGACTACATGAAGGGCCCAATGTCAACCTGATAAAATTGATTAAAACTTCACATGCTTAAGGGTGGAAATGATTTCACATGCATTATCTCATTGGAGACCCACAACTACCCTGTAGAGCTAGAAGAATCTGTACTATCTCTGCCCCCCCCCATTTTTTTCTTGTATGGAAACTGAAGCTCAGAGAGAAAGGAGTAACAAATCTGTCATTCATTGGGGGCCATATTAGTATTGTGTCCAGAATTGGTGGGTTCTTGGTCTCACTGACTTCAAGAATGAAGCCACGGACCCTCGCAGTGAGTGTTACAGTTCTTAAAGACAGTGTGCCTGGAGTTTGTTCCTTCAGACATTCAGATGTGTCTGGAGCTTTTTCCTTCTGGTGGGTTCATAGTCTCGCCCTCAAGAGTGAAGCTACAGACTTTCGTGGTGAGTGTTATAGCTCTTAAAGGCAGTGTGTCTGGAATTGTTTGTTCTTCCCGGTGGGTTTGTGGTCTCGCTGGTTTCAGGAGTGAAGCTGCAGACCTTCAAGGTGAGTGTTACAGCTGACAAAAGCAGCATGAACCCAAAAAGTGAGCAGCAGCAAGATTTATTGCAAAATGTGAAATAATAAAGATTCCAAGGTGGGGAAGGGGACTGGAGCAGGTTGCCCCTGGCTGGTCCTGGCAGCCTGCTTTTATTCCCTTATCTAGCCCCACCCACATCCTGCTGATTGGTCCATTTACCATCCTTGAGCTAGACAGAGTCACCCAGTGCTAGTTAGCTAGATACAGAGTACCAATTGGTGTATTCACAAATCTTGAGCTAGACACAGAGTACTGATTGGTGTATTTACAAACCCTGAGCTAGACACAGAGTGCTGATTGGTGCACATATGATCCTCCGCTAGATATAAAAGTTCAAGTCCCCATCCAGTTCAGGAGCCCAGCTGGCTTCACCCAGTGGATTCTGCACCAGGGCTGCAGGTGGAGCTGCCTGCCAGTCCAGAGCTCTGCCTGCACTCCTCAGCCCTTGGGCTGTCAATGGGACCCGGCACCACGGAGCAGGGAGCAGCGCCCGCAAGGGAGGCTCAGGCTGCGCGGGAGCCCACCGCAGGAGGAGGAGCTCAGACATGGCAGGCTGTAGGTCCCGAGCCCTGCCCCACCTGGAGGCAGCTAAGACCTAGCCAGAATTTGAGTGCCCAATAAATAAAAAAAAAAATTATTTTTTATTATTATTTTAAAAATAGCATGCATCAGCAAGTTCTTTATGAGCTTACTTTTTTGTTTTAACATTTGGAAATTGGAACAGCTACTTATAGGAGACTTGCAGATCCCAGAATGTGCCGGTTACCTCAGTGGTTTCTTTTGCACTTGCTGTGTCAGGAGTTTTGAGGCTGGTGATGTCAGCAAATCAGCAAACAGACTCACACCTGAGCAGCACAGGAGTGGTCTAGGGCCTGTGGAGCAAGACAGAGTGGCCTCTTCTCAGCCTCCTCTCCACTGGAGAGCACTTGAGTTATTATTTGTTTCCTCCAGACCTCAGCCTCTTATCTCCTGCCAACTTCCTTTCAGAGGCATTCGTGCTGTATGCCCCAAGATTTTCCTCTGTTTACCTTCTTTAAAGTTGGCATGGTCTTGAATTTTAGACCACCGTAATCTCCCTTTGACAGTGAATGTTCACAAATTCAAAGAAATTGCAGGATTCATTTTCTGAAATTCATATAAATGATTTCTTTATGAGTACACATAAAACTCCTTTCTCTTAAAATATACAGAAAAAGAAAAATGTACAGCTGCTCAGGGTAACAAAGTATTGCCTTCTAGAAATTCTCAGGCTTCTTGTCTTTAAGGATAAACATGAAGCATTTCTAGTTAGTGTCTCCGTTGTTTGCATATTGAGCTTCCAAAATGCTTTAGAAGGTTCATCTTTTCAATCCGCCCTTCACAGTCGTTTATTTTTCATTTGCTAAGCAGAGGTAAACTTGAAACCATCTCTATGTGACTTATCATAAATCCCAATTAGTGAGACCTCAAATAATGAACTTGACTCTCATTTATACACGTGACAAAATGTATACCTAAATAAATATCTAATAAAAGCTCCCTAATAGCAAAATACCATGAAGAGAAGCAATTTTCCTCTCTTTTTCACACGATGGCTCTAATTAATCATACAGTACAGAAAAATAAGAAACCTATTATGTAGCTTTTAGTGGTTTTGTTCATTCTTTAGTTTCCATCTGTGAGTAGCATTCATTTATAAACCTGTCTTGCTGAGCACAATGCTTTTAAAAATGACTTGCTTGTGACTCAAAAGCAAAAAACCCAACAATCTTTGTAACTTTTAATCTCATGCAATTTCTTCAGTTTCTTTTGTTGGTGAATACACGTACAATTTGGTTTTGAAATACCATGCATCAAAGCACAAACAAATCATCCCTTGGAGTCGTGAAGAAGCTCATCCATGTATCACAGTGTTCTGGTCAAGCCCATATTTCAGTGTCTCCTACCGCTCTGATTCTTGACCTCTAAGAAAACCCACCCTCTCACTCTTCCTGAACAGTTGCTCACTAGAGGACTAAGTGAAGGGAAAGATTGCTCCTTAAAGTGAAAAAACAATGTTTTCCAAAGCCGTGTTGAATACGCATATTCATCATATCACAGGAAGTTTTTCTTTTAAACCTAATGTGCATTTTCTTTAATTTGTATGGTTTTCTCAAGTTCAACATTCAGTTTTCGTTTTAATCAGTTACATTCTAAAAACAATGAAATTTTTGTCTCCTTAGAAATTCAGTTTAAATTAAAAAGAACTTTTGTTTTTCCCTTCTTTTAAGGCACAAATAGTGCTGGGAGGGGGCGAGGGTAAACTTCTTTCTCTGTCCCTGTCATTTTTTTTTTAAAGGTTCTGTTGCTTATATACTTCTAACCCTAAAAAAGCCTTGTCATGCACCCAGTCTTCCCCTAGCTCTGGGCTTCCAGAGCACTGTTATTCAACAGAGAGTTTCTATGAAAATCCAAAGTACTATCTCCAAATAGCAGAAACCTTAACGCCACAGGCTCTTATTGGAATTTGTCTGGAAGAATCCTAAAGCTAAACAAATAGAAGCTTCTAAATTACCTTTTTCCCCCCTTGACTAGATCAAATTCTTCGAACTCCTGCCACCCACATGTACACCAGGACCTGTGGGTGGGAGCGGGCGTGAGGCAGAGAGGGCTTCCTGTTACCATTAAATGAATAAAGAGACCTCTACATATCAACTGTGGCCTCTCTTTTTTTCTTGACTCTTCTTCCGTCCATTTAGTGTGAATATTTGAAGGTTAAACTGAGCATGGCCCCACATGTCTGATTGCTCACCCATGGACATACAACCTGAAGTCACAAATTTGGCTTCAGAGAATGTTGTGGAGCTGAAAGGATGGCAACTTCAATTTTCAATAAATAACTAGAAAGAGAGAAAATAGCTTTCCAAGTCGTCAAAGAAAACCCATGGTGAGAAGGATATCAATGGATTAAAACAGGCATAAAGAGGAAACTGAAGGCAAAGTATTGACAAAATCTAGAAATGATTATCAGCTTCAGCTAAGTCCCATACTCACCTGCTCCGTGGACAGAGTAGGGAAGCAGCAGTTACAAGTTATGAGAAACAGTGCTGCAGTATTGTCGGGGGGCAAGGTGAGGGTTTTTCTTCCTCTTTGAGGGTCAGTTGTCAGTCTGGGACCACACTGCTTCCAAAAGGACACAGAACTGTAAACCTTTAACAATGGTTTAAAAATCTGACTGCTCCTGCTCTGTTGCCTGCCACAGCTGCCTGAGCCCGAGTGGTTCACTGCACTATGAAGACAGACTCCAGATGCTGAGAACTAGCGCCTCCAATCCCAGATGCCAGGTCCAGCAAAGGCTCCGTGGTTCTGGCCTATGGTGGAGGCCTGGACACCTCCTGCATCCTCGTGTGGATGAAGGAACAAGGCTATGACGTCATTGCCTACCTGGCCAACACTGGCCAGAAGGAAGACTTCAAGGAAGCCAGGAAGGCGGCACTGAAACTTGTGGCCAAAAAGGTGTTCATTGAGGATGTCATCAGGGAGTTTGTGGAGGAGTTCATCTGGCCGGCCATCCAGTCCAGCACACCGTGTGAGGACCGCTACCTCCTGGGCACCTCTCTCGCCAGGTCCTGCTTTGCCAGCAAACAAGTGGAAATCGTCCAGCGGGAGAGGGTGCCCACGGCACCACGGGTAAGGGGAACGATCAGGTCCAATTTGAGCTCACCTGGTACTCGCTGGCCCACCCCAGATAAAGGTCATTGCACCCTGGAGAATGCCCGAGTTCTATAACCAGTTCAAGGGCAGTAATGACCTGATGGAATATGCAAAGCAACACGGGATTCCCATTCCTGTCACTCCCAAGAACCCGTGGAGCATGGACGAGAACCTCATGCACATCGGCTAGGAGGCTGGAATCCTGGAGAACCCCAAGAACCAAGTGCCTCCAGGTCTCTACACGAAGACCCAGGAACCGGCCAAAGCCCTCAACACCCCTGACATCCTCGAGAACGAATTTTAAAAAGGGTCCCTGTGAAGGGACCAGCGTAAAGGGTCCCCATGAAGGTGACCAACGTCAAGGATGGTTCCACCCACCAGACCTCCTTGGAGTTCTTCACGTACCTGAACGAAGTCGCGGGCAAGCACGGTGTGGGAAGTACTGACATCATGGAGAACCGCTTCACTGGAATGAAGTCCCGAAGTATCTATGAGATCCCAGCAGGCACCGTCCTTTACCACACTCATTTAGACATCGAGGCCTTCACCATGGACCAGGCGGGAGGTGCGCAAAATCAAACAAGGCCTGGGCTTGAAATTTGCTAAGCTTGAAATTTGCCGGTTTCCAGCACAGCCCCGAGTGTGAATTTGTCCGCCACTGCATCGCCAAGTCCCAGGACCGAGTGGAAGGGAAAGCGCAGGTGTCCGTCCTCAAGGGCCAGGTGTACATCCTTAGCCGGGAGTCCCCACTGTCTCCCTACAACGAGGAGCTGGTGAGCATGAACGCGCAGGGTGATTATGAGCCAATTGATGCCACCGGGTTCATCAACATCAATTCCCTCAGGCTGAAGGAGTATCATTGCCTCCAGAGCAAGGTCACTGCCAAATAGACCCCTGTACAATGAGGAGCTGGGGCCCCCTCACTTTGCAGATACCCCAAGTACAGGCGCTAACTGTTGTGATAATTTGTAATTGTGACTTGTTCTTCCCGGCTGGCAGCGTAGTGGGGCTACCAGGCCCGAGCTTTGTTCCCTAGTCCCCTGAAGCCTGCAAACATCGTCATTGAAGGGAAGGGTGGGGGGCAGCTGCGGTGGGTAGCTATAAAATGACAATTAAAAGATACACTATTTAAAAAAATTGCTCCGAAAATGAGTCTACTGGGCAGTGACATTCACATTTCTGAAATTAATGCATACTCTATTTGCATTTTCTCTTTTTCCTGTCATCACCTTTCTTTGTCAATTAGTAAATAAATCCCTAAAGCTTATAAATATTATTTTGGGCTAGCCATGGTTGCACCATCATGCCTGTAATCCCAAAACTTTGGGAGGTAGTGGGGAGAGGACTGCTTGAGCCCATGAGTTCACGTCCAGCCTGGACAACACAGTGGGACTCTATCTCTACAAAAAAATCAAAAACTTAGCTGGGTGTGGTGGCACACACCTGTAGTCTAGCTACTCAGGAGGCTGAGGTGGGAGGATGGTTTAAGCCCAGGAATTTGAGGCTGCAGTGAGCTGTGAACACACCCCACTCCAGCCTGGGTGACAGAACAAGGCCCTGTCTTAAAAAAAAAAAAAAAAGAAAAAGAAAAAAAAGAAGGTACCACATTAGTTATATGTGTTATGTTAAAAAGAAATATTTGTCCTTATGAATTAATGATTAAGCAAATTGTATATCATACAATGAGATATGACTCAGCAATAAAAACAAATGAACTGATGCATGCAATCACATGGATTATTCTCAATGCATTATCCTAAGTGAAAGAAGCCAGACTCAAAAGGCTACATACTGTATGATACCACTCATAAGACAGTCTGGAAAAGACAAAACTATTAGGACAGAAAGCAAATCACTGGTTGCCAAGGGCTGACTACTGAAGCATAAGGAAACTTTTTTCACATGATGTAACTCTTCTGTATCTTGATTGCGGTGGTGGTTACACTACTGTATACATTTGTTACAACTTGTAGAACTATGCACTAAAAAGGGCTAATTTTACTCCATGAAATTATACCTAAAAACAAGTGTATCTAATTCCATCAAATTGATGGGTTCATTTCTACGTAGTTACAGACCTTTTTTTTTTTTTAAGTTTAATATTTATCTTTCCCTTGGCACCAACTTTCTCTTGGTATAAACCAATTACTTGATCTGAAGCATTAAGGAAATTAGGATTGTTTCATGTAATAGGGTAGATTTCAATCTGGTCTCTCACTGACTCAGACTATAGACAAACTCCTCAGCTAAATGTTGGGACCCTCCACAGTCTTGCTACATTTGCCACAACTTTAATTTCCTTTTTTTTAAAATCTTTTTAAAATTTTTTTAATTCTATAGGTTTTCTTGGGAACAGGCGGGATTTGGTTATGTAAGAAAGTTCTTTAGTGGTGATTTGTGAGATTTTGACTCATCAATTGAGGAGTATACACTGAACCCAATTTGTAGTCTTTTATCCCTCAACCCCTTCCCACCCTTTCCCTCTGAGTCCCCAGAGTTCTTTGTGTCTGTCTTATGCCTTTGCATCCTCATAGCTTAGCTCCCACTTATGAGTGAGATCATACAATGTTTGGTTTTCCATTCCTGAGTTACTTCACTTAGAATAATAGTCTCCAATCTCCCCCAGGTCCCTGTGAATGCCATTAAGTCATTCCTTTTTATAGCTGAGTAGTAGTCATCATGTATGTATACCACAATTTCTTTATCCACTTGTTGATCGATGGGCATTTGGGTGCCACAGCCTTAATTTCTATAGTCCCCTTGCATGATCCTTCTTCTTAAACGGAGCTGGTCTCCTCACTGCCTCTAGCACTCAAAGCTCATGTAGTCACCCTGTCCAGAAATGCATTCCTCCCCCTTTCTTCTTCCTCCTCCTCATCTCACTTCTATCATCAATAAATACTCACGAAATGAGCACTGTCCTATATGCAAAGGAAACAAAGATTAAACTAGCTGGACACAGTGGCTCACACCTGTAATCCCAGTACTTTGGGAGGCCAAGGCGGGTGGATCACCTGAGGTCAGGAATTCGAGACCAGCCCGGCCAACATAATGAAATCCCATCTCTAC
>NW_012119598.1:26180289-26200454 GCF_000951035.1 Colobus angolensis palliatus | reverse complement strand
AACCCAGGAGGTGGAGGTTGCTGTGAGCCAAGATCACAACACTGCACTCCAGCCTGGGCAACAGAGAGAGACTCCATCTAAAAAAAAAAGAAAAGAAAAGAAAAAAATTAAACTAGACATGAACCTTGTCCCCAAAGAGCTTCCAGGAAATAGGACTTATAACACCATGTTAAAAGTTGTTTTGACAATATTATTTGTGAATTTTATTATCTTTTATCTCATTGGAACTATCTAATTTTGGACATTGAATACCTGTTTGGTAGTAAGAGGGTGAGGCAGAGATTAAGGATTAATAAATGGTTTGGACTAGAGGTTGTTAGACTTTTGGAAGTGACAACTAGACATTAGGATATCAAAAATCAGAAATTGCCAGTATCAGAAAGGAACTGGTGGGTGGAGATACCTTGTGGAATCTCATTACAAATGGCAGATACATCCATCTTAATCTATGTTGATGCTCTCATTCACAGTAAGAATCAGGATGAATATCACATTGACTTATTGGATAGCACAGGGAAAATTTACTCTTGAAGAAGCCTAATTAATTGCAATGAGCAGATTCTAGGAGGAAAAATATAACCTATCTCAGGAAGGCTCCTGCATATTTTTATTTCAGATCCTGCTTAGTTGTGTTTTCATTCTTTAACTAACTCAGAAGGATCTTTTGGCTGAGGGAAAAGTGTTCTTTTTTTCTTGAACAATTTTCACTAACACATAAGGAGATATTTTGCTTGTTTATTATAAACTATTTACTTGGTTTATTATTCCAACAATAACAAATTAACATTGTCCAGAGAAACCTTTAGTACTAGCTGATTTTTAATAAGACGTATTGTGATACATAATATTGGAAATAATTTTTAAAGTAAAGAACAATACAAATGAGACATAAAAATATCCTGTAATCCCACTATCCAGATGTAACTATTAATATTTTGAAGTATGACTTCCTAGTCTTTTGTTTATATACATATTATGTATATAATTTGGTACATATTTAGGTAGTCTTCTTTCAATTAATGTAATATAAAAATATCCCCATGATAACAAGAATTCTTCAAAAAACTGGATTTTTAATATGGTAGCTATAGTATATCATCATATTTATTGACATCTTTTTCTTTTTTCTTTTTTTCTTTCTCTTTTTTTTTTATTTTTTTTATTTTTTTGAGACACAGTCCCACTTTGTTGCCCAGGCTGGAATGCAGTGGTGCGATCTTGGCTCACTACAACCTCTGCCTCCCGGGTCCAAGTGATTCTCCTGCCTCAGCCTCCCAAGTAGCCGGGACTACAGGCGCGTGCCACCATGCCCGGCTAATTTTTTGTATTTTTAGTAGAGATGGGGTTTTTCACCGTGTTAGCCAGGATAGTCTTGATCTCCTGACCTCGTGATATGCCCACCTCAGAGCCTCCCAGAGTACTGGGATTACAGGCATGAGCCACCGTGCCCGACTGACATCTCTTTCTAACTTTTCACTAGAATTCATATCTTTATACAATTATTAGCTATGTTCCTGATTATTTTCATAGAAAAGACTGCTTTATGTTTGATCCTAGAGTATAAATCAAAGGGCATACATTTTTTAAGGCTCCTAATACATATTGCTAAATTGCCTTCCTTGAAAGTGGTAATAATTTATTCTGAGAACATTACAGTATGCCTGCTTTCCTAACAACTATGCCACATATTAGAGTATTTATGTTAAAATATATGCATTTGTCAAATGTGGAACCATTTGGGCATCAACAAGAATAATGCTTGCAATGGGTTAAAATACATCAAATATAAAAATCTATGAATTCCTAATGAAACACAAAACATCACTGCTCACCTTTGAAGGTTGCCAGGACACTAATTTGTTATTCTAAATATGTATTTTAAAGAGCTTGATCACATATTTGTTCTTTCTTTCCTGTTTGAACTGTATTTCAAGCTAACTAAATAGATGATGAGAAAATCCCAGCTACTAGGTATATAAGTAATAATAAAACTTATACCATCACTATTTTACAGTCCTTATGAAACGTTGGATGGAGACAATGATCATCAGTAGATATCCACACTCTCAATGAAAGGTTATTGGGGAACTTTATAATAGAGAATTCCAACTGACATTACCTGTACCGCAAATCATTCTTAATATCACGATAAGGAGGACAACTAGGCACGTGCTTCAAGATTTGATTAATATAGCATCATATAGTGTCACCTATTATCTTGCCAAAAATAGAACTGGGATTTAATCAAATCTAATCTAATCTAGATCTTACTACTAGTTTATAGGAAATCCTAGGAATAGAAATAAGTTAGACAGCACTGGAGGAAGCAATTAGCGCAAACCAAAATGCGGAAAATTCTACAGGGCAAGTGATAGATTTTTAAAATAAATACATTGTGTTTGTTGGAAGGGGTGGGAGGTATAATCAAACAATTGGTTAAGGAGAGTTCTATGTAGAAAAAATATCTGCTTTTAAAGGAGAAAGAAAAACTGGACAATAAAATCTTACTTATTACCTATTTGAAATCTAATAGTATTCAATGAATATCATATGTAAACTCTGTTTTGGTGGTAGATTATTCTGTATATGAGTGGGTTTGCTTCTGTCAAAATTTAAAACATTTTCTTTATGTTTCTGATTTTCCAAGAAGAATATATTTCAGTTTGCTCTTTTTACGTAAAGCATTAGGAAGAAGTCTTCTGAGCTAACCAAGATCATTTATTTCATTTGAAATTGCAAGGTCAATTCAGGCACTCTGGGTAGTAACCATCAGGTGGTGCCGCTTTACAGCTTTTCTCAACCCAACATGAAACACTTCAGACTTTGAAATAAGCAAGGAGGTAAGAGCAGTCATAGGAAACTGATACAGTCACCAAATACTTAAGCTCAATGCTACGGCTTCCCTAGGTGATATTATGAAATTACTTGTATTTCTATGTTCGTCCTACCTGTTGTCATCCCTCAGTACTTAGAGATTTTAAGCAGAAATGTGTTTTAACTATTCTACTAAGAACCAAAATATCAATTTTGAGCTTCCAAGAGAATATTTCCATCATAGGAGTCCTAAAGACTTTACAGAACTTTTTATTTTCCTTTTGAAACCAATGCAAGCCCACTGGGCTGTGCCGGGGTCCACTCCCTCACTTTGCTGGTTCCTGCATTCCCATCTGTTGAAAAACTGTTGTGAGCTAACTGAGCTCCCATACCACAACTACCACTCTCCTGGGTTAAAACACAAGAACAGTGAATCACAACCTGGCCCTCTGGGCATTTACCACTTGGTTACTCCTGAACAAATTAGAGAACGAGTAAGAACTAAAACTGAAGGGCACTGACTAGGGATGATAGGCGTGGTCAGGTGAGACCAGAGGGCCAGAAGGGCTTTGTGGAAGAGGGAATACCTGAATTAAGTCTTAAATAAATGGGTTGATTTGAATACATACCAAAAGGAAGAAAATCTGGGGAGCATCAGCAAATATGTGCATAAACTGCTAACTCAAAGCCTGTAAGCAGGCAACAGAAATAAGCAGGCAATCTAGATGTAAGACAGTAAAGAATGGGGAGGACTATGGCAAACAACCGAGCTTTTGCTCGACCTAAAAGGCATTTATGCCATTTTTCTTTTTTTCTTTTGAGACATAGTCTGTCACCCAGGCTGGAGTGCAGTGGCGCAGTCTCAGCTCAGTGCAACCTCCGCCTCCTGGGTTCAGGTGATTTTCATGCCTCAGCCTCCCACATAACTGGTATTGCCTGGTTAATTTTTGTATTTTTAGTAGAGATGGTGTTTAACCATGTTGGCCAAGCTGGTCTTGAACTCCTGACCTCAGGTGATCCAAAGTGCTGGGATTACAGGCGTGAGCCACCGCGCCCAGTGCCATTTCTTTTAACACTGTTCCAGTCCCTACCTCCCCACAAAGTGTCTGCCAGCTGGCTGCATGCTGGTTTGCAATCTCTGGGAGAGGCTGGCTACTTTCTTTAGATCTTTTGTTTCCCTATGTTTTCAACTTACCATGTCTAAGTGAAGCACCCACAACGTGAATCCCCAAGAAGATGTATACAATGAGAGGATCTTTCTCCCTAGGTTTTATTCCTGGAATTTTTTAGAAATCCAGAACTAAAATTGGAATTAATAAATTTTTCTAATTATGAGATAGAAAAGCAGAAGTAACAAGAGTTTGAAATTTTAATGTCAGAGCTTTTTTGATGAATGTTCATAATTATAGCAAGGGAAAAAGTGATGAATCAGTTGAGGGAACTTTATTATCATCAGACACAAGACTTTTGTCGTGTGTTGCTTGTGACGCTAACTCCATCTCTAGTTACTTAATGTTCCCAGATTCGTGACTATTTTGTCATTCAAAGATCAAACACTTTATTTTCCTGCCTTCTCTTTCCTCTTAGGTATTTCAGCAGCAATTAAGTCATGCTGTGGAATGCTTAAGTGCAGTAACAAATGTCATGAAAAGTGAACATACAGCTAATTTTACTTCTCATGAATAGAGTTCCTGTGGTTTCACTTCAAGACTAATGGAGGGGATGTATTCCATCCTTATTCTCTACTTTAAATCGCTGAGATTAGCTTCAGGGATCCAGCTTCCACTCAGCCTAAAGTTTTCAGTGTTGTGGGCTTATTCCATATAGTTCTGATCTATTGTTGATGCCGTATGCCTCAGGAACTACTGGAATGAATTGTTATTTTTTTATTCATTTTTAGAACTGCATTTTTAGGGCTGGGTGCAGTGGCTCACACCTGTAATCCCAGCACTTTGGGAGCCTGAGGCAGGTGGATCACCTGAAGTCAGGAGTTTGAGACCAACCTGGCCAGCATGGTGAAACCCCCCCCCCATGTCTACTAAAAATACAAAAAAAATTAGCTGGGTGTGGTGGCACATGCCTGTAGTCCCAGCTACTTGGGAGGCTGAGGCAGGAGAATGGCTTGAACCCAGGAGGAGGGAGATTGCAGTAAGCTGAGATCACGCCATTGCACTCCAGCCTGGGTGACAGAGAGAGACTCCGTTTAAAAAAAAAAAAAAAAAAAAAAACCCAACATTTTTAAGGGAAGGCTTTCCAACCGTGATTAACTTCATTTTCTCTAGGCCCATGAAAGACCTCCTCCTCCTCTCCACCTCCCTCTACAATATATGAGTATGCTACAAAACCTCCATGAAAAGCTAAAGAAATGTACTTTGGGAGGAATAAGCAGGAGAGGGACCTCCTTTATTTCCCAATTACTATAATACTATTTGGCATCAATTAGTAAACAGGGTTTGAAAGGAAATGAGGATTTGGTAAAAGTGACTGAATTGTCCCACAGTTTATACAGAATCAGGAGGATCCTATGAATTTCCCCCTGGCTTAAAAATATGACACCATCCAAGGAGACAGCATGCCCACTAGAGCCGTGTAGACAGTCGTAAACACCGTTTCACCAGGCTGCACAGATGATGCCGCTCTTCCCTTCACCTCCCAGTCTGTCGAAAAGGTTTTGTTATTTTCTACTCATTTCAGAAGCTGATGTGTAAATGGTGTGTATGTCTGTTGCCATGACAACCCAGCAGCAATTGGCTTGGGCTTCTTACCAGAGTACAAATGTGCTCTTGACACGATGCTTATCAGACTTTGCCAGACAATTTTCCCTCCTGGATTCACACAAAAGGTTTTGAAGACTCCTAACTGCATTTAGAGGAGAGACAGGCTGAAATCTCGCACTTGGCTCATGTGAATGATGAAGTTCTAAAGCTCTGATCCCCTGCTGAAGTCATCGTGTTCTAGTCTATCATTTCAGTACACTGGTGGCAACTCTGTATAATTAAAGAGGACCAAGTATAAATGCAGCAAAAAAAATCTTGCTGATTACTGGAACTGGGCTTTTGTTGATGTTTTAGGTGACACATAACCATCTCTGCATTTAATAAAAGGTCACTGTGAGTGCGTGTGTTCTTATTCCTATTTTGGCTTGTCAGATTTGTGTGTAGGTGCCATACCAAGAGAAAAACAAAACACAACAATGCAAACAAACTGAATGATCCCTTGGGCCGTTCTCACACACTCGTGGGCTCTGTTTTGTCCTTGTCCCTAGTGACCCAAAGATTTCAACTCATAATAATTTGTGCCATGTTACACACTTTTGATCATTTAGGGATGGACCCTGGACTGTCTAAATGTTGGAGCTCTTTGGTGCCTTCATTTCTCCTCCTTGTCCTTCCCACTACTGCTGTATCTGCCATTTTGCCAGCATCTCTTTCAGAGGGCAAATAGAGGAAATGAAACACACATTGGTTAATTTGACACTTATTAGCACCCCTCCAAAGGGTTTTATTAGGACAACGGGAACTAGTGAAATGACTTGTGGGGATTATCTGTGGTTCATGCCAACCCTGTTTCCAGAATCATGTGCGCACTGTTGTTGGCTCTATTTTGAAATAACTTCTATTAGTTATCTCATTAATCCAATAAGGTAACTCATGAAGTCAAATAAATACCAGCTGCTTCTTTAAAAAGAAATCTTTGTATCTCTTAAAAAATGAGAGCTACTGAAATGTGAGGTAGAAAAGACTACAGGATATTTCAAGGTGATTGTAGTTTTGTTTGGATCCTACTTACCGTTGCAAGTTGACCCGCTGAAAGAAAAATTAACTACATTAGGATTCAGCCACAAATGTCAGCCATGTCTTCAAGCAAGTGGTTTAAAGCTCACAGATTTCAGTTCCCTCATCTGTAAAATAAGAGAATCGGACAACATTAATTCTAAGGTCTGCTCCAGGCCTAAAATTTTGTTTCCCTCCAGGAATTCTGGAAAACCTAAGCCCCAACCTTGCTGATGCATTTTGATAAATTAGGATTAAAAAATACTAGGGATAGCCATAAGAAAGAATCATCCAAAAAAAAAAATCAACATTGATGCCCCTTCCAGTCCTAAATTTTTGGCCTGCTTCCCAAAACTTCCCTCTGTCTCCATCTCTTTACCTAACTCCTCACTCCATATTCTTTTAAAATAAAAAGGCAACAAAGAAACTGCAAGTGTCTGGCTTGAATTATTAGCTTCCTTAAATTCAACGTGCCTATTGTAGAAAAGACTTTAACATGGAGTGGGAGACTGAACTACAGGAACTCTAAGTACCATTTCAACACTTACTTTCTGATTTTAAAATTTGATATTAATTATACAAAAGAGCCAGTGCAGAGAACCCCTATAGGCCCAGGTCACAAACTTGTAGTTTATCAGCCCACACATCTTTTGTTTGGCCCACACAAGTGATTTACATTTCCTCTGAGTTTGGTTGTCAGCATTTAAAACATAAAGATTTTGCATAAAAAATTTCAGGTGTTCAGTGTCTATTTGTAAAACTGGCAGAGCTGATGAAGGTGGGCTCACCTCCCCACAGTCCCCTGGTGCTCGAGGGGCTGCCCCTTCAGGCAAAGCACGTGCTCCCCCTTCAGGCCGAGTAGGTGCAGCCCTCCTAGTATATCATAGTCCACACCCGGCTATAGCCTCATTCATTCCCCCTGCCCTGCCCTGCCCTGTGCACACGGGAGTTGCAGATGCTTGACTTACTGACTCCTCAAGGAACACCCACGGTCTTCAGACCACCACTGAAGAATCACTGTTCTGAAAAAAAAAAAAAAAAAAAAATCACTGACCTTTCAGAAAATACATCCTGAGAATTATCCAATCAAAAGTTAGAGCTTCTTTGGGGGAGGTCTGTGCTTATTTAATGATATTTTAAAAACAAAGAAAAGAAAAAAAACAAAACAGCAATCTGAACATCAATGACAGCTATTCGGTAGGTGGGATGCTATTTTTGTTTATTCTAATGAACACTCTGTGCCAGAGAGCATTCTGCAGATGCTCACCTCTCTGGAAGAAAAAGAGAGGAAAAAAAACCCCCAGAGGTGGAGTACTACTTAATCAGACTACTCTCTGATAAAAGAATGACTAGTGGTCCTGGTCTCTCATTACCCCCATATGGATGCAGGGATTGGGCAATCTGTTTTTTTTTTTTTTTAAACAACTTTGTTGAGATGTGATTCATATACCATAAAATCTGACCTTTCAAAACATACAATTCAGTGGTTTTTAGCATATTTGCCAAGTTGAGCAGCCATCATCACTATCTAATTGAGGAATGTTTTCACCACGGCAAAAGGAAACCCTGTCCCCATTAGCAGGCACTCCTCATTCCAATCTCCCGTTCCCCCAACCATAGCAAGCACTAATCTACTCTCTATCTCTAAGGATTTGTATATTTCGAATATTTTATCTAATCGGAATCATATGATCATAAGCAGCATTTTGTGTCTGATTTGTTTCAATCAGCATAATGTTTTCCAAGTTCATTTATTTTGTAGCAGACAATAGTACTTTCATCCTTTTTATAGCCAAATCATATTCCATTGTACAGATAAACCACATCATGTTTATCCATTTTCTCATCTGATGGATATTTAGGTTGTTTCTTTTTGGCTATGATAAAAAATGGCACTGTGAACATTTGTGGACAGGTCATTATGTGTATATATGTTTCCATTTTTCTTGGGTTTATACCTAGAAGTGAAATTGCTGGATCATATGGTAATTCCATATTTAACTTCTGGAGGAACTGCCAAATTATTTTCCTCAGTGACTGAAAATTTATATTCTCTTCAGCAATATGTGAGAGCTTCAATTTCTCCACATTCTCAAGAACATATGTTATTATATTATCTATCATTTTTAGTTTAACCATCCTACCAGGATCTCATTATGGTTTTAATTTCTATTTCCTTGATGACATATGACTCTGAGTATCTTTTCATGTGATTATTATCCATTTGCATATCTCCTTTGAAGAAATGTCTATTCAAACTCTTTGCCCATTAAAAAAATTTGGTTATTTGTCTTTTCATTGTTCGTTTTAAGAGTTCTCTATATATTCTGGACACAAGCCCCTTACCAGATATATGATTTGCAGATATTTTCTTCCATTCTGTGAATTTTCTCCTCATTTCTTAATAGTGTCTTTTGAAATACAAAAGTTTTGATTTTCATGATGTTCAACATCTATTTTGTATTTTGTATTTTGTCACTTATGCTTTTACTGTCATGTCTAGGAACTCATTACATAATGCCAGGTCACACAGAATTACTCCTGCATTTTCTTTTCTTTCTTTTTTTTTTGGTGAGATGGAGATTTTCTCTTGTTGCCCAGGCTGGAGTGCAATGGTGTGATCTTGGCTCATCCCATCCTCCTCCTCCCAGGTTCAAGCGATTCTCCTGCCTCAGCCTCCCTAGTAGCTGGGATTACAGGTATGTGCCACCATGCCTGGCTAATTTTGTATTTTTAGTAGAGACGGCGTTTCACCGTGTTGCCCAGGCTGATCTCGAACTCCTGACCTCAAATGATCTACCCGTCTCGGCCCCCCAAAGTGCTGGGGTTACAGGCGTGAGCCACTGCACCCGGCCTTACTCCTGCATTTTCTTCTAAGAGTTTTATAGTTTCAGCTTTGACATTTGGGTCTATGGTCCATTTTTAGCTAGTATTTGTCTATGGTGTGAGACAGGGCCATGCAGTCCATTTTTAATAGTTAAGAACTTGCTTCCTTTCACTTCTGTTCCAGCCTGTGCTTTATTATGAGAATGTAATCCCAAGAAACAATAAGCTTTGCTTGGATTCTCGATGTAATACCATCCAATTCCCTTCACACATTATAGTGTAACACAGGCCAACTAGATAAAGTTTTCCTTTGTGGAAGAGCAGACTAAACTGTGGTTTGATGACTGTGTGACATATTCTAGAGTTCAGATACAAGATCCGAAGTAATGTGGCAGTGATGCCTAGAGCCCTGGCCATCCGCATGTCATCCCCAGTGTCTCACCAGAAGACTGCATCCTGGGAAACTGCTCCTCCTGGAGACTTCCTTTTGATTACAGTGCACACACATATATGCACACATTATATACATGCACACACATATATACCTATATGTACATATACATATGCGTATGTATATATAAACCCAATTCCTAATTTTTGAAATTTATAAAATGTTAAAACATGTAACCACCGGCCGGGCGTGGTGGCTCAAGCCTGTAATCCCAGCACTTTGGGAGGCCGAGATGGGCGGATCACAAGGTCAGGAGATCGAGACCATCCTGGCTAACACGGTGAAACCCCGTCTTTACTAAAAAGTACAAAAAAAAAACTAGCCGGGTGTGGTGGCGGGCACCTGTAGTCCCAGCTACTTGGGAGGCTGAGGCAGGAGAATGGTGTAAACCTGGGAGGCGGAGCTTGCAGTGAGCTGAGATCCAGCCACTGCACTCCAGTCTGGGCGACAGAGTCAAACTCCGTCTCAAAAAAAAAAAAAAAAAAAAAAAAACATGTAACCACCATTTCTGTTGGCATCCCTAGACTCCCTCCACTGCCCCATTGCCAAATTTTTCTTCTCCAGTGAGTCATTGTAAAAAAAAATTTTTTTTCGTAGATTCTGTAGATGAAAAGGTGAAGAACAGGATGAAGTAACATGCGAAGATATCTGAAGGTAGAAGATATAAGGGACAGACTCAAGCAGGGTCCCAGCTGGAGAGAACAAGCTTTCCCAACCACCCAGGCAGAGAAGCCCTTCTTTATCTGTGTCCCTATGCTACTTGCACACACTTCTAGTGTAGCATGCACTGGGATCATTTGTTGGCAGTGGTGTCTTCCCCTACAACCTATATGCTCCTCAAAGGCAAGAAGTCCATCTTATTTATTTTTGTATCTCATCCTGTCTAGTGTCCCTTGTAGCACCAGAGAGCTAGCAAGCACTAAAAAAAATGCTGGCTTAATAAACGTTTATGGAGTGGAAGTGGAAGGAAATCTTTTTTTCCTGTTTGCCCGAATAATATAGGATCTATAGCACAGGCTCCTACTTATAAAGCCCATATAAATCCTGGTGCTCCCATAGCCCAATCCTAGTATAGAGTTCTAGTCAAAAAATGCCATCTAGCAAGAAAAAGTAATTTTAAAAAATTCTAATTTCCACTTGAATCTCTTGAAGGACACTGTCTTAGTTCATTTTGTTTTGCTCTAAACGAAAAACTGAGTCTGTATAATCTGTCAAGTAAAGAGGCTTATTTGGCTCGTGCTTCTGCAGGCTGTACGTGAAGCCTCGCACCAGCATCTGCATCTGGTGAAGTCTTGCTGGTCAGATTGCTTCCGCTCAAGGCAGGAGGTGAAGGGAAGCCAGCTCTGTAGAACTCACAGGGTGAGAGAGGAGGAAAGCGGGAGGGAGGAGGGCCAGGCTCTTTCTAACAACCAGCTCTGGTGGGAAGAAGGGACTAATATAGTGATGATTCAACCATCCCCAAGGAGGGCACAAGACTGTTCATGAGGGATCTGTCCCCATGGCCAAACACCCCCATTAGGCCCCACCTCCAACATTGGGATTAAATTTTAACCTGAGGTTAATGGGGGACAAACATTCAAACTATAGCAAACATTAAAAAGAATTAAACTCATAACCTACTATAACATCTGTAAACATGTTCCATTTGCTTCCTCTCCAGTTTTCTCTTATCTTGAAGCTCTTCTTGATCCTCTCTCTCTCTGAACTGCTTCCTCCTAACTCTCTCCTGGAAGTTCTTCTGGGCACTCCATTCTCCCATGCTCTCCTGCCTCATGCCTCACCACAGGGCCTTTCCTGCTGGCCACAAAACCTGCCTGGCCCAGGACGGTAGAAGGCTGTGTGGCCTCTTTGCTTGGAGACAGTTGGGTCCCCACCTCCACCCACAGGAAGTATAGTTCTTTCCTTATCCTGCTTTTCTCCCCCCCAAAAAAAATCATAAATAATTTCTGGAATTCTATTCTTTGTTAATATTACTTGTTACCTCATGAGTTAGATAGACTTTAGGAGAGAGCTTGAAACTTGGCCACCATTGAAAACATGGTTTCTGTGGGAAAGGCTACCATACATACTGAACAGCTGATTTACAAGCCAACTTTTGGAATGCAACTTATTCATAAGCTGGGAGCCATCTGGGTGGTAACTAGCTTTGTGGTTTCTTACTCTTCTTTTGGTTTCATGGTTTTGAATGAAGTTTGGTCAAAGTTAAAATGGAGGAAACATTTCCTACTAATTCATTGGTATTTTCGTGAACCTTGGAATCTGGCAGAAGTAAATATTTCTGGAGAAATATGGACTTCAGAATCGTAACATGATTTCTAAGGGATTTCTCTTGTTTAATAGACCAAATTAACATCTCAGGCTGGAGTATTTAGGATTGAGTTACTAGAAAGAGAAAAGTGAATTCAGAGAAATTGTTAATCAAGATAAATGTTGAAAGGCGGAGAATCAAGGGAGAAAGAACACTGCATTCTGTCTGACCTGCTTACGGAAGCAGGTCTTCTCTTGTTTTTGACACTGGTCTTAGTAAGCTCCTCTTCCCTTTGTGCTCCCTACTGCTAGGGACGTACCTTTCCCCATGAGACCAACATCACTCGCCCATGCTTTTGAAGCCAAGAGCAGCGGGATGCCACCAGCAAGACCCTGCATCAATCAGAGCTCCAGTCCCTGCTTTTGTTGCCTTCTCTGAGGTGAGGCAGCAGTAAAGCATGGACCAGAGTCATCCTGCATCGTCCTGGCTCCATCCCTAACAAGCTGCATGAGCTCAAGCAAGCTATTGACCTCTCCCTGCTTAGTTTCCCAAGAAACCAAGCGGAAAGTAGCACCTGCTGAACTGTGCTTCTCAACCCAGGCACTTCCCTAGAGGGAACGGCAGGAGACCCACAAATGCCAACAGCTCCCCCAGAGTCATCATCTTGCCTATCTCCTCACCAAATTTCCTCAGCACCCTGCCCAATTTCTACCATTTTTACTCTCTCTTTTTTTTTTTTTTTTTTTTTTTATTTGAGACGGAGTCTTGCTCTGTCTCCCAGACTGGAGTGCAATGGTGCGATCTCGGCTCACTGCAACCTTCACCTCCCAGGTTCAAGCGATTCTCCTGTCTCAGCCTCCCAAGTAGCTGGGATTACGGGCACCCGCCCCCATACCCAGGTAATGTTTGTATTTTTAGTAGAGATGGGGTTTCACCATGTTGGCCAGGCTGGTCTCGAACTCCTGACCTCAGGCGATCCACCTGCCTCAGCCTCCCAAAGTACTGAGATTGCAGGCATGAGCCACCATGCCCGGCCACCACTTTTATTCTTGGAGCAGACGTCAGAGAGGCCACTTTCTTTGGAAATCGTCTCCTGCTCCCTTTCATATCTGAAATCTCTTATTGTATTGGTGTCTTATTGCTACTGTAACAAACTGTAGTGGCTTAAAATAGCATAATTTTGTTATGTTTTATAGGCCAGAAGTCCAAGTCTTATAGGCCAGAAGTCCAAAATGGATCTTACCAGGCTTAACTCAAAGGCTGCATTCCCCTGAAGGCTCTAGGGGAGCCTGTTTCCTTGCCTTTTCTAGCTTCTAGAGCCACCTTTGCTTATGGCCACAGCATTTCAGCCTTTGTCTCTGTCCTCACATCTCTTTCTCTGACTGACCCCTCTTATGGGGACCCTTTTGAGTACATTAGGCCCTCCTGCATGATCCAGGGCCATCTCCCCATCTCAAGACCCTTAACTTGGCTGGGCACGGTGGCTCACACCTGTAATCCCAGCACTTTGGGAGGCCGAGGCAGGCGGATCACGAGGTCAGGAGTTCGAGACCAGCCTGACCAACATGGTCGAAAAAAATACCCTTAACTTAATTCCATCTGCAAAGTCCCTTTTACCATGCAGTTCTAGAGACCAGTACGTGGATGTGTTTGCGGGACCATCATTCAGCTACCATGCGTGTCTTGGCATCACAGTAAAAAGTGAGGCAGATTCTTAGTACTGAGTTTAAGAAAAATAATAACGAGGCAGAAAGAGTTCCATTTGACGTTTCCATTGGAGGTATTTCCAGTGTTTCTAGCATTGGTTGCCCGGGATGATGCTACTAAACATGATAGGAAATAGACGTCAGGGGCAAACTAGGGGTGGGGGCCGGTGTGACTACAGCATGCTTATTTGTTGGTATGTTGTATTTGAGATCTCTCCAGGAGATCAATGTGGAAATGTCTACAGCAGTTGGAAGAACAGGTCTGCAGCCCGGGAGAAAAGCCTGGGCTAGAAATGTGGAGTCATTGACAGACGATACAGTTGAAGCTGTGGGGGTGCCTAAGATCACCGAGAAGGAAGATGGAGAGGGCAGGGAGGAAGCACCAGGAGTGCAAGGTGTCTGGGGAAGAAGAATAAGGTCAGAAAGCATAGGACCTTTAGAGAGGCCAAAGGAAAATGAAGAATAATTATAAAAATAATAATATCCTGCATATTGGTAAAGTGAAACTTCATTTGATCATATCTTGCTTATTATGTACATAGGGGAAACCCACTCATTTTATTTATGGTTACATTTTTCAGTATGTCACATTTACAAAACTGACCAAGTGAGGATTTGTTGTAGTATTGAGCGCCCATGGTGGACCAGGCAGTGTCAGTGATGAGGATGTGAAAATGAATCAGCAGGGCCTTTGTGCTCACTTATTCAACTCACAGGATAAGACCAACAGTGTCAGAGAAGTAACCTCCTCTGAGAAGCAGACCACTACTCTAGTGAACAAGAAGATCCAGCTTACCGTGTAGACACAGAATATCCTCTGTTCATGATATTTGCCTTTAATAGCCTTTTCTTTATCTATTGAAGATGTTAAGATACTGGCTGTTCTCTCCAGTATTAAGAAGACATAATAATAATAATAATAATGAAAGTCCATGTCACCATAGCCAAAACAGAAAACAGAGCAGAAACTTGGTGAAGTTAATCAAATAATTGCTGCAGGCCCTTGGCTATGGAGAACTCTCCCTGCTTTTGGTTGAGCAAGAGAGCCTCTCAGAGCCTGGCACTGGGATTCACACAGCGTTCCATTCCAGGGCCACAGGGTCCCAGCAGCAGCACCACACAGCATTTGAGCTCCAGCTCCTCTAGACTTTCAGCCATGGCACCCTTTGTTTGTTTTCCCCCAAAGCAAAGTGCTGCCTGGCAGCTGAAAAGAGTGCATGTTTCCTCCTTCTCAACCCGGCTTCTTATATAGCTGTGCTATATTTGGCAGCTCAATCTTACTTCCTATTCCAAATGCTTCCTCTTCCTGTGGGTAGAATTCTCAGAACTCTCGTGGCTCTGGTAGGTGTTATCAAAAACTTGTGCAAGGCCACTTGATGGTACAGTCTGTGCTCCACAGAGCCATCTCCTAGCTCAGTGACTCACCTGTGCCTGGAGGACACAGAGGGTGAACTCTTCAAGAAGGAACAGAGAGTTCCAGGACACCTCTCACTTGAATTGTGATGAAGGTTTATTAATGAACAAAAAGCAGAGGGAGATTGGAATTTGTGGGGATGAGGTGGCAAGAGAGGTTTGAAAAGGCAGATGAGACTTTAAGGCCCAAAGACAAATACAATTTATTCCTCAAAGAAAAAGTAGCAATTATTTGTTTAAGATCTATCTTCCCCTGTAGGCTGTAAGAATCATGAGAACCATGAGAGGCCACGCCATTTTTTGTGCATAGTTTTAACTTTAGTAAAGTGCTGGCTGGTATTATAGTAGGTGCTCAATTAATGTCTATTGAACAAATGAATAAATGAATGAATGAAGGCAGAAAGAGGCATGAGCATTGAAAAGTAATCCTTTAAAAACATCTGTTGGTATATGGAAAGAGAAAGAAAAACTATATATATGTTAATAGTGTTTATTTCTCAGTGGAGGGATTAGAGAATATTCTAATTGTTTTCCTTTTATGATTTTCTGTTATAGTCTCATTTTCCTATAATTATTTCTCATGCTTGTTTAATAGAAATATTTTAAAGTAAGGATTCAAAATTTTAAAAGCCTGTAAGGAAATATATAACCTTAGAGCAGCTTTTGTGCTGGGCATAGAATTGTAGAGTTTTATTTTATTTTCTGAATGTTCTATTGCTTTCATCATCTGAGAACGCTTTTGAAATGAACAAGTTAGTTAGTCACCATGGCAGGAGAGCACTATTGTAGGAGGGCTGGGATCCCAGAACTCAGTGATCATGAAGAAAATGTCAAGTTAAAGAGAAGAAGGTGATGTATATAATGGCCTATCTTTTGAGATATATATATATATCCACAGGAATTTTATTTTTGAAATGCCCCTTGGAAATACCTGTCACATTCACCAGAAGCTAAATTGGTCCTGCATAATTTCTTCATTCCCACTTCTGAGAAGCTATGTCTCTGACTTTGTTCACAGTTAAGGATAATTTTTTTTCATTGATTAAGATGAGACATAGATTTCTTATACTTCTTTCAAATGAAAACTTATAAACACCAGCTATTTGGGGATATTTTACAATTGCACAGGTAGGAAAATCAGAACACAAAATATCATTGTTGTGTAGATGCTCTGCAGACCTGTGCAGGTGGCTCTATGACACTTATGGATTAATGGGGAGTTTTGTCTAATAAATTGATTTGTAGTCTGATGGAGAAACACTTTGAGCTGTATTTGGTTTGATTAAGGTGGAACCTAGTATAGACTACAGACAACCTGGTCTACAGACAACCCAGTCAGAGTCAGCCTCGTAGATAAAAACCCCAGGGCCTCCTTCAATCTCTGGTGACCAGAACAGTGTGAAATGTTACTGCAGCAGTAGCCACTCCAATCCTATTAGCTCTACCAAATAGGGAAATAGGCAGGGAAATTCTCCTGGTGCAAAGCTATCAGCTGTAGCTCAAGTGTTAATTAACACCATGATGTTGGGGATAATAGAATGGATGACACAGCAGAGTGTGTGTGTGTCTGTGTGTGTCTGTGTGTGTAGGCTGTTTGAATACATTTGGAGTACTAGCTTTTGATTCAGATCATAACATATTTGGATGGTTGGAATTAAAACAATAGGGAATTAAAATGTGAGAATACTAAAGCACCTTAAGGAAGGAACTGAAAAAATGTCTCCCTTCAAAGACAGCAGATTTACATGCACACATGTGCGCATGCACGCACACGCGACACACACACACACACAAAAAAGAGGCCACAAAAAAAAAAAAAAAGGCCGGGCGTGGTAGCTCAAGCCTGTAATCCCAGCACTTTGGGAGGCCGAGACGGGTGGATCACGAGGTCAGGAGATCGAGACCATCCTGGCTAACATGGTGAAACCCCGTCTCTACTAAAAAAAACACAAAAAACTAGCCGGGCGAGGTGGCGGGCGCTTGTAGTCCCAGCTACTCGGGAGGCTGAGGCAGGAGAATGGCGTAAACCCGGGAGGCGGAGCTTGCAGTGAGCTGAGATCCGGCCACTGCACTCCAGCCTGGGCGACAGAGCGAGACTCTGTCTCAAAAAAAAAAAAAAAAAAAAAAAAAAAAAAAAAAAAAAACCTCTCCCCCCCCAAAAAAAACCCCCAAAAAAACCAAAAAAGGGGCATCCTTCAATTTTCTGCCTCCACTCCAGGACAAATAGTCCCTCAGTAGCCCCTTGCATAAGGGGATCTCTCTGATTGGCCTGCTGAGCAGGGATACCTGGCTCCTAGAGTTCTGATGCCGGCTACCGTCAAATCAGTGCTGTTTGTGGGCGCTCATCTCCCTTCTTGGCAGGAGAAAACCTGGAGAGGAGGTGACAGGGTGGAGAAAAATCCAGTACAGGGGGTGAATGGTGAACATAAGGAGAAGCTGTTACCCTCTCCAGGCCAAAGATAACTGCTGTAGAAATGCTACGCTGTGACCAAGCAGCAGGGATTATGAGGCATACAGAGACATTTTTTTAACTTGCATCTGATTGTGTGATACTTAGTTACATGACTTTGGTGGTCTAAAGCCTGTCTGTGCTTTGTTCTTTTTTTCCGTATCCATCCTTCAACAACCGGATCCTATTAGTTATTCCATTTTAATTTCCATCTTTCACTGAGTTTCAGTATCACTGTGGTTTGTAGGTATTTTAGCCAGATTTAGTGCATTTTTGTGATATTCAGAAACTGTCTATAAGTCTCAGGAAGCTGAGACAATGAACACATCACAACCATAATTTCCCTTGGCTTGTTTCTACTCAGTTATTCCTTTTCACTGCGTGCTGCTCAAATCCCCATCCAGATGCACTATTGTGTGTTTAGGACATATAAAATACCACTGGAGCTGCTTCTATTTGTACTTTATCCACACAGTGACGTGACACATGAAAGAAGAGTGGTAAATGGTCATAACTGAAATGGGGTCAGATTTATTAGACTATTTTTAACATATGAATTCAAAAATACTATTTGAACAAATAAGTATTTAAAATTTGCACTTACCTGTTGGAAAAGCTAAGACTGTAGCACATTCTACTGAAAGTATAAAAATGTTAGGCTTGGAATGAGGGGTAATGCTACCTTTAAAGGAGATTATAGGCCAGGCATGGTAGCTCATGCCTGTAATCCCAGCACTTTGGGAGGCCAAGGTGGGCAGATCGCTTGAGCCCAGAAGGTGGAGACCAGCCTGGGCAACATAGTAAGACCCCATCTCCACAAAAAAATAGAAAAATTAGCCGGGTGTGGTGGTGCATGCATGTAGCCCCAGCTACTCGGGAGGCTGAAGTGCAAGGATCACTAGAGCCCAGGGAGGCTGAGGCTACACTGAGCCACTACTGCGCCACTGCACTCCAGTCTGGGCAACAGAATGAGATCCTGTCTCGAAAAGAAAAAAAGGAGATGATAATAATAGTGTGTTAGTTCAAAAAACTGATAATTTATGTAGACCTCTTTCAAAGAGAAAAGAGTTAAATAAAAATAAATCTTGAGATACCTGTTACCCAATGATACTCTCAAAGGCTGAAGTCAAAATATGTTTTCTGCATTTTCTTCCATGATTGCTGAATGGTTTTGTGTTTTAGGAATGTATGTTCCAAGAAAGGTTACTGAGAAAGTTTCAAAGATTCAACCTATGTAAATGGTTGAGAAGTGACTCACCAATCTTTTCTTTCTACAATCTAATCTGCCTGGTAAAAATAAAAGTAAATTGTAAACATGTTTTATAAGACCTGTTCCATGCTTTAACCATAAAATGTTCCATGGAATAGAAAACATAAAAATTTTCCATGTTTTAACTGTAGAAAAATTCACAGGAGCTGCAACCCATATGAACTTGTCTTAAATCACTTTTGTACTTGGATCTTTTGCAAATTGCAGAAGGCACATTGCTGGCTGCAACTTTGGATAAACCACACATTCCATTTCAAGATGGCTGTTTATTCTTTCTCAGACTTGACAATGCTCAGGCAATTCTCACCATGACATTCATTCATCTCAGGCTGCCACTTTCCTGTGGCTACCACCACTTCTACATGTAGCATTTTCGATTCACACCGTGCCAGGTGGAGCTGAGTCCCTGCTTTCATTCTTGCCCAGGGGTTTTGTGACAAAAAGCTGAATGTGATTCAGAAAGCAATAACATGCTGTATACCTAAAACACTTGGTTGTCGTTAAAGGGCACTGTTGCTTCTGCAGGTACCTTCAGTATCTGTAAGGGGAAAACATGAAATACAGGTTTTGCTTTCTATGGGAATGTGCAGGAAGTAAAAAAGCATCCATTTGTTGAGTGTTCACTGAATAGATAAGGAAATATGAGTGATTCACAGTGGACCTTATTTCCTAAAGCATTTCAAACATATTTAAACAACAAAAAGATGAACAATGAAGAAATACATACCATTTGGATAAGTCCTTCTGTAACAGGTGGTTGTTCTCTTAATTTTTATAAATGTAGAGTCTACAAGTTGGAGGACATACATTATGTTCTTGTCCACAGAATTTGTACTTTACCATAGTATTCGGTAAGAGAACACCCCATAACTTATATGGTTGTCCTAAATTTTAGGTAATTTTGTTTTAAATACCATTGACTGAATGCTCTAGTCATACCTATAGTCTAAGGGAAAGGTTGGCACACTATGATTGGTATACCTAGTGCAGCTCACTGCTGTTTTGTAAATAAAGTTTTATTGGAACATAGCCAACCTCATTTGCTGATATATTGTCTATACCTATTTTCACACTACAATGGTAGAACTGAATAGTTGCATCAGAGAAAGTAAGGCCCACAGGCCAGGCGTGGTGGCTCACACCTGTAATCCCAGCACTTTGGGAGGCTGAGGCGGGCAGATCACAAGGTCAGGAGATCGAGACTATCCTGACTAA
>NW_012119598.1:26161512-26179694 GCF_000951035.1 Colobus angolensis palliatus | reverse complement strand
ACGAAGTCTCGCTCTGTTGCCCAGGCTGGAGTGCAGTGGCATGATCTCGGCTCACTGTAACCTCCACCTCCTGGGTTCAAGCGATTCTCCTGCCTCAACCTCCCGAGTAGCTGGGATTACAGGTGCCCACCACCACACCCAGCTAATTTTTTTGTATTTTTAGTAGAGACGGGGTTCACCATGTTGGCCAGGTTGGTCTCAAACTCCTGACCTCGTGATCTGCTCGCCTCACTCTCCCAAAGTGCTGGGATTACAGGCATGAGCCACTGCACCCGACTACTCTCTGATCTTTTGCAGAAAAAGTTTGCTGACCCCTGTCCTAAGTTATTAACATTTTAGGACTAAAAATGTTATATTTTTAGTATATTTAAAAATGTATATTGTCTCTGTATTTGTATGATTACATAAATGCATATGTATATACCTATATGTAGCTACATATGCATATATATGTATGTATGGTCTACATATACATATGTAAATATATAAATATGTGTATAAGCATATAGATACACATGAGTATATGTGTGTTTACATGTATATATGTGCATGTATATGTACATGTGCCTATGTGTGTGCACATGCACAAGATTCATTGAATTCTAAGCAGGACATCGCTAGGGAATGGTATCTTTAATTACACCTGAAAAACAGTCGAAGTCTGCAGCCCCTTTCCTGAACATACTGACTGGCTCTCCTCCATTTAAGTGGTAAATGATGCCTGGTCAATATACAGGAATTATGTTCTTTGCCTCCTTCACTTATGGGTCTGTCTGTGGAGAAAGCATTTCTTTTTTATAGCCAAGAACTTGAGTCACTATTTCCTTGCTGCTGGTCCAGCATGCTGGGGAACAACAAAAGCAGCACTGCTGGGGCACTTCAGGGCAGCAGGCTCAGTGCTGGATTCCTTGGTAAGGACCTCGTACTTTTCCACAGAGTTACTCAAGGCCCCACCAAGAGCAGAAAGAAAAGCCAGCACGGGAAGAAAAAAAAAGGAAAAAACAGTACAGAAAGAAAATAGAGGCTGGCTGTATGTAAAAACATGAACAATGTAGCCCAACATTGTTAACTAATTTTAGTTTGGGAAAAAGAAGCGCTGCATTAATTGTAGATTTAAAATACAGATATAAAACCCTTCAAGCCAGATATTCATGAGTTCACTTATTCATTTAATAAATGACTAATTGAGCATTTACTATGTGTCAGGGACAGGGTTAGGCTCAGGAGATACAACCACTGCCCTTACGGGATACAGGATACAATCCCTGCCCTTACAGACCTGACAGTACAGTCGGGGAGGAAGATGGGTGAACTCTTACACTGGAGTGAGTTGCGTGAGTTTTCGTGAGTGGTCAGCATAGAGTGCTACAGAGCTAACACGAAGGACGCCCAACCTTCCTGACACCTTCAGTGGTCAGGAAAGGGTTCCTGGAGGAAGCATCCTCTAATGGAGAGTGAAGTGAAAGTAAGAGTTGTCTAGGTGAAAAGACACCAGTAAGAACTTTCTAGGCAAGAGAGCCAATGTGTGCATAGGACTAGACTTGAGAGAGACCATGGTATTGGGGATATGCAAATGGCTCTGAGTGGCTGGGGCCAAGAAGACAAAGGATGAAGGGTGGCAAGGAATTGAGGAAAGCATACTTGAAGCTAAAAATCTCAGTCAGCTGACTGACCTTCTCTCACCACCACCTGATGCTGATGGGCTCAGAGAGGTCCCCAAACACAGGTGATACCTCGACTCCAGCTGGTGTCCAGGCTCTTGACACTGTTGCAAGAAGGAATTCAAAGATGAGTCAGAAAATAGTAAAAGTACAGAGATTTGTTGCAGAGGGAAGAGTACACACTCAAGAGAAGGGAATGTGGTTGTAGTCAAGAGCCATGCACAAGGGGGTTTGGGGTTGCTACCTTCATGGGTTTCTATAACCAAAGCAAGGGGTAGAATATTCATGAAAATTCCTGGGAAAAGGTGGAGATTTCTCAGAATTGTCGTGCCACTCATTTTTCCAACAGATATAGGTGTTCCTGGAACTGTCATGGCACTGGCAGGTGTGTGATTTGTATGTTAATGAGCATATAATAAGGTCCTAGGTGAAACCTAAGTAGGATCCAGCTCCATGTTGGGTCCAGTCAGTCTCAGTCAGCTTGGTCCACATCTGGTTTTTCAGGGTCTTATCAGCCCATAGCCTCTATTCATGTGAAACTGCTGCCTGGAACTTTTATTCTCCTGTAACCACCCTATATGACTCCTGTCTCACATCCAAATCAACATCCCCAAGGTTTCCTATCAGCCTTCATTTGATCTCCCAGATCAATTAGGAGGAACGAACACTCTGATTCAGTGCTATGTGGAGTCACACTGGAGCCTGAGGCAAAAGAAATATGCTGCATCCTTATAGTGTACACTTACCCAAAAATGTGTCTATAGTTTGTGGAAGAAGTTAATACAAGCTCTACAAAAAAAAATGACTGCATATAAAGTTCTACATTGTCCAGTCTGTTCCCGTGCCATTGTCAACTCTCATGACACTGTCTGACCTGGCCAGCCTTGGGCTGATTGGAATTCCTGTTGCACAATAACCCAGGGTCATAAAACAAATAACAGCAGCCTGTCTTCACCTAATTTTTTGATATTTTGTTTATTGTAGTTTTTTTTGCCCATAGTCTATAGATGAGAAATATGTAGGATCCAGGTGGTGAAAAATCATGTGAAAAATGGTAAACAGTTTGCATTTTGTATAGGGGCAATGGAGAAACGTTGAAAGGCTTTGAACATGGAAATAAAGGAATCAGATTTTTCTGGGTTAGAAATATCACTCTAGTTGCAGATTTGAGGGTACATTTGGGATGTTAGGTTTTTTCATAGAAACATCTGTATTTATAGTCACCAAAAATATCCCTTGGGGGATTGCTATTAACTTTATAAAAATGGTTCGCTATATAAAATCCTTGTAAATGAGAAATACATTTGTAAATATGTGCTGATTTGTACATATGTCTGATGGCAAATTTGATTATGCACAACTTTTCAAAAACACACTCATGTGTTTTTGCAAGTGATCATTTTGTTGAGATTCTCAAAGAATTACTTGAGCAAGCTGATGAACACATCATGGAGTATAAATTGCAGAGGAGAACGTTTTCTAGCCAAAACACAAGAAAACAAACAGATTGAGGAAGTTAAGAGGAAAAAAAGGAGAAAAAGGGGCTTGGCAGTTTAAGAGTGTGGGCTAATTTACATCTGAAAATCCTCTCTCATGCTGTTCTCTGCACCTGGAATACCCTCCCCACCGCCTATTCAATTTCAAGGCCCAAATCAAGCTCTGTTCCTAAGAATTTTCTGATTGCTCCAGTACATCCAATCTCCTTTTCCCCTTTAGTTAGTGGCCCTGAAACCTAAGTATGAGAATCACCCAGAGGACTTACTAAAGCAAAGTTTTGGTTTAGGTAGGTCTGGGGTGAGGACTGAGAATGTTTTTCCAACAAGTTCCCAGATAGTGCTGATGCTGGTCACGGACCACACTTTGGGAAGCACTGCTTTAAACCAGTGCGTGTTTCTCAGACTTTAATGTGCATACAAATCACCTGGGGGCCTTGCAAAGGATGCTACAACTGAGATCTATATCAGTGGTTCTCAACAAAGGATGACTTTACTCCCAGGGAACATATGGACATGTTGGACATTTTTGTTTGTTATATACTGTGGCAGTGGGAAGTGAGGAGTGCTTTTGCTTGTTACTGGCATCTAGTGGGTGGAGGCCAGAGATGCTTCAAAACATCCTACAATGCAAAGGACAGCCTCCCACAATCAAGAATTATCTAACCCAAAATGCCACGTTGGGAAACCTTGATTTAAATGATACAATTTAGATACCATCACCATTTGCTATTGCTCATGGAGATTGTAAGGACTGCAGTTTCCTAAAAGCAAGCACTATGTCTAATATAGAAATTCTGAGGCTCTTCCTCTCTCTGGGCCAAACACTACCTTCCCATCCCACCTCCTCTCCAAATGCCTAACACAGTGTTTACCACATAGTGAGCATACAGGAAAAGGTTTTTTAAATTAACTACCTAGGAACACTTAAACTAGTGGTTCTCAGGCTTCACTGTATATTAGAATCACCCGGGGAGTTTTTAAAACACAAATGCCTGCGTCCCCCCAATAGATTCTGATTTCATTGTTGTGTGCTATGGCCTGCATATTGGGAGTTTTAAAAGCTCTGCAGGTGAGCCCAATGAGCAGACAAGGTTGAAAATCATTGAACTCCATCCTCGCTAATTAGTAATTCACACTTGAAACTGTGCGAGTGAGAAGGAACACTTGTAGCTGCTTGAGCATATATATGATTGCCGCTAAGGAAAACCCATTCCAAAACAAGTTAGACCCATAAAATATCATTAATTTCCAAGTAGTTGCTGTGTACCGCCTGTGAGTTGTCCATTATACTATGTGCTAGGAATACAAAATTGAAAAGTGTAAGGGCTCTGCCTTCTAGGGACCTCCTAGTGCAATGGAGAAGTTAACTATGAACAATACAGTAAGTGCTGTAATAGAAGCCTGTACAAAGTGCCTGAGTCATGCAGAGGAAGTATCACACCAAAGGAAGTGGCTTACTTTTCCCAGGGGCTCAGGAGAATTGGGGAAGGGGTTCTTAGAGAAGCCTCTCACCTGGGTGTTGAAAGTAAACAGTATTGATTGGAAATGTCAAGTACATCAGCATGGTTGGACACAGTTGGACTGGCTGGTGTTAAAGGAAGCAGAAACAGTGGTGGGAGAGAAGGGAAAGGGGCCGCACAGGGCTTGAGGGCATAAGGCCATTCATGAAGAGCTGCATGTTCAGGAGGTCGGGACTGTATAGACGAGAGGTAGCCAGTGATGGTTAAACAGAGAAGTGATATGAGGAGGTGAGCTCACTGTGATCCCCACGTCCTTTGCACACTTGAGGGCTGTAACTGAAAGATGCATTCATCAATTCCTGTTGTGCAATAACCCAGGGTTGTAAATCAAATAATAGCAGCCTGTATTTATCTAATTTTTTTTGATATTTTGTTTATTGTAGATTTTTTGCCCATAGTCCATAGATGAGACCTGAGAAATACATAGAATCCAGGTGGTGAAAGACCACATGAAAAATGATATGCAGTTTGCACTTTGTCTAGGGACAATGAAGAAACACTGAAAGGCTTTAAGTATGGAAATAAAGGAATTCGATTTTCTAGGTTAAAAATATCACTCTAGTTGCAGATTTGAGAGTAGATTTGGGATGTTAGATCTTCATAGAAACATCTGTATATAGTCACCAAAAATATTCCTTGGGAAATTGCTATGAACTTTATTAAAACGGTTCACAATATAAAGAATTACTTGAGAACATGTAAGAGGTGCCTTGTATGTTGTCTTCTCTGTAAGCAGAGCTTTGTGGAGTTGTGTGAGACTGCAGCCCTGCCACCTTCATCCCAAGTTCACTTCCCTGATGCTCCTACGGCACAGAATCGAGAGAATGACAAACTGTGTACAAGGGGTGGATTGAGTTGCAGGGATTGGCAGTTTCCCAGGCAAGGCCTGGCTGTCCAGAGTCCTCCCTCCCTGTGGCCGCTTGCCCGTACTCCCCTCCCTCAGTGATGCCGCCCAGGAATAGCACACTTGATCTAACCAAATGGCTTCCCTCTGGGACCATTTCTCTTCTATCCTGATGGACCCTTTGAGACAATTCATCGCCCCTTCAGCAGCTCCTACTGCTGCAGCCTCACCCTCCTCTGCAGCCACATCCACCCCAGGGAAGGTCTCTGTGCATTCCCAGGCTGAGGACCCTTTTAGAGGGAAAGCAAATGGCAGAGCCAGAGAGCCTATTAAGGCTGGGGTCCTGCTCTCCAGCACAAAACCCTCATAATAAGAAGAGAAGATGATGCAGAGAGGAAAGGAAAAGCCCCCACACTGGTAGCTCAGGCCTCGTTCCCAGCCCTTCTTCCTCAGAACCAGATGGCTCCCTGGATTTAGAGTATCCCCCTAATGTCCTCAGCAACCAAATTCTGCATGGCAGAGAGGATGGTTGGCCACAGACACTGGGGGCAGCACCAGCGGTTATCACAGTACAACGTCTAAACAAAATGTGAGCTCCATTGGCTGTCAGAGTTCACTGTGAATCAATACATCCAAGAAATGGGAAGAGAGAGACAGAGATAATCCTCATTTTAACATAAATATTTAAGTTTAAGTAGAGATGGGGCAAGTGTAGACCAGGTTAAGAGTATGTTTCCGGTATGCAAGGTGTGTCATGGTGCTATTTGTCATTAGCACTGGCCCAGGGAGCCAGGGAACCTTGTTCTACCCCAGGTTTCAGAACCCAAAACTTTGCCTTATGGTAGCCACAGACACCCCAAACCATGTCCCATCGCTTTCATGAGTACCCCAATGTCTTCTCCCACATTCTTCAAGTTCCTTGTTCTTTCCTCTTCTACAGGTGAGAATAAAGGTAGAAAAATCAAAACTCGGCTAGGGAGTAGCAATGGTGATCAGAGTCATTACAACAGATCAGAAATGGTTTCAGCACCACTTTACCTGCAAATGGCTTTCAACATCCCAGTTTCCTCATGGCTTATCACATGGTGTTTTTGAGGGAAATAAGGTGTTACATTGTGATGCACTCTAAGATGCTTCAAAGAAACGTGATCAGATCTTCAAATGGTATTACCTGACCTGTACTTTCTTTGATTTGTGTTGGGCCAGACCTTCACTAATTTACAAAGTAGAAACTTAGTCTTCTCTCTCCTTAACATCCCCTTTAAATTCCTCTAACCTCTCTGCGTGGTATATCCTCCTCAGTCTCAAAGAGTCCAGTTCCTCATATCCTCTTATTCCCATCACCTTAAAAAAACCTACTCTTTGGAAATTATCTGTTTCCCAATTACTATAACTCAGAAATTACTGTGTGTCATACCTTTGTCTGGGAGCTTACATTTTAACAAAGAACAATACATTTAGCCAAAGGAAGGGCACTCTGAGTGAAATGTTAGGTACCAGTTGACTCAAGAATCAACTCTTATCTTGGGCTCAACTATGAGTCAATTGATCAAACAGTCTGTTAAAAATTTAATGAGATTTTTAAAATGATACCAAATCAAAATTTAAAGCAGGCATTAGCAGAATTGCTCTCAAAGAGTCAGATAGTAAATATTGTCATCTTTGGGGGATAGGCAATTTGTGAGACTGTTCAGCTCTGTCATTGTAATGTGAATGCAGCCATAGACAATACAACAAGTAGACATGCCTGTTTTCCAATACAACTTTATTTACAACAAGCAAACAATTGGCAGACTGAATTTGGCCTTGCCCTCAGGTCACAGTTTGAAGACCTCCGATTAAGGATACTTCTTTGAATTACTGAAAGTGAGCATGTGCACAGGCACATGTGCACATACACACACACACACACACACACACACCATTAACCTCTTCCATGAAAATCAAGTTATTGGGCTAAATGCCTCACTAAAAGGCAGAGTGGCAAGCTGGATAAAAAAGCAAAAGCAAGACCCAATGGTATGCTGTCTTTAAGAGAGCCATCTCACACATAATAACACTCATAGGCTTAAAATAAAAGGATGGAGGAAAATCTACCAAGCAAATGGAAAACAGAAATAAAAAAGCAGGGATTGCACCCCTATTTTCAGACAAAACATATTTCAAACCAAGAAAGATAGAAAAAAAAAGACAAAGAAGGACATTACATCATAATAAAGGTTTCAATTCAACCAGAAGGTCTAACTATCTTAAATATATCTGCACCCAACACAGGAGCACCCAGATTCATAAAGCAAGTTCTTAGGGACCTACAAAGAGAAACCATTCAAAAGATCAATGAATCTAGGAGGTGGTTTTTTGAAAAAATTAATAAAACAGGCCACTTGCTAGGCTAATAAAAGAGAGAAGATCAAATAAACAATTAGAAATGCTGAACAAAATGTTACTGTTGACCTGACAGAAATACAAACAACAAAATGTTACTATTGACCTGACAGAAATATAAACAACAAACAAATTTGTCTTCCATTCAAAGATGTCCTTATTGCAGATGTTTTACAATAAAGGCCATTCCCTCGTTTGTTTGCTTGGCTCATAGGATATTGAAGTTTGAATTGCTGTCATTGTTTTAAAATCGTGAGGTTTTACATGTAAATCAAGATTTGTACCAGTACCATGCTGTTTTGGTTACTGTAGCCTTGTAGTATATTTTGAAGTCTAGTAATGTGATGCCTCCAGCTTTATTCATTTTGCTTAGGATTGCCTTGGCTATTAGGGCTCTTTTTTAGTTCTTTATAAATTTTAAAATAGTTGTTTCTAGTTCTGTGAAGAATGTCATTGGCAGTTTGATAGGAATAGCATTGAATATGTAAATTGCTTTGGGCAGTATGACCATTTTAATGATACTGATTCTTCCTATTCATGACCATGAGGTGTTTTTCTATTTGTGTCTTCTCTGATTTCTTTGAGCAGTGTTTTGTCATTCTCATCATAGAGATCTTTTACTTGCCTGTTCAGCCATTTTCTGAGGTATTTTATTCTTTTTGTGACAATTGTGACTGGGATTGCCTTTCTGATTTGGTTCTTGGTTTGGCTGTTGGTGGTGTATAGGAATCCTAGTGATTTTTGGACATTGATTTTGTATCCTGCAACTTTGCTGAAGTTGTTTATCAGGTAGAGGAACAAATTCGTGCATATTGGAACCATGCAAAGTGAGGAGTACCTGTAATGTCTTCTGTGTGATAAGACAAATTATGAAAATTTCATGAGAGCTAAGATTTAGAATGGACTATAATGGTCACTCAGGCCAAGTGGACTCCAAAGGAAGGATCTCCTCCTATAGTACCTTGTTTTGTGGCCATTTGCAGAGCTCTTGAGAAAAAACCATCATCAAATGCTTTCTTAAATCAGTGCACTGATTCTTAGCAAAAACCTGTTAATACAACACTCTGACCACCAGGTGGAGTGTCAGGCTCCCTGTCTTGCCCCCTTAGGGCTTTGGTGTCAAGAGCCAAAGCTTTTAAAATATCATAGTGGATGCAAAATGAATTGAAACTCTGAGTCCACGTGGTGAATTCTCTCTGTGGAGCTCTCTTATCTCAGAAATCAGGTACAAGAAGAGGGATGTAGGGCTGCTTCCTGCCTGGATGGGGTTAGCTTCCCTCAGAGGGTCTGGAGTAAGCAGGTTAGACCAACTCACCTAACTCTTCCCTTGACTAGCTGTCTCTAGGATGCTATTCTTTTTTTCCTTTTGGGGTTTCATTAAAACCCTTTAAGCTGAGGTTTGGATATAGGTTTGGGAGATATGGAGGCCACTTAGCCAGTTTTGGTGGCCACCTAGTCTAAGCAGAGGACTTCTCAGGACTCCAAGAGGCCCAACACACTGGGGGCCCACAGTGAGGTTTGGTTGTGAATTCCATAAACCTAAACCCATAGGTAGGATTTCATGGATGGCGTTCAGCCACTGTGCTAGACGTCCCTTGGTTACCTAGCAGGGGGACATAATCATAGTAGTTAGCTGGTTGAGGTTTCCAGAATTCTGGATCCTATCTGTCTTGTGGGAAATTACCTTGTTGTAATGTACCTCCTAGTATACCACCAGACAAGCTACCCAAGAAGTCACACAACAGAATGGCTCACAGACTAAATTAAAATTCTCAAATTATATAGTTTATTAAAACAATTTAAAATACATAACAAGAAGAAATCTGGTAAGGTAACATAAAATAGAGAGCAAGCAGGGTGAAAGGATAGTATTATCTGAATCCTAAGGTGTACAAAATTTTTATTTTGTACACCTTTGTGAGAGAACCTCTCTCTCAGCTGCATCAGCCTTCAACACTGAAACTATGATTATAAAGACCAGAACTACCTGAGGTTTTATAGCAAGGGCTCTACAAGCAGAAGGTTCCCAGGGCTTGTTACATGCTTGTTAGAAAGACACAGGAATAGCGCCACGTATACCTGGCCACAATTGTAGCTTATTGATTAGACTTTTGAACAGTCATGGGTTTTATTTGTGCCTTGGACAGAGAACATGTGGGTCATGATAGGTACCACCGTTGGCTGGCCAAATTAAAGTGTTATGAACATTGAGTGCACATGCATATTTTATGTATCCTGAGCATTTGGATTTTATTGTGTATTTAGCGCTTCATATGTCTGATGTACATTTAGTGCCCAAGTGCCTCGTGTATATTTATGATCTCATAAAATACTAGGATTCTCCTGGCCCAGCCATTCTTTTCTATCTATATTTAACATACACGTGCTCTACTAACTACTTTACTTAACACATCTTATGAGCTTATGACATATCCCATTTCTTTTTCTCCTTCTATAGCATAGATGAATGTTCTCAAACAATGCAACAAATGCACACTATGAGTCACCCTTAGAGTATTCAGATCTCTCATTCTAATACATCATACAGATAAGTTTAAACTCTAAACCATCACTGTCATAGTAAACAATATTAAAACAGCAGCTTTTAAACTGTTCACTCATATCAACGTAAGTCCAGTCAGTCCACTTTTTTTCAGAAGCCCCAGGGTATGACTCACGGTTGCGGCTTCTTGAGACCATGAGGCCATATGAAGCTCTGAGCATCCAGGTATCACATCTTTGTCATCAGCTCTTATTGTCTGTAATGTCAGAGTTCCTCTTTTGGTATTGACTTCTTATTTGCTGATTTATCTTTTGCACATCATTAGAAGCATTATCAGTGATGTTTTTGCAAATATCCACCTATTAAAGCTGATTTGGTCTTGTCCTTTGACACGTCCAGAAACTAAGACCTTTATCTTTTCAGCACATTGAGAGATTATTGCCTAAAAAAAAAGCACATGTTACAATATGACTACAAATGTCATTTTGGATAAGCCAACTCTTTCATTTGAGAAAATGTCCAGGAACTGAGAGTGAGGATTTTGTTTTTGATATAGTATGTTTTGTTGCATTTGCCCTGTTTTGTTTATATTGACACAACAAAAGGTATTGAATTTTTTTTTTTTTTTTTAATCCAGGGTCTCACTCTGGAGCCCAGGCTTGAGTGCGATGGTGCGATCTCGGCTCACTGCAACCTCTGCCTCCCGGGTTCAAGCGATTCTCTTGCCTCAGCCCTCTGAGTAGCTGGGATTACAGGCACCTGCTACCACGCCCAGGTAATTTTTGTATTTTTAGTAGAGAGAGGGTTTCACCATCTTGGCCAGGCTGATCTTGAACTCCTGACCTTGTGATCCACCCGCCTCAGCCTCCCAAAGTGCTGGGATCACCGCGCCCGGCCAGAGTATTGAATATTAAACCTGTGCAAATAACTACACAAACAACGAAGTAAAGAAACTTAGTAAATGCACTTTACATAGTGTTTAACTGCTATTCTAAGGAGTAAAATCAATCAATATGTGATATCTTTTTTATTTTATAAATCTTACAATTTTAAGAAAAGTACAAGGCAGGGCGTGGTGGCTCACACCTGTAATCCCAGCACTTTGGGAGGCCGAGGTAGGCAGATCACCAGGTCAGGAGTTCGAGACCAGCCTGGATAACATGGTGAAACCCCATCTCTACTAAAAATACAAAAAAATTGCTGGGCATGGTGGCACATGCCTGTAATCCCAGCTACTCGGGAGGCTGAGGCAGGAAAATTGCTCAAACCCAGGAGGCGGAGGTTGCAGTGAGCCGAAATCACGCCATTGCACTCCAGCCTGGGCAACAGACCAAGACTCCATCTCGAAAAAAAAAGAAAAGTACAATTAGTATAAGTAAAATATATACTTATAAGTATTACAGATATAACAATTTTCCTCAAAGAGGTTTAAGATATTACATCCATGAAAATGAAGCAATGATCCTAGAAATTAAACATGACTTTTGATATTAAAAAATCAGATATGTATCACCAATAGAATCTTTTTTGAAAGAATGACGATAGCATAAACTTCAACAAAATAAATAATGAATCCAAGAAAGATGAAGATGTAGGGTTCAAGAATCAGTGTAGAGGAAAGAAACTACTTGACTTGTCTAAATATAATATATATTTAAAATTAATAACACAACATTAAAATCTAGATTAGACATTGGCAAACATTTTCTGTAAAAGGGAAGATAGTAAATATTTTCAGTGTTTGATCCATACAGTCTCTGTTGCAACTACTTAGTTCTGCTGCCGTAGTGTGAAAGCAGTCAGATAATATGTAAATGAATGGGCAATAAAATTTTATTTACTAAAGGAAGAAGCAGGCTAACCAACCCGTTCTGGATGATTGTAATATAAACATGGCAAGGTCAAGGCATGATGGAGAGATAGGAGGGAAGTTCCAAAAGCATGATAAACACACACACACACACACCACACAGACACACACCCCCAGATGTCGAGAAAAAAGTCAAGCCAATATGATGTCTTTTCTACACAATCATTATTCTTTGAGTTTTCTTGACAGTTTATCAGATCTTTTATAAGATATTTATTTGAAATCCAATGGGTCAGTTGAAACGAGATACCAATTGGAAGTGTGTTCAACTGAAAGATAAAGATAAAGATTAAGAAGCTATTCACAGTAGCCGGGCCTGGTAGCTCATGCCTGTAATCTCAGCACTTCCGGAGGCTGAGGAGGGCAGATTACCTGGGGTCAGGAGTTTGAGACCAGCGTGGCCAACATGGCAAAATCCTCTCTACTAAAAGTATAAAAATTAGCTGGGCACCTGTAATGCCAGCTACTTGGGAGACTGAGGCAAGAGAATTTCCTTGAACCCAGAAGGCAAAGGTTGCAGACAAGATTGTGCCACTGCACTCCAGCCTGGGTGACAGAGCAAGACTCTGTTTCAAAAAAAAAAAAAAGAAAGCATCTATTCACAGTAGAACGTTAACTGTAGTGTGGTCAGTTATTTCAGTCCTAGGTTAATTAGTTCTTATTTTGTTGATCTTGAGTTAAGCTCTACTTTCATGCAGTCCTAGGTTAATTAGTTCTTATTTTGTTGATCTTGAGTTAAGCTCTACTTTCATGAAGTCTACTTCTGAACTGAGTCTTGAAAATCCCAATTCAGTCCTTGAGTACAGTCTGACAGGGGTTAGGTATCATCTGTTACTGAGATTCTTTGTTGTTTCTTCTAAAACAATTTTAGAGCTGCAGTTTGTGGCAAGGCCCCTTAAATAAGTATGAGGGAAAAACAGGAACCATCTGCTGATGACAAGACAGTATAGGCTTGGTTTATTATTATCGGCATTATCAGTTTGGAGTTTAGAATCTATTTAGAGACAATATTATGAACACTGAAGACACTGACAAATCTCTGAGGCCTTCTGATTTATCCCATGTGGTACATGTCATATTGAAAGGTGACAACGTGCTAGCAGCCCTCGCTCGCTCTCGGCGCCGCCTCGGCCTCGGCCTCGGCCTCAGCGTCCGCTCTAACCGCGCTCGAGGAGCCCTTCAGCCCGCCGCTGCGCTCTGGGGGCCCCTCTCTGGGGCTGGCTGAGGCTGGAGCAGGCTCTTTTGCTCACTGGCAGGTGTACAGGGGGAGGCGAGGGAGGAAGACTGGGCTGCGTGCGGCGCTCGCGGGCCGGCGCGGGTTCCGAGTAGGCGCGGGCTCGGCCGGCCCCCGCACTCGGCGCAGTCAGCCAACGCCTGCTGGCCTTGATCAGGGTACGAGCTCCCGGGCTAGGTGCCCCAGAGTCCCTCGCTGACCGCCATTGAGAGGTGAAGCCGACTGGGCTTCTGGGACGGGTGGGGACTTGGAGAAGTTTTTACGTCTAGCTAAAGGATTATAAATTCACCAATCAGAGCTCTGTGTCTAGCTAAAGGTTTGTAAACGCACCAATCAGCGGTCTGTCAAAACGGACCATTCAGCTATCTGTAAAACGGACCAATCAGATCTCTGAAAATAGACCAATCAACTCTCTGTAAAGTGGACCAATCAGTAGGACGCAGGTGGGGCCAGATAAGGGAATAAAAGCAGGCCACCGGAACCAACCAACTGAGGCAACCTGTGTGGGTTGTCTTTGATGTTGTGGACATGCTATTGTTCTGTGTTTCGGTGTTAAGTGTTAATGCTGATGTTTTGGGTCTGTGCCGCGTTTATGTGCTGTGACACTCATCGGGAAAGTTTGCAGTTTCATCTTGAAGCCAGCGTAGACCACGAACCCACCAGGAGGAATGAATAACTCCAGACACACCGTATGTAAGAATTGTAACACTTGCCATGAGGGTCTGCGGTTTCATTTTTGAAGTCAGGAAGACCAAAAACCCACCAATTCTGGATGCAATATGTAAATAGCTAAATGGTAAGAACATTTATATACATAGGGAGATGATCAGGCTTTTAGCAGTTTAGTGTCAGTCTTTGCTTTGTGAACATTGTACACCCCAAGTTTTATGTAGTGGGCCTATCCACGTCCTTTAGAACCCCATTGTAAGTATCTTAATGTACTCTTAACCTTGTTCCCCTTCATCTCCTTATGTGTTTTAAAACAATTTTAATATGTGATTGAGCCTTTTAATTTGGCCTGTGAGTTTCTGTTTCATGACCTCTGGGATAGTTTGTCTTGCAGCATTATACTTGGAGGCGTCTGTTGCATCAAGGTAATTTTCCACGTGGCACCACCCGTCAGTCATAGGTCATTAAACCTCTTTCTAGTCTCAATTTATGGAACCCTATGCAATGTGTGTCATTACCTCTATCTGCTGAGAAAGCAGACTTTGCTGGCATGTAAGTCACATAGCTAGTAAGGGGCAGGGCCAGGACTTAACTGTGGTCTTTGGACCATACTCTTTCCACCTTGCCACACCTGTCCGCCTGGCTGTGCCAGCCAGCCATGATTCTTGATCAGTCAGCTGAGAGTTGGGCATTCAAGGCTTCACTATTGGCCAGTTATATTCTAGAAAATTCTCCTTTATCGTGAGCTGAAATTTGCTACTTTGTAACTTTGATCTGTTCGTTCTACTTGTATTCTCTAAAGCAAGTCTGTGCAGCCCATAGCCTTCAGGCCAATACAGCCCAGGATGGTTTTGAATGGGGCACAACACAAATTTGTAAACTTTCTAAAAACATTGTGAGATTTTTTTGCAATTTTTTTAAGCTCATCAGCTACCGTTAGTGTTAGTGTATTTTATGTGTGGCCCAAGGGAAGCCAAAAGATTGGACAACCCTACTCTAAAGGAACACAAGGAAGTCCTTCAAATATTTGAACAATTTAATCTTCTCGACTCTTCTCCAGACTACACATTTCCAGCAACATCAGCTGTTTCTTCACATGGTAGTTGTGTTTAGATGTTTCATTATCTTTGGTTTGTGACACGCTTTCCAGCGTTGAGCAGAGCATTTCAGGTGAGGTCAGGCAAGGATACAGCACACAGCAGTACAACTGCATGTCCTGAACAGAGTGCTTCTCCTGTTGCGAAACAGCAATATTTCAGTTTCTTTTTGTTCTGGCAATTACATTATTTGGTTGGTCTTTATTAGAGTCAAATAACCTGTTTTGCACTGGTTCCTGAATTACTGTTTGAGGAAACACTGGTCTACCAGATGTAATTGCCTTTTTAAAAAGTTTTCAGTGCTAAAACAACAATGTGTCAAATCCTAATTCAAAGTTGAACAAGTTTGTTTACTTAGGAGTCTTCCAAAAGGCATCAATACACAGTGGTTTAAGAGCATGGACAGTGATTTAAATCCCAGTTCTGCAAACTGTGTGACCTTGGGCAAGTTACTTGTGCTTCTACTTCTTTGTAGGTAGACTGGAATTACAATAATAGTACCTAACATAGAAGGTTGTTACAAAGATTAAATGAGTGCGCATACATGAAAGCCTTAAAATAGGGCCCAGTATGTAGTAAACATTCAGGAAAATACCAGTTAATATCATGCAACACAACTACGAATCTCCTGAAAGAGAATTCTGTGGAAGAGGGTTTGAATAGTGTTTCCCTAGGTCTTTATCACACTGAACCATTATCAAGACTTTGCCCATTCTCTGTTCATGCAACTGATACCTGGAACCCAAATGCAGGATGTTGTCATATGTATTAATATATTTCACCATTTTCAGTACCTTATTCCAGCCTTTATATACCCCTGGAATGCTGATTCAGTCATTCATTCTATTAACTACCACCCCAAATCATATAAAATAAACTGTAAGTTTCCCTGAGTGACTTACTGCTATCAGTAAATCTAGTTTGCAGTTGGCTACATGGAAGTACCCTGTACATAAGCCCAAGTGTTTGTTCACCTAGGACCCATGGATAGTTACAGGATTTACATCAACCAGGGGTCTAGGGGGTCCCAGAATTCCCTACTGCTCATTCTCAAGTTGCTGTAAGGGAAGTGTGAAGGGAGCGAGGGATACAAATTCATCCTGTTGATGTCCCTGTCATCACCTCATGAAGAACGTGTCAGGGCAAGCCAGCTTGGATGTCCTGAGTAACTGACTGCCTTCCATTCTCAGGTTTATAATCCACTTGGGTTAGGGTTTCCAGAAACAATGTGCTCCTGCTGAGAGGTTCAGGGCCAGTCAGCAACTTCTTGTTGAGAGATTTGATCACTTACAGCCTTCTCTTTTATTTTAGTGGTTAAAAAAAAAAAAAAATCACTTGGTCTATGGAGCCCCTGGTCCCACCTCTTGCCTTTCAGAACCCCGTTTACCTCAACTGCTGTCCCTGGTCATTTCCTGGCAGTGTTAGAAGAGAAGAAGCTTTTGAATTCCATGCAGTAACTAGTCCCTTTTCTCCCACCAAACCCCGCCTTTCTATCCTATTTGATAACGGTTTAAGGAGTGCTGTTTCCTCATGGTTGTTGGTCAGTTCTCTGTTAACCAACTGGAAAAAAATAAGATCTCTCCAGTTTGGAACTGTTTACAACAAAAAAGTCTATTGCCAGTCACAAAAGTTGTGCACAGGGAACATTTCCTGAGTTGGGGACCCAAGTCCAGTGCTCTTTTATTTCATTTGGAGTTGCATCCCTTAAGTTGACCTGGCAGGTGGCAGAGGGGCTCACAGGGCCTCTCAGGGCCCAAGTGCCAGCCTCAGCAGTAATGACGGGATACACAGAGCACCAAGAGGAACCTCAACCAGGCTGCCTTGTTGTGATGCCAGGGTACAAGGGAAAAGGGGAGGACCATGAGGCCCTCTTTTCCTCTATCACTACAACATGTCCTGTCAGTTCTTGAACTGATTATATTTCCTAAATCATGGGTGAATTCATGTAAATAATAATGATAATTGAAGCTTACATTGAGCATTTACTGTGGGACCAGATACAATGCCCAAGTGCTTTCTTTATTTTTAGGTTTTTTCTTTAGAGATGGCGTCTCACTGTGTTGTCCAGACTGGTCTCCAACTCCTGGGCTCAAGCCTCCCAAGTAGCTATGACTACTGGCATGCACCGCTGGGCCCAGCTCCAAGTGCTTTAAATGTATTATCTCCTTTAGTCCTCACAGCTCTTTAAGATAGTAATCATTATTCCAATTTTACAGGTTAGAAAATTGTGAGTAATTTGTCTAATGTATCCAGTAGGATTAGCCCTAGATATGTGTGTTAGAAAAAAGGGAGACAACCAAAATGTAGAAGTTTATTTATTTTTGTCTCTCATGTATAAAAAGGCTGGAAGTAAATAGTGCAGGGCTGACCTGGTGCTCCAAGGTGTCAAGGTCTATAGCTCCTTCCGTGTGGTCACCCACTATTGTCCACATGTAGCTTCTTCCTTGTGGTCCATGAGGACCACTCAGGTTGGAGCTAGCATGTCCTTATTCTACCAGCAGAAAGGAAGCAAACCAAAAAAAGGGGTGCTCCACCTTTTAGGGATGCTTCTCTGAAGTCCCACATAATATTTCTCTTTCTGTACCATTGAATAGAACTTAACCATGGCCACACCTAGCCGCAGAGACTCAGAAAAAGCTGGTCTCTATTGCAGGCAGCCAGGTGCTCAGCTACTCCACTGATACTCAGGGCTTTTATTTATTTATTTTTGAGATGGAGTCTCGCTCTGTCGCCCAGGCTGGAGTGTAGTGGCACGGTCTTGACTCACTGCAACCTCCACCTCCCAGGTTCAAGCCTCCTGAGTAGCTGGGACTACAGGCACCTGCCACCATGCCCAACTAATTTTTGTATTTTTAGTAGAGATGGAGTTTCACCTTGTTGGTCAGGCTGGTCTCAAACTCCTG
>NW_012119598.1:26143469-26161455 GCF_000951035.1 Colobus angolensis palliatus | reverse complement strand
CCACCGCGCCTGGCCTCAGGACTTTAATATTAAGGGATAAGTAGAGAATGGGTACTGGGGGACAACTAGCTGTCTTTGCCATTTAGAACCCAGATTCCAATTAGAACCCAGATCAGGTTCCAAAACTTGTATGGTACTTGCCTTATGTATACATATATATTACAATTAGTCATTTTGTTTAAAAAGATCACGTTCTGGAAATACAGTCTCAGTAGTGAGGCCATATATACATATATTTGTATACATGTATATATGTGTGTGCCTGTGTGTGTGTGTGTGTGTGTGTATATATACATGTTCAACCTAAAGGAAAAAACCCGAGGCAAAATTAATATAGGTAGAGAGTTTGGGCCAAGTTTGAGGACTGCAACAACCCAGGAGCATAGATTCTAGTCCCCTGAGTAGATCCTCCAGTTAGCAACAGTTACAAGCAGGTTTTTAAAGGAAAAAAGAAGAGGTAGTTCCTAAATTGTTTACCAAGAATTCATATTAAAACAACCTAAGCTACTGATTGACTGTACATTGTTCTTTGTATCACAAATTCCAGAAACAGAAAGACAATGGGTGAGGCAGGGAAGAAAAGAAAGAACAAAATGTCTTTAAACAATTGCTCCCCAGGCATAGGGGGGCCCAATGTAACTGAAATCCCATACTCTCATCTCTCTGCGCCTGGTAAATTTCGCATACCTTACATAATGCAGCCTGCTCTGAGCTATTTTTCTTTTCTTAATATTAGCTCGTTTTTAGTGGAAGTATTTCACATTTATTAGTACCTTATTATGACTGTCTGACAAGCGAATATATTGTACCCATTTTATATGTACAGAAGCACGGGCACATGAGCCAACTACTTTTATTTGATTCTTAGGAAGCCACAAAGTAAGCAAGTCACTGGGCTCAAATGTAAGGGAAAAAAATGTTATTTGGCTTAACAAATACTTGGTGTCTGAATAAGTGATAAGCTCACTTGTCCTCAGAAATATGTAATTAGCAAAATGCAACATCAGCAGAGAATGAATCTTACTAGGGCGATAGTTACAAGGCAAGCTGAGTCACCTAGAAACTAAAAAAGAAATCTGCGCTAAATTAATTTCATTCACATTCAGTCACACAAACTACTGAATAATTCATTTTGTTTGAATAGACAGCAGAACTAAAAGAACGTGGATCCTGGAAGCAGCAACAACCAAAGAAAACTATTATTCCTTTATTTTCCTTTGTACAAAGCTGATGATTGTTAACAGCCTTTGGAAAATGGAATTTGTGGAGAAATGCTTTTGGTTTTCATTTTCTATACTTTATAGACAAAATATATGGATTTTTACCACAAATATGTTTTCTTTTATTACTTAAAAAAGAGATCTCTTGGAAGTTAGAGATTGTTAAAACATTGTTAATGTTTAAAAAGTTGCTATTTAGACAGGTACCCTGGATTAGGGTCATTTTTCATCAGTCCATTCCTCATAAGGCAAGAAGTTGAAGGGAGGCCCAGCTCAGGGTCTGTGAAAGGTCTGCCAAACTCTGCTTTTGCAGTGCCAAGGGACAAGGTGAGCCCCCTTCCTCTCTATGCTCTGTTACATGTAAATAAAAATGATTAGCATTTATTGAATTTTTTGTCAGAAACCCTTCTAAATCTCTTTCAAGTAGTACCTCATTGAATCCCTTCAGCAAGGCTGTGAGGTAGCTGTTATATAATCTCTATTTCATAGATGACAACACTGTAGAACAGAGAGGTTATGTGACTTGCTCAGGCTTGCACAATTAGCAAGTGGCAGAGGTAGGAATTCGACCCTAGATAATATGGCTCCAGAGTCTATAGTGTTACCCACTAAGGCAAAACATACCAGAGTGCGGGTGACTCAAGGCTTAATCAGTTGAAGGGCTGGCCAGGAGACCCTGGGCCCACTGAGTACAGATTTATACTCCCAGTTCTGGAACCAGAGCAAGGTCAGTAAAGGCCTAGCTGGCTAGCCTAATCGGGTGCCGGGCAGTAGGGGCTGCGGGGGTCAGGAGGTGGGTAGCAGATGCCAAAGGCAAAGAAATGTTCCCTAGAAGTGGAGAGAGAAAGCCTTTGCCTCCATTAGGTTTCAGTCTTTGTCATTCAAACTTATCTGTTTCCTCCCCTACATTCAGAATTCCTTCTGCTTTACAGAAGAAAAAGTGTGCAGGGTATGCAAGAATTAATGCTGACTGTTTTCATTTTAGTATCCACTATGGCTCTATGGGGAAGGGAACCTGGGAAAATATTTGTTTGGGTTGATAAGTGCTTTCCACTTACCCACGAGGCAACTCTAGGCTCACAGGACATAGAAAGCAGCCATTGAAAGCCTTATCCAAAGATAAAATTCTTTATAACCCTGTTGGTTTTCATCCAAACTCTACACCCTTTTGTTCAAATGAAGGAGAGCAAAGGCAGTGGCAACATAGAAAAGAATTTCAACTATTTGAGACCCACCCTTGTTTTTGTATCTCCTACAGAGGTGGAGAAAGTTATCCCACAGAGAAGTAAAGCAGAGGAATTTGAGATAGAAGACTGGGACAATGAATGAATGTGTTCATTCAGAGAACCAGGGAAAGCATGTGTACCCCAATCGCCATTCCCCTGTTTCTGTCCAGCTTCACTCACCTTCTCTGCTCCCATCCTGGATAAGCTCACTGACGTTCCCAGAGCCCAGCTGCATCAGGCTGGAGGAAGTCTCTGATGATTTGGCGGCAGGGAGATGGGAGTGGAGCAAAGCGCCAATGCCCAAAAGCGCCCTGTGACTCCACAACACACTTGCCTTTATACTCACTTGCACCTGGGGATGTGGCAGGTGCTTCTGTGCACCTGGAGAGTTAGAGCTATGTGTATACACGACTCCTCATTCACACTTTACCATATAGGTGTGAGGGGCCAACTGCCTTCCTAATTCACAAACCATGGTTGCACCTATGGCTCTGACAAGAGCATGGAGAGAAAGGGAAACCACGGGCTTACTTATGAACTTACCTTCATATCAGGGAGTACACAGTATTATTTTAAAAATTCGTTTATATAAAAATGCATGTATTTGTAAAAGAGTATGTTGGGTCACATTTTAGATGACCAGGTGTCCTGATTTCACTCCCTGTTGGTGATATGGGAAAATACAGATGTCCAAGGAAGCTTTCCCACTGTAACAGGCACAACTCATAGCACTTCAGTAGATAAATCAGGAAGCACATTATTGCTTTGTAAATTTCTGAATCTGGACAAAGCTGAAAGGAAAGTAAAGTCATTCATGGTGTTTACTGAGATTCTTAGCAGCTTCTCAAGGGCTCTAGAAGCAACAGTGCTGAGTTTATGGAATGGCAGAGAAAACTTGGATTGCATTAAATATTCAAGGCTGAGGAGCCTAAGATGAGATTCTCTAATGCTCTAATGCATCCTAGCAGAGGGCTTTAAGCTGGGCTTCTGTAAGTATGGGCAGTCCCTCTTCCACTTGCTCCCTTTCCTTCAGTGTTATATTTCATGGTCAAAAACATGGTCACTAGGCAGCCTACAGCAGTGTAATTTATTAAGTTCCCACTTACATGCTCGATGCTTTCCTTATATAACTTCGTTTAATTTACACATAAAATTTAGCATGTTGATCATTGTTAAGTGTATATAGTTCAGTGGTGCTAAAATATATTCATGTTGTTGTACAACCAATCTCTAGAAGTTTTTTTCCCAGCTTTACTGAGCTATGATTGACAAAAATTATATGTACTTATATACTTAGAGTGTACAACATGATGTTTCAATATACACACACATTGTGAAACAATTACTATAATCAAGTTAATTTACATATCTGTCACCTCACATAGTTACTTTTTTTTGTATGCTGAGAACAACTGAGATTTACTCTCTTAATCAAATTTCAAGTATACTATGCATTGTTACTATCATTATTTTACAGATGGAGTCTCACTATGTTGCCCAGGCTGGACTTGAATTCCTGGGCTGAAGTGATTCTCCTGCCTCAGACTCCCGAGTAGCTGGGACTACAGGTGTGCACCACTGGGCCTGGCTAACAATACATTATTATTAACTGTAGTCACAATGCTGAACATAAGGTCTGACAACTGAATATTTACCCTTTAGTCAATGTCTCCCCTTTCCACCATCCCATGCTTTTCTGAATTTTCTGTTCATCTGTACTTCTCTTGTGTATTGTGTCCTTTGCCTAGCTTTTTACTGTGCTGTTCATCTTTTTCTTATTTATTTATATTTGTTTATTTGGAAGAGTTCCTTATTAAAGTGTATTTCCCATTCTCTGTTACACATGCTGTAAATATCTGTAAATTCTCTGTGTTTAAACTTCTACAATTAAAAGTTAGTAGTTTGGTGAAATTTACAAATGAAGATAAGTAGAGATTCATTATTTATTTTAGCTGTATTGAAATTTAATTCACATACCATACAATTCACCAATTTAAAGTGTATAACTCAATAGTTTTTAGTATATTCATAGAGTTATACTACTGTCACCATGATCAATTTTAGAATATTTTTATTACCCGGAAAAGAAACCCCATACCCATTAGCAGTCACTTCCCATTTCTTTCACCCCAGCTCCTAGCAGCCACCAGTCTACTTTCTGCCTCTGTAGATTTGCTTATTCTTTACATTTTATTTCAGTAAACTCACACAATATGTAGTTTTTTTGTGACTGGCTTCTTTAACTTAGCATAATGTTTTAATGGTTCATCTATGCTGTAGCGTGTATCAATACCTCCTACTTCTTGTGGCCAAATAATCTTGCACTGTATAAATATACCACACTGTATTCATCAGTTGATGGACATTTGAGTTGTTTGCATTTTTGGCTATGATGAATAATGCTGCCACGAACATTTGCATACATGTTTTTGTGTGGACAGATATCGTCACTTCTCTTGGGTATACAACTGGGAATGGAATTGCTGAGTGCTATGGTACCTTTTGAGGAACTGAAAAGCTGCTTTCCAAAGCTACTGCACCATTTTACATTCCCACCAGCAATATATAGGGGCTCCAGTTTCTCCACATCTTCCTCAACACTTGTGATTATCCATGTGTTATAGCCATCCTGCTGGGTGTGAAATACTCTCTTGTGGTTTTGATTTCCATTTTCCCTGATAACTAATGATGTTGAACATATTTTCATGTGCTAATTGGCTATTTATTTATTATAATTTCAACTGGGATTTTTTTTTTTTTTTTGAGACAGAATGTTGCTCTGTCACCCAGGGCTGGAGTATAGCAGAAGGACAATCACGGCTCACTGCAACCTTGGAACTCCTGGGCTCAAGTGATCCTCAATAACTAGGACCACAGGTGCTCACCACCGCATCCAGCTAATTTTCTTTTTTTTTTTCCTTGCAGAGAGGAGGTCTCACTATGTTACCCAGGCTGGTCTCTAACTCCTGGGCTCCAACAGTCCTCCCACCTCTGCCTCCCAAAGTGCTGGGATTACAGGCATGAGCCACCACCTGGCACAACTTCTATTTTAGACTCAATGAGCACATGTGCAGGATTGTTACATGAGTATATTGTATAATGCTGAGTTTTGGAGTACAGTTGACCCAGGTCACCCAGGTAGTGAACATAGTACCCAGCAGTTAATTTTTCAACCCTTATCCCTCTCCTTCTCTCCCTCCTCTAGTCATCCCAAGTGTCTGTTGTTCCCATCTTTATGTCCATGTGTACCCAAGGGTTTAGCTCTCACTTATAAGTAAGAATACGTGGTATTTGGTTTTCTGTTCCTACATTAATTCACTTAGGATAATGACCTCCAGCTGCATCCATGTTGCTGCGAAGGACATAATTTAATTTTTTTTTGTGGCTGCATTGTATTCCATGGTGTATACATACCATATTTTCTTTATTCAATCCACCATTGATGGGCACCTAGATTGATTCCATGTCTTTGCTATTGTGAATGATGCTGTGATGATGCGAGTGCCTATGTCTTTTTGGTAGAAGGATGATTTTTTTTGTTTGTTTTTTATTTTTGTTTGTTTGTTTGTTTTTTGAAATGGAGTCTTGCTCTGTCACTAGGCTGGAGTGCAGTGGTGTGACCTCAGTTCACTTCAGTCTCTGCCTGCCAGGTTCAAGCCATTCTCCTGCCTCAGCCTCCCAAGTAGCTGGGATTACAGATGCACACCACCACACCCAGCTGATTTTTTTGTATTTTTAGTAGAAACGGGGGTTTCACTATGTTGGCCAGGCTGGTCTCGATCTCCTGACCTTGTGATCTACCTGCCTCGGCCTCCCAAAGTGCTGGGATTACAGACATGAGCCACTACGCCTGGTCTAGAAGGATGATGTTCTTTGGATACATACCCAAGTAATGAGATTGCTGGGTTGAATGGTAGTTCTGTGTTCTTTGAGAATCTTCAGACTGCTTTCTATAGTGGCAAAACTAATTTACATTCCCACCAACAGTGTATAAGCATTCCCTATTCTCTCCAGCTAACTGGTTATTTAAATATCGTCTTTGGAGAAATGTTTATTCAGATCAAATGAATATATGTTAATAGATGTTTTCTTTTTCCCTCCCTCCCTCCCTTCTTTCCTTCCTTCCTCTGCTTTCATTACTTTATTCTCAAATTTGTGCCATAGATAATTAAAAGAACTGGGATGCGTGTATGTCCCTCAGCAGTAGAGCAAGCCCATCTCTAGCATGGCTACAGATCCAGGATTCACATTAACAGATGTTTTCGATAAAGAAATGCTATCCCTGTCTCCACCCATAAAATAAAGTCATTACTCAGCATTTCATAATTTATTAGTAAAACAGATTTTTCAAGGGTGAAAGAGCTTTTAAAATTTGTCCAGACTTAACCACCCATGAGTTCCTTCCGTAACATACGCTGCCAAATTATACACACATCCAGTGACAGGGAATTTATTACCTCCCAAGGCAGTCATTGTAAGGCTGGACAAAGAAGTTTATTCCTGGAGAGTTCTTTGTTATATAGAGCTTAAATCTATCTCTCTGAAGCTTCCTCCTCCTAGCTTCACTCCATGAGGCATTATAATATCCCTCTGAGACATTATAAAACCCCTGAAGCCTTCCCACATATTTGAAAACCTCTGTTGTATTACCCTCCTCTGAGACCTCTCTTTTTCAGGGTAAATGTTGTAATGCCTCCAGCTGTTCTTCTAACATGATGGTTTCTGCCTGGGTCTTCACCAACCTCCTCTGAATGGTCCAGTCTCTGAGTTCTCTGTGAGTGTGACTCCTGAGATGAGGGGTGTGAACCAAACAGGAGCAGGAAAAATGGAAATGTTCTAAGTTATGCAGGTTAAGATTGCATTTAGCCCTGTTTTGTCGTTGTTGCTGACTACATATGGTTGATTTTTACATTGAGTTTCACTGTTACCTAAAATGCCTACTTTTTTTGGTACATAGACTGCTAACAAATTCCACATCTATATTTCTGCATATCTTTGTAAGATTCAAATATAAAATTTTTTCTTTACCCTGTTATATGCCATCTTGCTGAATTTGGTTCGATCAAGTAACGACAAATTAAAGGATAGAACCTTTTTGGTAAAGATAATTGTGTAGTTGTTCTACCACTACACAGTGGCAACATAAACTCCATGGAAATGTCACTTTTTTTTTGCTCCTTATTGATGATGATAATATGTTCATTCCATTTTGATTTGCACAAATACTCTATGAAGTAGGTACAGTTAATCTCCTCATTTTATAGTTGAAGAACTTGAGACTTGGCAAGATTCATTAACTTGCTCAAAGTCATAACTATATTTGCGATTTTCAAAGCCAAGTTCTCAAGTGATTGACCTCATTTCCTCCTGGGCTTTGGAGTTCAGTGCTCAAGGCTCAACGAGTCTCTGCCTACCGGCATTGGGATCTGCCTTCATGGTTCCATCTAGCTCCCAAGTTTTCAAGCCACAGAGCCCTAAATGTTCATAGCTGCTTCAGGAAATGAGGGGAACCCTCCTCAATGCCATCAAATCCTTTAGTCAGAACAGATCTGCTTTCGTCTGTTTTGTATCCTGGGCTTTCTATTAACCACGCATAGGAAGAAAGAAAAATGTTGGTGCCAAAAATAAATTTGCAAAGCACCCATCCTGAACCATCATCAACATTTTGAAAGGAGCAGTGATAGAAAAGAGCCATAACAGGCTGCCAGAGGGCTCCTGGCAGGTCAGCATTCATCTAGTTAGTCATAACCTGCTCAAGTCATTCCTGTATCCCTATATCCAGCACGTGTGTCTCCATGTCTATGGGATATCCTAAAAGTGTTTGTCAATGACTTTCTAAATCCAGAGACAACATGTCACCCTGATCTCCCTGATCGAAGTCTTCTTGGCAGTAAGGCAATGATGGCAGGCTGCCGTGTTGCCCATAAACCCATGCTGTGCTATGGCCAGTGTCCATTCTGAATGGAAGGAGTCAGCCACAACGGCTATTAATTATGGTGACTGCTGTCACTCTTGCTTGTAGTTTTTTGCTTCCTCTTCTAAGTCCCTATGAAGCATCCCTTTTGTAGTCCACTTTTAATATCTTGTTCAAGCGCCACAATAAGAAAAATACTCTCATAAGTAGGCTTGACCATGTTCCAGGCATGATTCGGGTGCTTTACATGACGATTATCTCATTTATTTCTGGCACTAGCACAAAGAGGTGAGTGCTGTTGTCATTCCCACTTTCAGATGGGGAAACTGGAGCTTAGAGATGTTAAAACATTTGCGCAGTATCTCATAGCCACTTGCTAGTGACTCCAGAATTCAAAGCCAGGCCGTCTGACTACAGAGTGCAGACTCCTACCACTACACAATGGCAACATAAACTCCATGGAAATCTCATTTTTTTTGTTTTGCCGTTTATTGAAAATCAGCATGATATTTCCCTGGTTTCAGAATCTCTGCCCCTTTCCCCACCCCACAGTTCTTTAAATACACACTCACGAGGGCTCAACAGTCGCTTTTCTCCCTACTCTTAATACATCAGGATGCCATTCATGTGAACCTGGAGGCTATAAACTGATTGACCCAGGGTTCCACACAGATTACCAAGACAGCTTTTAGTTCACCGTATTCTCGGGTTCCTCCCAAGGAGGGTCCAGCTCAGTAGGCCTGCAGTGGGAGAAGGTGCAGGAATTTGAATTTGAAAAGTCCCTTAGCTATCCACCCTCCCCTGTTCTTGCTCTTGCTTCGTAAAGTCTATCTCTTCTCTTTTCAGCCCTGTGCCAACCTGTATGCAGAACTCAAACCTCTTTGAGTTTCCCTAAATAATCCTCTACTGCCTCTGCTCATCTCGCAAAAATTATCATTGGGTGGTTATAGAGGCTTATTGAAGACTTTGTAGGGGAGAAGGAGTAAGGGATTCATAACACCACATGCCATACATGGTGAACATCTGAACCAGATGTCTGTGTTTGTCATGGTCCTACATGCTCTGACAACATGATTTTTTGTTGTTGTTGTTCCCTCTCTTTCCCCTCCAATTTCCATGAGGCACTCAGCCCTGAAGGTCTCTTTCCTTCCCTTTCCCAGGCTTCCCATCCAGGAACTTCAGAGTTCTCCTGCCTCTTCTCTAAAGAACAGTTGAACCCCACTCCCTCTTAGCTATCCCCAGACTCATTTATTTTGTTTATTCAACAAATATTTATTGAACAGCTACCATGTGCAGCACAGCTCTAGGCACTGGGGAGACAGCAGTGAACAGACAAGGTCTCTGTTGGCTCTGGGAATTTCTTTAGGAGGTGGCATCTGGTGGAGACTGAAATGTTAACAAGGCGCCAGCCAGGTGTGGTTCAGGAAAGGTGAGCATGAAGCGTAAAGGACCTGAGGCTTATGAGCTCAGCAGGTTGGGGGCACAATAAGGGGCAGAGCAGTGGCTATATGGCTGCCCCCACAAGTGAAGGGGAGAGTGGAGGGAAGTGAAGTTGGAGAGGGAGCAGGGCCAAAGAGCCTTATCAGCAAAACCCATCCTGCTACTGATCACTAGGGCTCATCGACCTTAAATGGCAGCCTAGTGGTTTAGAGGGCCCCTCAGCAATTCAAGTTTGCACATTGGGGTCTCACACCCCACTCCAACAAGTGACCCATACTGTGAAAATAAGTGAGTAAAAAGTTCTTCAACTCAGTATGTCAAAGAACTTTCTCGGGTTATTCATTAAAATATGCAACCAGAATGGAGAACTACTGTTTTAGATCCCAGCTCCCTAAAATTTAACCTGCACATGAATCACCCCAGGATCTTGTTAAATGGCAAATTCTCATTCTCACCCACAGTGGCTCGACAGGAGTGGGCCTGAGAGTCTGCATTTCTAAGTTTCCTGGGTGATCAGATATTGCTGGTCCTTGGACTACTCTGAATAGCGAGGCCCAAATCGTGGTTCTCACCTGGAATAACAGTAACAGCATCACCCTGGAGCACATGCAAAATGCAAATTCCCTGGCCTCCTCGTAGGGCTACTGGGTGGGGTGCAAAGATCTGTGGTTTAACAAGCCCTGGAGGTGATTCTGATGCAAGCTGAACCACCGCCCTAGATTACCTAAGGGCTTTCTCACAAGCACTTTATATCACTTGTCTAAGATGGGAAGGTGGTTGAAAGTCATGAAAAAAGGGAAAAATAAATGAGGTGATTAAACGGGCCACCTACAGAGGCAGCCAGGAGTCAAAGGCACTTCCTCTGAAAGGTGTAGCTAGTTCAGTATAGGTAGGCAACCAGCAACATAATGTCCTGCAGGGTTTCTATTGACAGTTTGGGCTGCATAATTCTTTGGTGGTGAAGACTGTACTGTGCATTGTAGTGAGAGGTGACAACATGCTAGCAGCCCTTGCTCTGGACGCCTCCTCGGCCTCTGCGTCTACTCTGGTGGCACTTGAGGAGCCCTTCAGCCTGCCATGGCATTGTGGGAGCCCCTCTCTGGGCTGGCCGAGAATGGAGCCGGCTCTCTCTGCTCGCGGGGAGGTGTAGAGGGATAGACGCGAGCCGGAACTGGGGCTGTGCAGGGCGCTGGCGGGCCAGTGCGAGTTCCAGGTGGGCATGGGCTCTGCGGGCTCCGCACTCGGAGCGGCTGGCAGGTGCTGCAGCCCTGGGCAGTGAGGGGTTTAGCACCCTGACCAGCACTGCCGAGGGTGCGCCGGGCTGCGCTCAAATTCTCGCGGGGCCTCACCTGCCTCCCCGCGGGGCAGGGCTTGGGACCTGCAGCTAGCCATGCCAGAGCCATCCCCACCATGCCCGCCATGGGCTCCTGCTCGGCCCCAGCCTCCCAGACGAGTGCCGCCCCCTACACCACAGCGCCAGGTCTCATCCACCACCCAAGGGCTGGGGAGTGCCAGCCCGAGGAGCGGGACTGGCGGACACTTCCGCGGGCAGGCAGTTCCATCTGTGGCCCTGGTGCAGAATCCACTGGGTGAAGCCAGTTGGGTTCCTGCCTCTAGTGGGGACTTGGAGAACCTTTATGTCTGGGTAAGGGATTGTGAATGCACCAATCAGTACTCTGTGTCTAGCTCAAGGTTTGTAAATACACCAATCAGTACTCTGTATCTAGCTAACTTAGTGGACTTGGAGAACAACTCTGTCTACCACTCTGTGTCTAGCTAATGGATTGTAAATGCACCAATCAGCACTCTGTGTCTAGCTCAAGGTTTGTAAATACACTAATCGGTACTCTGTGTCTAGTTCAAGGTTTGTAAATACACCAATCAGTACTCTGTATCTAGCTAACCTAGTGGAGACTTGGAGAACTTTTCTCTCTAGCACTCTGTCTAGCTAAAGGATTGTAAACACACCAATCAGCACCCTGTCAAAATGGACCAATCAGCTCTCTGTAAAACGGACCAATCAGTAGATGTGGGTGGGATCAGATGAGGGAATAAAAGCAGGCCGCCCAACCAGCAGTGGCAAATCGCCTTGGTTTCTGTCCACAGTGTGAAAGTTTTGTTCTTTGGCTCTTTGCAATAAGTCTTGCTGTTGCTCTCTTTTTGGGTCCATGATGTGTTTATGAGCTGTAACACTCATTGCAAAGGTCTGCAGCTTCTCTTCTGTAAGCCAATGAGACCATGAACCTACTGGGAGAACTGAAAAACTCTAGACACGCCACGTTGAGAGTTGTAACACTTACCGTTAAGGTCCGCAGCTTCACTCTTGAAGTCAGTGGGACCATGAATCCACCAGAAGGGAGAAACTCTTGAACACATCTGAACATCTGCAGGAACAGACTCGGGACACGCCTTCCTTAAGAACTAACACCACAAGGGTCTGCGGCTTCATTCTTGAAGTCAGTGAGACCATAGAACACGCCAATTCCAGACACAGTAGGACATTTAGCAGCAGCAGGCCAGGGACTGAAGTGAGGCCAGGAAGATACTAGGGCACATGATTTAAGGAATGACTCATTCTCAGCGTTCTGCAAGTGTAGGCTTGGCTTTTGTGTGATTCTGAACGTGCCCTCCTAAAATTTCTCACCCTAGTCTAGACACTGTTTAGCAACATCCTTCGCCTCTACCTACTAGATGCCAGTGGCAACCTCTCATTCCCCCTCCACAATTTTTGACAGTTGCCTCCAGACGTTGCCAAATGTTCCCTGGGGAGCAAAGTTGTCCCAGCTGAGAACCACTGGCTAGTGGAAAGCACAATGTTATTTGCAGACTCAAGCTCTCTTTCACAGGTCCTCCAACTGGAGACTGGGTATACGTGGTGCATCCACTCAGCAGGGAGTGACACCAGCAGAAGTGGAGGTACAAAATAACCCATAGGTGCTTCCTGAAGTGGAGGGGTCCTCTCTGCCCTCTTAGTGGCAGCAGTATCTCAAATCATTGTCAGATAGAGGAAAGGCAGTCAAGGCCCTCATTTGAAAGGTGGTATCGAGAGGTCAAAGTGCAACATACAGAAGTTAACTGCATATAAGATTGGTGTCGTGGCCAGTGGTAGTGGCTCATTCCTGTAATCTCAGCACTTTCGGAGGCTGAGGTGGGCGGATCACCTGAGATCAGGAGTTCGAGACCAGACTTGCCAACATGGGGAAACACCATTTCTATTAAAAATACAAAACTAAGCCGGGTGTGGTGACGCGTGCCTGTAATCCCAGCTGCTCAGGAGGCTGAGGCAGGAGAATCGCTCCAACCTGGGAGGCGAAAGTTGCAGTGAGCCGAGATCGTGCTACTGCACTTCAGCCCGGGCAACAGAGTGAGACTCCGTCTAAAAAAAAAAAAAGATTGAGATCTTGCAACCAAGACATGTGGTCCCTGGTTTCAGGTTTGAAGACCTGGGCTCTGATCACAACTCAAGTCCCAGATACTTAGTCTGTAAGTCACATAACTTCTTACACCTCAGTTTCCTCATCCACAAAGGAAAATAGTGAGAATGCCTACCTTTCAAGGCTATTTTGAGGATTAAATTAGATCATGTATTATTACACAGGAAAACAACTAATAAATTCTTTAATTCATCCTGTAACTTCGGCCCTAATGGAAGCTTTATGCTGGTTAGGAGAGGGACCAATTGTATGTTATAAACAGATCCTTGGATTTCTCAGGTACAATCATATGGAAAATGCATCCAGGGCATGTCAGAATGCCTGAATTGCAGGGACCACTTGGCTGCTTACCAGCTCTCAATTTCCTCATCAGTGAAATGAAGAGGTTGGAACAGATGGTACCAAGGCCCTGCTTCCTTCTATCATACTGTGATTCGGTGCATGTTGGCAGTAGATAACACATGTTTATCCTTTATACTGTACTTGGACAATATCTTGGACCAAACTTCCCCAACATGCTGCTGCTTATTCCTCACTTCCACACATCCACACACTGTCTCCTTCAAATTCACATGCCCAGAGCCCTGTGAAAATGAGCTCACATGATTTCTCAAGCCGTCACATGCTCCTTCCCTAGACAGAGTTCTGAGGTTCCATAATGATAAGAATGGTTTAGGCTCTGCTCTGTTAGCTTTCTTCAAAGCCTTGTTCAAAGATTGACTCACTAGCCCTTCTAATTATGTACCAGTTCCCAATGGGGAGACACTCCTTTGGTCAGCAACTCAAATCTGTAGAACCAAGTAGGGGGACGACATTCTGTTCCTGTCCGCATTGCCTCCAGGATATTGAAGGAAAGTGGTGGATTTGAAGTAGCTTCACCTCTATAGCTCCTGAGACCACCTTGAAGGACTTGTCATAAAGAAAGAAACTAATATCTATGGCATTCTTATCATGTGGCAGATACTCTGCCTTTTAATCCTCTTCGAAGGATAATGGCATAAGTATATATTTAATTAGATACAAATTTTTTGTGTGGTCAAGTACAGCACAGAGACTTCATTAAGCTCATCACCTGTCCTTATTCTCCCCCTGGCTGCTAATGTGGGTTCACATGGCAGTGCTGTGCCTTGGATCATGCCTCACTCTCCATTGTCCTTCCCATTTAGACAGAAATAAACACAGGGATGAACCTCCCACATAACATGACTTCATCATGCATAATTGTTGGAATGAAAACCTCCTGGTTGCATATCTGCACAATGCCAATGATTACAGTGATTAAATCAATCAAGCCCAATTTCATAATCCTCAAATGTATAATTTCCCGACTCGGCAGGGACCCAACACGTGGCATCCCAGCTGTCTGATACAGGAATCAAAAACGCAGTATTAAAGAAAACATTTTGCGGAGGGAGGCTAGGTAATTTTGTAAACTTAATATCATATTAATAAGGATGATGAAACACAGTAATATTCCATGAAAATTTTGTATTATGATGGTGAAATATCTAATGATAGCTATAGTTATCTAATGAGCATTATGAGATGGATTCTCTGGTCCTGCAGAGAGCTTGATGGTAATCTGTCCGTCTGATGTATGTGCTGCTTGATCCTTCTGGGGTTACAGGTTGAGATCTTTAAGCATCATAAAGTGAGGACAGGCTCAGATGGGAAGCATGGTCCACAGCTTCTGTTCCTTCTCTATAAAGAGAAGAAATTGCACCAGAGCCAAAGGAGGAAAAAGAGAGATTGTATATCCTCTTTCATGCTTTTCACCCAATCTCATTCTGTTTTTCTAATAAAGCGATCATTTAATTCCCTGCTGCAGCTGGTTTTGTACATGTTTCAGAATCCTCAGTTCATTGTGTTGTGATCATCTGAGATCCTCCAAATTAGAGAGTTTGAAACCTTTGCGATATAGAGGAAACGAATTTGTCCATAGTTGTATGTACCATGTGATGAGTACATTTGAAAGTTACTGATTGGGATTGAGACAGAGCACACGGAAGGGCCTATACAATAGCTCTTGGAAATTCAATTTCTAGACTTAGGTGTGAATAACAATAGTGTTTTCTTTATAATAATTCATTACCTATACATTTGTTTTGTGTATAGCTTTTCTTTATCTAGGTTTTATTTCCAATAAAATGTATTTTTAAAAAAATCATTGATCTGCAAACAATTGTAAAAGAAACTATGTATAGTAGGTAAAGACCCACAAAGATTTCAGACGTCATGTAATTAAGTTATCAGACACAGACTATAAGATGGTCATGTTTAATATGTTTAAAGAAATACACAAGTTTGAACAAGTTTGAAAATATGTGCAGGAAACCAAAAACTATATAAAACACACAAGCAAACTTAAAAAAGAATGAAGTAGTACTTCTGAAAATGAAAAGCAAAGTAGCAGAATTAAAACTTTGCCAGGTGTGGTGGCTCATGCCTATAATCCCAGCACTTTGGGAGGCAGAGGTGAGAGGATTGCTTGAGGCCAGGAGTTCAAGACCAGCCTGGGCAACACGGTGAAACCCTGTTCCTATAAAAAGTACAAAAGTTAGTTGAGTGTAGTGGTGTGCACCTGTAGTCCTAGCTACTCACGAAGCTGTGGTGGGAGGATCTCTTGAGCTTGGGAGGTGGAGGCTACAGTAATTGTACCACTGTGCTCCAGCCTGGGCAACAGAGTAAGACCCTGTCTCCAAAAATTAAATAAATAAATAAATAAGTGTAGCTCAGAGAGACAAAGAAATGGAAAATCGAAAGAAAGGTTAAAAGATGTGGAAGATAGAGTAAAAAATAAAAGATGACAGAGCAAAGACAGTATCCAAAATATATAAAGAACTCTGAAATCTTAGAAATAAGAAAATAAAAACCCAATTCAAAAATGAGCAAAAATTTAAACAGATACTTCACCAAAAAGAAATACAGATGGCAAATAAGTACATAAAAAGATGTTCAACATCACCAGTTATTAGGAAAATGCAAATTAAGACCAAGATGAAATATCAATACACATCTACTGGAACAAGTGAAATATACTGGCAATACCAAATGCAGGTGAGTATGTGAAGAAACTGGATATTTCATACATTGCTGGTGGGGGTATAAAATGGTATAGCCACTCAGGAAATTAGCTTTGCATTTCCTCAAAAAACTAAGCATTCACTTACCATATGGTACATCAGCACTCCTCTGCCTTATGATACAGAAATTAACGTTTACATCCACACAAAAACCTATACACAAATGTCCATGTAGTATTATTTCCAGTAGTCAAAAAATGGAAACAACCAAAATGTCTCCCAGTAGGTGAACTGCTAAAGAAACTACGGTGTATATCTAGCCATACAATATACTCAGCAATAAAAAGGAGGAAACTATTAATAAACACGGCGACTTTAATGGACCTCGAGGTCAACATGTTGAGGGAAAAAAGCCAATCTCAAAAGGACACAGGCTGTATGGGTTCAATTATACCTTTGCAAACATTGTAAAACATCTTATAACAGGTTAGGAGTTGCCAGGGATTAAGGACAGTGATGGGAGGGTAGTATGTGTGGCTGTGTGGCTATACAGAGGTAGCGTGAGGGAGAGCTCTATAGTGATGGAACAATTCTGCGTTTTGATTGTGATGGTAGTTACAGGGACCTACATATCTGGTGAAATGGCAAAGAAACATACACACACACAGCCAATGTCAATTTCCGGGTTTTGATACTGCACTAAAGTTAGGTAAAAAGTAACCATTAGAGCCAGGTGGCAGTGAGCACCTGTACTCCTAGCTACATGAAAGACTGAGGTGGGAGGAGGGAAGGATAGCTTTAGCCCAGGAATTCGAGACCAGCCTGGGAGACCCTGTCTCAAAAAATAGAATGAAGGGTACATGGGATCTCTTTGTACTATCTTTGCAACGTCCTGTGAATCTATAATTATTTCAAAAGAAACATTAGAAAAAGAAAACACAAAGTATGAGAATTTTCCAGAAGATCAAAGACACGTATTTTTACCCAAAGGCTAAATGAATGCCAAGGAGGATAAATACACACACAGTCACATGCATGCACAAACATACGTACAACTTTTTTAAAAACTGAAGTAGAATTGTGCTATACATAACTTTTCTGCAGCTTGCTTTTTCTCTTAATGCAAATTCCATGAAAGATCTTTTTTTATCCTTGTCTTCCCAGAAAAATGCCTTAAATATTAATATGTACATATTGGTCTATATGTATATACGTGTACTTAGGTACGTATGTGTCCATTTCATGAACAGCTACATATATTCTATTTGTTCTATTCTATTATTTTACACTTGTTCTTAGGTATCATCTAGACATTTAAGACTCTACCAACATTTTTATAAAAAGAATGAGCACTAACTTTTCCTCTAAGTGCTAGGTGTGGATTATTTGCCCAGTGCAAACCTTTTTGTAGGGGTTCAAAAAGTGGGATAAACACATGCGGCCGGGCGGGATGGCTCACACCTGTAATCCCAGCATTTTGTGAGGCCGAGGCAGGTGGATCGCTGAAGGTCAGAAGTTTGAGACCAGCCTGGCCAACATGGTGAAACCCCGTCTCTACTAAAATTACAAAAAAGTCAGCTGCACGTGGGGGTGGGAGCCTGTAATCCCAGCTACTCCAGAGGTTGAGGCTGGAGAATTGCTTGAACCCAGGAGACGGAGGTTGCAGTGAGCCAAGATCGTGCCATTGTATTCCAGCCTGGGAGACAGTAGCGAAACTCAAAAAAAAAAA
>NW_012119598.1:26130178-26141884 GCF_000951035.1 Colobus angolensis palliatus | reverse complement strand
AGCACAGAATTCCAGGCTACATGTTTGACTTCAGAGTCACCCAATGAGCACCACATTACACTGTATCCATCAGCCCCTGGCTTTTCACATGCTAGGGACTTCTTAAGTATAGCTCAAATTGTTTACTAAAATATCTTGAACATGCTAGCACCAGTCTCTTTTCACACACTGTTCCCCTAGCCTGAAATACTCCCTTCTCCAACAAGTATCCCCCAATATTTTATCAGTTCAAACTGTTCCATAGTGTTCTCTTCCTCTTCTGAATATTTATGGCACTTTAACTACCTATAAAACTCATTGGCACTGGTCATATCCTGTCTTGTATCATAACTTGTCTTTTTTATGGGGCTTGTTTTGCAAACAAGACTGTAAATCTACTGAGGATGGGTGGTGTTTGCCTTACGGTTCTTTGTGTTCTCGATGGGGTCCAGCATGGCACCTTGCCCAGAGCCGACTCTCCTCAAATGGTTGCTGACTGATAAATAGGAGCAAAAGCAGCTAGAAATGGACAAAGTATCCCGATTCCCACCAACATGCCTTTTTCTGCTGCAGCACGTTCCACCTCTCACTCATGTGACTGGGGACAGTCTTGGGGGCTGGAGGTTAATAACATGTGCTGTGGTTGGAAATTTGCCTCCAAAATTCATGTTGAGGCCAGGTGAGGTGGCTCATGCCTGTAACTCCAGCACTTCGGGAGGCCGAGGCCGGTGGATCACTTGAGCCTGGGAGTTTGAGATGAGCCTGGGAAACGGGGAGAAACCCTGTCTCTACAAAAAAATGGAAAAATTAGCCAGGCGTGGCGGTGCATGCCTATTGTCTCAGCTACTTAGGAGGCTGAAGTGGGAGGATCAACTGCACCAGGGGAGGTCAAGGCTGCAGTGAGCTGAGATTCCACCACTGCTCTCCAGCCTGGTGACAGAGTGAGACCTGATCTCAAACAAACAAACAAAAAATTCAAAATGTATGTTGAAGCTTAATCCCCAATGCAGCAGTGTTACGAAGTGGGGCTTTTGGGTGGTGATTAGGTGATTCGACCATGAGGGCTGGACACTCATGGATGGGATTAGTACCTTATAAAAGGGCTGGAGAGAATTAGCTAGGCCCTTCCATCCCTTCTCCATGAGAGGACACAGCATTGAAGGCGCCATCTTGGAAGCAGAGGCCCCGCCATCAGCAGACTCCTAAACTGCTGGTACCTTGACCTTGGACTTCCAGCCTCCAGAACTGTGAGAAGTACATTTCTATAATTTGTAAATTACCCAGTCTCAGGATTTTGTTGTAGCAATACAAACAGACAACAACATGCATCCTCCATACCCTTTTTGGTGTCTGTTCCATACCTGGTTCTTACAATGTAGAGGAAATAACTAAAAGTGAACTAATTGTATTCTCTTCTGGAGGTTCAAGAATGCCTAGAGGGACAACCTTTTTTCTCCCTGAACTTGTAACACATTTAGACTTAGAGAAGGAGGTAGACAAAAGAAAATTAAAACATCACCTGTACTGTAGGAAATTTAGACACATTTTTAATGTAGATAAAAGCCAGATTGGAGAGTGTGGCGTAGGTCTCTTGGCCAAAAGATGGCATATCATTGACCCCCCAGAATTAGTGTTTGTTTCCCACTAAGTCATAAGCAGCACAAGACAACCACAGACCTTCCCTGTGGAGTTTTGCCCCAACACAGTTTAGTGTGTGGAGAAACAGAGGACATGCTGGCAGTTGGCTACAAATAGGAGAGAAAAAGGCTAATTGGGGTATGCTCATGGCCTTCTTCCAAAATTTACCAAGAAGCTAGGTTGCTCTTAGCTGAGGAGGATGAATGAGGGAGTGATGAGGACAGAAGCATTTATCTAATGTGTATTCCTCCATGTGGAAACATAAAATCAAGGAGAGAGAGAGAGAGAGTCCTCACAACAGCCTGCAGCTGTCTTTTCCCTTTGTGTTTAAGCACTACATCTGTGGTTAACCAGAAGTGAGGCCACCCTCCTGGGAAGAAAGATCAGCAGTCTATTAAAGCAATCTTATCCTACTTTCATGGACAATTCCTCCATTACCCGCCCCTTTTCCTGCGTGGATCCTCCTAGGACCTGTCATGGACATTGCAGATTTTGCTCTGAGAAAATTCTGAAATGAAACTCTGCATTAATTACACTAACTCCAAGGCTACCAGTTATGAGTTGAATTTTGTCCCCATAAAAGGATATGTTGAGGTCCTAACCTTCAGTACCTCAGAATGTGACTTCATTTGGAAACAGGATCATTGCAGATGTAGTTAGTTGAAGTGAAATTATACAGGAATAGAGTGGGCCCCTAAGAAGACACAGAGATGCAGGGAGAATGCCATGTGAAGATGGAGGCAGAAGGGCCAGGTACAGTGGCTCATACCTGTAATCCCAGTAGTTTGTGAGATTGAAGCTGGAGTGTGGCTTGAGCTCAGGAGTTCAGGGCTGCAGTGAGCTATGATTGGCCACTCCACTCCAGCCTGGGCAACAGAGTGAGACCCTGTCTCAAAAAAAAAAAAAAAAAAAAAATGGAGGTAGAGCTTGGAGTGCTGCATCTACAAACCAAGGAACACCAAGGATTGATGGCCATTTCTAGAAGCTAAGACAGACGAGGCATGAAAGGGATTTTCTCTCAGAGTCCTTGGATGACACCCACCCTCCTGACACCTTGATTCCATACCTCCAGCCTCCAGAACTGTGAGAGAATAAGTTTCTGTTTTTTTCAGTCACCCAGTTTGTGGTACCTTGTTACAACAGTCCTAGAAAATGAATAAACCATCCTACACCCAAGAGTGAAAGTTCACTCTGTTTCTCACCCCAAATTATATGCAGACACATTTCCAATGTAGCTCATCAAGCATCAGAGAGATAACACATCACTGGGTGTTGATTATACTTCTCAAGAATAATAATCTTAATAGCAAAATTCTAAGAAATCTTTCATTTCTTCTAAGTGTTTGTTCTCCCCCTCCCATGCTAAAATAAGGAGTTAATGTGCTGGGGAGTGACTAAGTAAAAAATGTGTTGAAGAAATAGAAAGGTGTTTATTTTGATTTTCAGAAAGGTTTATTTCAACTTCCATTTTAATTTTAGGTCACCTTTGTGAGAGGACTAAAAATAGATCAAATGGATATTAATATTGTGCTAAATTAATTTTGAGTATAAGAATCCACCCATCCTTAGATCATTTTCAATTAAGGTGCATATGCAAATTCTGCTTTGCACATGTCAACATTATTTAGTAGATGCATTTGTACATATGACCATACTACACTATTATGACCATAGTTATTATTTAGTATTCTATGTGTTTCATTGCAAAATGTAGTTTTTTTTTCATTCACTCTCTGATTCTTAAGCATTCGGATATTTTTCCATTTTTGCCTAAATAACATATTTCTGTGTACATTTTTTCTTCTCTTAGATTATGTCCTTAAGTTATTTTTCAAAAGACATAACTAGATCAAACTATAAAGAGTACATTACATGTCACCATCATACACTCAAAAAAGACTGATCCAGTTTACAATACCACCAACAGTGTTATCAGAAGGATTTGTAATTTTTAAAGTTTCGTTGTTTAAAAGTTTAAAGTTTCATGTGGCAAATGTACACTACTAAACATTATGCACTTCATCACAAACCTTTTATTAAAAATTGTCATTATAATCAAATGACCTATGCAATTAAACTACATTTGCTCTTTCCCCAGCACGCAGGTAATTTCTCAAACATATCTGACACATAAAACTCTTGGAAAAATTATTTGCTATTTTTATGAGACTTTCACTTTTCTTCTGGAGCTGAAATTCACCAAATAGTTCTGCTGTCACAAACTCTAAAATGGCGGGACTTGAGAAGAGACTAGCTATTTTGACACTGAGCTGAAGAAAAAGGAATAGGTTGATTTGGTGTCAGAAAAGAAACCCAGCTAAGTCCAACTCAACTGAATCTTTGGTGCATACATGGTTCCTGATGGTCTATTGCTTCTTCTGTTAAAATGAAAAGAAAAGAAAAGAATGTGAATTTGGCGTTTCTTTTTCTTTGTTTTCTTCCTTTTTTTTTTTGGTGGGGGGTAATTTTGGAAGGAGAAAAGATATAATGAATAAAATTTAACTTGTGTATGCCAAGACAATTCAATGAAGAAAGAATAGTATTTTCAACAAATGGCACTGGGACAACTGGATATCCACATGCAAAAAAATAAATTTGGACCTCTATCTTATACCATATATAAAAATTAACTCAAAATAGATCATAGCCTAAATGTAAGCACTGAAACTATAAAATTCCTAGAAGAAAACATGGAAGTAAATTTTCGTGACTGGGGATTGGGCAATGGTTTCTTATATGTAACACCAAAAGCCCAGGTAACAAAAATTTTAAAAATGAATCTCATAAAATTCAAGATTTTTGTGTATCAAGGACTTAAGAAAATACAGCCCACAGAATGGGAGTAAAATTTGTACATGATGTGTCTGACAAGGGGCTTGTATTCACCATATTGAAGAAACTCTCACAAAGACAACCTAAGTTAAAAGTCAGGAAAGAATTTGTGTAGATATTTACACAAAAAAGATATACAGATGTCCAGTAAGCACACAAAAACTGCTCAACATCATTAGTCACTAAAGAAATACAAACCAAAACTACAATAAGATAACCACATCATACCCACTGGAATGGCTAAAATGAAAAAGACAATAACAAGTGTTAAAAAGGACACAGGGACACTGGAACCCTCACACGTTGCTGGTGGGAATGTAAAATGGTACAGCCACTTTAAAAAACGCATGTCAATATGAAAACTTGTACGTGAATGCTCATAGCAGCTTTATAATAGCCAAAAGGTGGAAACCAAATATCCATTACCTGATGAATGTACAAACAAAATGTGCTATATCCATATTATTATTCAGCTATTAAAAGGAATTAAGTGCTATCGCATGATATAAAATGAGAATGGCCAGGCACAATGGCTCACACCTATAATCCCAGCACTTTGGGAGACCAAGGCAGAAGGATGGCTTGAACCCAGGAGTTGGAGATCAGCCTGGGCAACATGGGGGAACCCCATCTCTACAAAAAATACAAAAATTGACTGGGCGTGGTGATGTCCGACTGTAGTCCCAGTTACTCAGAGGGTTGAAGCAGGGGGCTCACTTGAGTCCAGGAGGTTTAGGCACAGTGAGCCCTGATCCCATCACTGCACTCCAGCCTGCATGACAGAGTGAGACCATGTCTCAAAAAAGTAAAATAAAATGAGAATGGACCTGAAAACATTATGCTAAGTAAAAGAAGCTAGTCACAAAAGACAGCATATTATATGATGTTATTTTATTTGTTTGTTTATTTATTTATTTATTTATTTATTGAGATGGAGTTTCGCTCTTTTTGCCCAGGCTGGAGTGTAATGGCGTGATCTCGGCTCACCGCAACCTCTGCCTCTCAGGTTCAAGTGATTCTCCTGCCTTAGCCTCCCACGTAGCTGCGGTTACAGGCATGCACCATCACACCCAGCTAATTATTTTGTATTTTTAGTAGATACAGGGTTTCTCCATGTTGCTCAGGCTGGTCTCGAACTCCCAACCTCAGGGGATCTGCCTGCCTCAGCCTCCCAAAGCGCTGGGCTTACAGGCATAAGCCACCGCATCCAGCACATGATGTTATTTATGTGATATGTCTAGAACAGACAAATTCAGAGGCGGAAAGTTCAGTAATACATTGCTTGGAGCTAGGGTTAGGCAAGGAAATTGGAATGGGGAGTGACTGCAAAATGGGCACAAGGTTTCTTTTTGGAATTATGAAGATGTTCTAAAGGTAGATTGTGGTAATGGTTGCACAATTTTAAATATTCTGAAAACCACTGAACTATACACTCTAAATGAGTGAATTTTATGGCATGTAAACTATATCTCAGTAAAGCTGTTTCAAAAAAAACTATTTTAATTATACGTAATTACGCCCCCAAAGATACTACTTTTAACATTTGCCATATTTATAAACTTTGTAGACCTTCCTTCATGAGAGCTTAGTGAGTGTGAAGGGAGAAGTCATAAGAATGTCATGATGAAACTACAGGCAAGTCATTCCTTCTCCCCTATGTATTATGTGGACATTAAGTCTAATCTATTTACCATCCACATTTTTATCACTGCCTTATGCTATGGTTTGAATAGTTGTCCCATCCAAAACTCATATTGAAATTTAATACCCAATGTGGCCATATTGAGAGATGGGGCCTTTAAGAGGTGACTGAGTCACAAGGGTTCTGCCTTCATGAATGGATTAATCCATTCATGAATTAACAGATTAATTTGTTATCATGGGAGTGGGACCAGTGGCTATATAAGCAAAAGGAAGGAGACCTGAGCAAGGATGTTAGCCTGCTCAGCCCTCTAACCCTGGAACATCCTGCCCCACTTTGGGACTCCATAGAGTTCCCACCAGCAAGAAGGCTGCCAGATGCAGCCCTTTGCCCTTGGACTTCTCAGCCACTATAACTGTATGAAATCCATCCCTTTTCTTTATAAATTACTCAATTTAATGTATTATGTTATAAGCAACAGAAAATGGGCTAAGACACCTTCGATGTTAATATGGGGACTTATTAGTCAAGCCAAGAGCCAAGTCATAATCACTGACTGCTCTTTTCACCTATGGTCCAGTTAAGCTCCTCCAAGCACCTGAAGTCTCTTGTTTTCTTCATCCCATTTCTACTGCCCTAGTTAAAGCCACCATCATTTCTCACCTAGATTGTTGCAAGAGCCCCTTCCAACAGCATACTCTGCCCACACTCTTGCCCTGTTGATATGTTGATATGCATACTCACCCAGCAGCTAGAGTAATCTCTCTCCTGCTTACAACCCTTCAATATCTCCTCTTATATTTAGACTACAGTTAAAATTCCTCAAAGTGTCTCCCAAGGCTTAAGATGATGGGCTTCTGTTGACCCTTCCAACCCTAGGGCTTTCTACCTCCCACCCTTCTTCCCCACCCAACACTCTGTTTCAACTATACTGCATTTCTTTCAGCTGCTAGCATACATTCTCTCTTTCTCTCTTTTCTAAGCCTTTGCACTACTGCTTTCTCCGGGTGAAATATTTCTACTGCTACCCCCTACTTACCACTCACAGTTCTCCTCACCAGCCTGTGTCCAGCCTACTCCTTCTCATTCTACCTTTTTTTTTTTTTTGAGACGGAGTCTGGCCCTGTTGCCCAGCTAGAGTGCAGTGAGGCAGTCTCGGGTCACTACAACCTCTGCCTCCTGGGTTCAAGTGATTATCCTGCCTCAGCCCCCCAAGTCGCCAGGATTACAGGCACCCACCACCACACCCAGCTAACTTTTCTGTATTTTTAGTAGAGACAGGGTTTCACCTTGTTGGCCAGGCTGGTCTTGAACTCCTGACCTCAGGCGATCGGCCTGCCTCGGACTCCCAAAGTGCTGGGTTTACAGGCAGGGGTCACTGCACCCGGCCTTCCTTCTCATTCTTTAGGAATCATTTGGCCATCACTCCCTCCAAAAGTCTTTCCTGACTCCCATGGCTCTGTCAGATGCCCTTGCTAAGATCCCACAGAACTCTATATTTCCCCTATGATAATGACACTCATTGCATAAAATTGGACTTCCCAGTTAACTTTTCCCAACTGCCCATTTACCAGCTATGTAACTTTGGACAAGTTACTTAACCCTTCGATGCTTTATTGCCTATAATATGAAAAGTGGGGATATAAATAGTACCTACATCATAGTCTTGCTATGAGGATTAAATAAGATAATATTTGTAAATCACCAAGAACAGTGCCTGGCACACTGTAAGTGCAACTGACGTGTTTCTTAAAAAGAGTTGTATACATCTTTAGACAGTGAGTCCCAAGAGGGATTTAAAAAAATCTTCTTGTTGCATCCTTTATAAATGCTACTTAATGAATAATGCATCAATCAATTAAGCAAATGTACCAATAATTCAAAGCTACCTCGTATTTTCAAGATCAGGAGAAATGGTGGATAATAAATGAAACAGGTTTTCAAAGAAGTCAAGAGAAGACAGAAGCAGAAACAAAGATCGCAATTTAAGTTGGTGGAGAAATGAGAGGTCATTCAATAAATAAAACTTGGATCATTTGTTAATCATTTGGAAATAAACTGAAGTGAGAATCCACCCACAGCATAAACAAAAGTAATTCTACATGCAACTGGTAATCGAAAAAGAAAATCTTAAAAGAACTACAAGAAAACAAAACAATGTTTATCTGATTCTGAGCTAGAGTAGATATTTGCAAGCAAGGCACAGAGAGGAAGATTTATTGATGTGGAAAGACGTTCTCTATAAACTGAGAGCTGTACAGATGAGTTAGTAAAACTCCAGCCTCTGGAGGCAGACTGCCTAGGTCCATAGCCCACCTCTACCACTTAAAAACTTGGAACAGATTACTTAGCTTCTTTAGGCCTCAGTTTCCTCATCTAGAAAATGGGGATTACCATAATACTTACAACTACCTAGTGTGTCATGAGGATTAAATGAAATATTTGTGTATCACACATGATATAGAATGATACCTGACTGAACTTATTTTTATAAAATAAATTTATATAAAAATTATGTCAGCTCATCATATCTCAGAGGTAAGATGATAAGTATTTAAGTTTTTCTCCCTTTTAACAAAAGTCTAATGGTTCCACAATAAGCATACACTGTTTTTAAAATAAGGAAGAAGTTATTTTTAACCTAAAAAATCACCTCAGAATCTCATTGTAGAACATTTGTAGTCATGCAAAAATATTTATGATCTATTATAAGAGAGAAAGAGAGATTTATGAAATAGCATGTGCAGAATAATTTCAATTGTGTAAAAATACTTATTTAATGTGCAGAGACACACAACCATGTGTAGAAAAAACAAAGAATCTACAATGCCAGCAGTAATTGTCTCTTAATGTTTGAGTTACATGTGATTTTTATTTTCTTCTTTGGGTCTTTTATATTTCCTAACATTTTCAATATGGATGTGATTAATTATAAAACCAGAGAAAAGTTGTAATTTTTTTATTTATTTTTTTTTTATTTTGAGATGGAGTCTCGCTCTGTCGCCCAGGCTGAAGTGCATTGGCTGCAATCTTGGCTCACTGCAACCTCCGTCTCCCAGGTTCAAGCAATTCTCCTGCCTCAGTCTCCCAAGTAGCTGGGATTACAGGCACCTGTCACCACACCTGGCTAATTTTTTTTTTTATATTTTTAGTAGAGACAAGGGTTCATCATGTTGGCCAGGCTGGTTTCCAACTCCTGAACTCAAGTGATCCACCCACCTCAGCCTCCCAAAGTGCTGAGATTACAAGCGTGAGCCACTGAACCAGGCCTGTAATTTTTTTTTTTCTTTTTTTGAAGGAGCAGCATGGACCTTAGATGGGGTAAGAGATAGGTTTTCAACTATAACAGAGGGGAAGAAAAGAAATTGCAGATTTAAAAGTGGAAGAGAAGAGAGTAAGAGAATCATGCTTGATGGTCTGTATTTTCTCTGAAATAGGAGGTGAGATAGCGAGAATGGTTTAAGCTTTGAAATAGTGGTGGGGAATGAAAAGGGGCTAATTAGAGATCTTTTTTAAAAAATTGTGAGCAGGGGTGAAGGGCCTACTGTGTTTTAAAATTAACTTAATATTGTGTGAGCTGTGAGCCTTCTGTCCCCCAGGGCTCAGAAGCCCTGGTGTAGGAAATGGAGACAGATTAATCCAAGGCTGATGAGAGGTTACAAAGAAAATACGCCACGCATAACAGAAGATCTGGAAGGTTCTAAGCCAAAATATTAACAGTGCTTATTTCTGGCTCTTCAGACTATGGTTGGATTTTAAACTTCCTTTTTAAATCTTACTTGCTTTATTTACAATGGACAGGTATTATAAATTGATAAATTTTGTGACAAAAATTTAAAATACAAACAATACAAGCAAACATATAGAAGAAGTAAACTCTCCTCCCAAAATATCTAATCCAGAGATAACGTCCTTGTTCACATTTTGGCCAACATCCTTTCCTCTAAGCACATCTACACATACTCAGTATATATGTCATTACCTGTTCTACAAATCAGAATATAAACGGCCACAACTCTTAATTCTTTTACTATTTTCTCATGTCCGTATATACCACATTAGGAAGAATGCCCTGAGTGCTGCACAGCCACCAAAGTGTCTAAGAATCTCAAAGACTTTCTCGTTCTAGAGGGCATATGTTTTATTATCAATGCTAGGACTCTTGGGAATGAGAAAATGTTATTAATCCAATTTGTGCTGTTTATTTCTTTGACATGAGAAACCACTATTAAAGACTAGGGCATAAGGCTGAGTACAGTGGTTCACACCTGTAATCCAGCTATTTGGGAGGCCGAGGCAAGAGGATCACTTGAGCTCAGGAGTTTGAGACCAGCCTGGGCAATATAGTGAGATCTTGTCTCTACAGAAAATTAGCCAGGCATGGTGACACACGCCTATGGTCCCAGCTACTTGGGAGGCTGAGACAGGAGAAACACTTAAGCCTAGGAGGTTGAGGCTGCACTGAGCCATGATCACACCATTGCATTCCAAGCTGAACAACAGACTGAGATCCTGTCTCAAAAACCAAAAAACAAAACAAAACAAAAAACTGAGAGATTGGACCTGCACAGTTCACCAGCTGTGATTCCTGTGCTGCAGTGGCAGTCACTGGTCACCAATCCTCACCTGCCCTGCTGTGTTTCTCAGCTTGGGCTACAAAGTTGGAGTTCTCCCTTCCCCAGTCAACATTCTGCCAAGGATGATAATTGTGCCAGGGTGTCTGCATCTGAAGACAGTGACTAGTGATAAGAGAAAATATTCATGAATAGGGCCACTTGCTAAGTGCAAACCAGCCTGCCTCTGAGCATCCTCAGGTGCTTCTGTTGAGTCCAAGTTACCAATCTGCTCTCCAGGTAATTTTATTTAGGCCTCTGTATTAGAGTGCTTGGGCTGCCATAACAAAACAGCCCAGTGGCTTCAACAACAGAAATTTATTTCATCACAATTCTTGGGGCCAGAAGTCCAAGATCATCAACGTTCCAGCTGTAAGGAGAAAGCATATCTTTCTTTCCCATCACTAGGTTCATGACTGAGGCTCCAATAACAAAGGACAGATTAACAAGAGAAAAGCAGACAAATTTAACGAACGCAAGTTTCACGCAACATGGGAGCCTTTAGAAATGAAGAGTCAAAGAAACAGAGAAGCTTGTGTATTTTTATGCTTAGGTTTGATGATGAGACAGCCATGCAGATGTAAAATTGGACAAAGGGATCATCTAATGGTCATAAACTGGGGCAATGTTTTGAGGACTGTTTGTTCAGATTCTTTGTGTCTTTGTGGCTTAAGAAATAAGGGCCTACCATTCCTCCAGGTATAGGGAAGGTACTTCTCAAATGAAAGCCTTGTGACCCGCTTCAGCAGAGAAGGATGAGGGAAAGGTGAGAGCAACCTTCTTGCTTCTGCTGTTTTCTCAAATGCCAAGGTACCATATTTTTAAGTAGCATGACCTGAATCCCTTCTCAGCTGATTTGGTTTCTGGTGAGAGCTCTCTTCCTGGCTTGCAGGAACCTGCCTTCTCACTATGTCCTCACATGGTCTTTCTGTGGGGAATACACCTGGAGAGAGAGAGGGCTCTTCAGTGTCTCTTCTGTAAGGACACTAGTCTTAGATCAGG
>NW_012119598.1:26086949-26129088 GCF_000951035.1 Colobus angolensis palliatus | reverse complement strand
TCTATATCCCCAGCAGCCGCATGACAGGATGGCCAGTAAATGCAGGCTGACTGGCTGGATGAATGGATGGATGATAGGAAAGGATAATAGAAAGAGAGCAGTACAGTTTAGGAGACAGGAATAACAGTTGGCAGAGGATGTTGGCTAGGTGGGGCATTTACTATTCTGCCCTTTACCTTGCAGCCTGCCCAGCCAACAACCTCAGTTGTTCTATTTCCTTCTTTTGTGGGTTTCTCATGTTGTGTTCTTACACATTGTGCAAAAGAGTGCAATATAGTACAGAAAAAATGGGGTCATCCTATGTTGCTTCATCGCATTTCAAAAGTATAAGTTTTACATTCTGGTTCATTCCACTGGAGACAGTGGTGTGGCAATGTCCACTGCAGAATACAGGAAGCCCCACATTTACCATTCACTACATATTTACGACTACTGTGAATCCAGCGGAAGGTAAGCAGGGTGGGGTCCTGTTGTGGCAAGGTAGTCTTTACCACAAGTTCCGTTCTCATATGCCCTCATCCCAGTGTGTAGAAAGAAAGGGGAACTAAATATTGCTGCCAAAGCTGATTATTCTGTGAATTAGGGACCAGTGAAAAAATCCTACCCAGAAAATGCCAGAAGCAAGGTCTGGATTTCTTTTTCTTACCAAACCTTTATAAACTCCGCCCCCACCAACCATGCATGACATTTCCCTTGTACCAGTTTTTAATGTTCCTATGAAGTGTCTTACACAGTTTTCTTTTAGCGCAAGAAAACAGGAGAGACACTAGGAAAAAGAACTAGAGTAGCAGAAGCCTGGGGCAAAGGAACTGGAAAGAAAGTGGTGGAGAAACATTTATTGTTATAAACACAGTTGCTTTGGAATTCTCTTTAAGCTGCTTTCAAAGGGATCCTTTTACGGAAGTCTTATCTTTGTCAATAAAACTTGAAGACTCCCTATTCCATTAGTTGGCAGACAACACCGTGTAAAGACAGAGATTCGACTGCAGAACTCGTGGATGAGCTGATTAATTTACATGAGAAAATGTCTATTTGCCCCTCTCTTACCAAAGCCTGGGGGCTGCAACACTTAGAAGACAACACAAGTTACCCTGAGCATAAAAACCATAATCAGTCTCTATGTGATGGTGGTTCCTCTGCTTAATATTGGGAGGTAGAACAAAGGTCACTGTAGGGCAAAGGAGTGTTCCAATCACCCTGACACCTGTGATCTGGTGACCACTCACTACTCTCTCAGGTGTCATTCTACCACTTCCATGTTGATATGAACTTCTAAAGTCTCTGATCGCTCTTGCCTAGAGAACTACTGGAAATCAATAAAGTCATTCATTTTTAAAATGTTGGCCGGGCGCGGTGGCTCATGCCTGTAATCCCAGCACTTTGGGAGGCTGAGGCGGGCGGATCACGAGGTCAGTAGATCGAGACCATCCTGGCTAACACAGTGAAACCCCATCTCTACTAAAAATACAAAAAATTAGCCGGGCGTGGTGGCGGGCACCTGTAGTCCCAGCTACTCAGGAGGCTGAGGGAGGAGAATGGCGTGAACCTGGGAGGCGGAGCTTGCAGTGAGCCGAGATAGCACCACTGCACTCCAGCCCGGGCTATGAGCGAGACTGTCTCAAAAAAAAAAAAAAAAAGTCTGTGGGACATTGATTCCCATCGGGCCTCATGCAAAGGTCTTGGTTGACCTTTGTCTTCCAGGATGTCACAGTCTAGCAGGGCATGTTGTCTTCAAAACTGACACACAAGACCTAGATCCTGTGGCTGCAAGTCTAATGCCTGGACTGTGTTCTATGGGACTGCAGAGGTCAGCACAGAAAATAAAAGATTTGAGAAATCAGCACTAACGCAGCAAACCCTATGCACCCAACACCATCCACCTCGCCTGTTAGATAACTGCACTTTAGGGCTTGTTGAAATGAATATATTTTCCTTTTGTTTAGGTGGAACAGTTCAGTCATCCCTGTAAGAAATTTCTGGCATGGGTTTCCACAGGTTTGACTCACTGGCTCTTCGAAAGTGTTTTGGCTTGCTCTGGTGACTCTGCCACGTTTCATGTCCCCTACTGCCCATTCGCCTAGATTCTTTGTCCTTAATCTCTACATCAGTAAAGTGAAGAAAGACACAATGAACTCCCTTTTACTTTGTAAGGAAAATAGAAGGATAAGCCACACATACTGCCAAGTGTCTTAGGGAAAATGTGCCTTTATTGACATTAATATTATCATCATAAAGTAAGACATGAGATTCCAGGATTGTGCAAGAGTGAATGCAGAACCCAAATTTTTCCCAGGATGAAGAAAAGATTGTTGAATAGGAGAGAGGGAGGGAGGAAGAAAAAAAGAAAAAAAAGAAAGAATCTTGTATTTAAGACAAGCATTGCCAACTTTCTGCCTTCACAGAGTAATCTGGCCCAGACAAGTACTTGACAGGATTATTATTATCAGATAATAATATATTTTATAATATATATTTTATTATCAGATAATACCTATAATCAATAATACCTTATTACTTTTGCTTAAAGTTTTAATTAGATACCATCCAAAGAAAGAAACACTACTAGGTGCTCTTCCAGGAGCATTGGATACTCAGCACCCTGGTTCATAGTAGCACCAGGTATTTTTACTACCCTGTAAATAGCAACAACTGAACTACGTGGATGCAACAGGCAGCTGGTTGCATTTGCAATGTTTTTGACATTAGGTCATCTCTAGGATGAGCAGTGAATATAGTGAGAGAGTGGAGCCACCCCTTCCCCGCTCTGCTTCCTCTACCTCACTCACTCACAATACTTAACAACTCTCCTATTTGGTACTTTGTTAGAACTTTGGATGAAATCTCGTAAGAAAATAATTCACCCAGAATTCTAACATTTCTCCAGGGGCTGCCCCTTCCAGGGGGTGGGCTGTGGCACCAAGGGGCCTTTCCTGAGGGACAAGGAGCTAGGCCCTGGTGAACTCTTGCTAACCAGTTTCGGATCTCTGAGGGGCTGCTTCTTCACCTCAGGGTGGCTAGTGAGCCCTTCACCCCATCGCCACCACGGGTTTCCATATTAGAAGATGGGAATCTAATATTTATACTGTTTTTGGCACTTGCCAAGTCCCCACTGGAAAAAGCACACTGGCATACCTTTATTTACTCCTGCCCATTTTCTCCAAGGTTGCTTAGAGCCCCCAGAAAGCTGGCCCAACCTACCTATTTCACAAAACCTGACCCTAAAGCCCTGGAAAGCCCTGAGACCCTTCACATGTGGAGACGGGGGGCAATCTAATGACTCTACTGTTGATTTTGCAAGGATTCGGGTTTATAACCGTTGGTAAGGTGAGAAGTCTCTAAAATCTGCTGTAAAAACACCTCTTAAAGGCTTCAACCTCGTGATACTTTCATGAGGTTTGAGTTCTGGGTTTTGCTTCTTGTTTTTTATAGAGCTAGCGGCTTTCTGCTCCCCTCCCTCTTGAAACTATGGTGCTTCTATCTTCTTGCTTTCTCCTCCTCTGGCCCCGCGTGTTCTTTGGTCTACACCCTTGTTTGTAAGTTTTGGTTCACTGCCTCCGGCACTGTTTGTGGTCTCAGAGAGGATGGGTGGCGCTTTTCAAATTGTTGTCACACCAGATATGGTTCTAAGAAAAGGGGGGAGAAAAAGGTATTATTTTGAAGAGTTAAGGAGGAGAGCGTGACATGGATGTACAGAGATGAAATGAGCCCTGGATTGTTTTTGACACCTCTCTGCTGAAGAGAAGTCAGGGAACAGGGACAAGAGGGAGAAGGATGGGGAGAGCAGGAAAAGGGGTCAGGGTCAGCGCCAGCACCTCAGAAGCTTGACCAATTGGTCATAACAAAGTTTCCCTGTGGTCAACCTGAACTGACATTTAAAAGGCAAAAAAATGTTTGAAATAGCAGAGTGGTTGGGCGTGGTGGCTCGCGCCTGTAATCTCAGCACTTTGGGAGGCCGAGGTGGGCGGATCACCTGAGGTCGGGAGTTTGAGACCAGCCTGACCAACATGTAGAAATCCCGTCTCTACTAAAAATGCAACATTAGCTGGACGTGGTGGCTCATGCCGGTAATCCCAGCTACTCCGAAGGCTGAGGCAGGAGAATCTCTTGAACCCAGGAGGCGGAGGTTGCGGTGAGCCAAGATTGTGCCATTGCACTCCAGCCTGGGCAACAAGAGCAAAACTCCATCTCAAAAAAAAAAGAAAGAGAAAGAAATAGCAGAGTGATTAATAACTAACAACTCCCATGAGCAATCATCTGAGACAGACACAGAGCAGTGAAGGAGAGGAATCTGGGCTCATCATCTTAACACTCAGAGGTTCTCTTCATAGTCAGCTATTCTGGGAATTGCATCTGTTTTGAGGCCCAATGAGGGGATAGTTCATGAGTGCAGGAAGTCTTCGGATGAGATTAATACACAGATGGGGATCTCTATTGGGAGAAGTGTTCGGTTATCAACATCGACGAGCCAAAGTTCTCCTGGCTTTAAGTCTGCTGTTGGGACTATATAAGAATTGAAGCCTAATTCTTCACAGTCTGTATATTCATTGCTTCAATATCATTGGTGGCCAATTGCTTTGACAGTGAGAGAAGGGTTGTTAACCTTATCTGTTATGTACAGAGCATGTAAGGATAGGAGGGCAATTAAAATTAAGATAATGGCAGGTAAAATAGTTCAGACAGTCTCAATTTCTTGGGTATCTATGATGCTAGTATGAGTTAATTTTGTTGTGAGTGTTAGGAAAATAATGTATAGGACCAGGGAACTAATTAGGAAAAATAATCATAAGAGCATGGTCATGGAAAGTGAGTTCTTCTATAATAGGGGATATAGTATTTGAAGGCCTAATTGAACTAGATGAGTCATTAAGACATGTGAGATTTAACTTATAAATTAAAAGTTGAGGCAATACCTCAATTTTTTTCTTTTTTCTTTCTTTCCTTCTCTTCCTTCACTGCTGCTTTCCTTCCCCTTCCCCTACTCCTTTCCTTCCCCTCCCCTTCCCCCTACTTTTTCCCTTCTCCTCCCCCTCCTTCTTTATTTGAAAGAGAAGAAAAGGTAGAGCCCATTTTTGAAGATCAAGGCTGCTGATTAAACTGTAACGAATCAGAGGAGAATTGCACCATCTTCTTTCTCCACCAGTCCCAGGTCAGGAAAACATAGGACTTTCTTCCCTCCTGAGCAGGACTGTTCCATAATTCGGTCCACAGGACACATTTTCTTTTCTTTTATTCTGGGGTTTTGTTTTTACTGTTCCATTCTTTATTGTAATTTATTAATACATTTCAGATATTAAAGTAAGAAAGTGCATTCAGGGTTGAGCCTGCCAGTACAGAAAAGAGGAATGGTGATTTTTTACTCTATAATTCTTCATTTCCTCCATCCAAATTGACCCAAATGCATGTAGTTCTTCCTGGATGCCTGACAGAGCAGAGTTGGAGCTCATCTAAGGTGAATCCAAAACCCGAGACGGAGAGTTTAGGTGTGTTTCAGACTTATCTGGGCTTATGTCTGTCCTATAGCATTGATAGGCACCCAGAGCCGAATTTGTGGGAGGGAAGGCTGAAGTTTTAAATCAAGGAGTGTCTCTGGATATCCTCCCACGGAATCTTTAAAAAAAAACAGACACAATCTGGAAGTATTTTCCTTCCAAAAGAAGAATATTCTGCTCCTCCTCCACGTTTTCTCTTTCTTCCTCCTTTTTTCTTTCTTCTTTCTTTCCGTCACATAGTCTTCAAAAGATCTCTTTCTCCAAATTGTCTCTCTGTCTTCTGTATAGTCAGAGGTCACTGAAACACATATACTGAAGAGAAGCCACACCAGGAAGAATTTTCAAAAACACTCGGCCAAAATCAACTTAACAAGTCCTGAATTCTAAATCCTTATTTTATTCTTTCTTTGAGGACAAGAAATTCGGAGGCCAAAAAGAAACAGGTCAGGAGAGACTGGGTTACAGCCCACAAAGCTAGTATGTGCAAAGGGATGGCACTGCGAGGCCTACTTCCTCGCAGGTTTCCAATATGTGAGGGTATGTACTTTTTCAGAATCTACTTTGGACTTTAAAAATGAGATGGTTGGCTCACACCTGTAATCCCAGCACTTTGGGAGGCTGAGACAGGTGGATGGCCTGAGGTCAAGAGTTTGAGACCAGCCTGGCCAACATGGTGAAACCTTGTCTCTACTAAAAGTATAAAAGTTAGCCAGGTGTGGTGGTGGGCACCTGTAATCCCAGCTACTTGGGAGGCTGAGGCAGGAGAATTGCTTGAACCCAGGGCTGGAGTGCAGTGAGCTGAGATTATGCCACTGCACTCCAGCCTGGGCAACAGAGTGAGACTCTGTCTCAAAAAAAAAATAATAATTAAAAGTAAATAAATAAATAAATATCGTCTTCTAGCATGAAATCAAAATTTTATTAGAAATGTATCTCTTAATGAGATGAATAAGGTTGACTTTCTTTCAATGAGTTCATTTATCCATGGATGAATATTACTTTTGCTACAGTGAGACAGGAGTTTATAAAAATAATCTTATATTTTATTTATATAGATGTCAGCACTAATAAGCCAAGTTCACATAAGAAAGTTAATGAGAATAAAAGAATTTTTTTATAGAGGTATCACTGAATTATTTGTGTTAAATTGATATTTTTCTAGTTTATAATTTTAATTTTTCTATTGGTTCTTTTACCATACTTTTTATTTATCTTCTTAGTGATTGCCTTGGGGATTACAATTAACATCTTAATTTATAGCAATCTAGTTTAAATTAATACCACCTTAATGTCAAGAGAATATAAAAACCTTTATCCTCCATCGCTCCACTCATTTCCCTCTTCTTTGTGCTGTTATTGTCATACAAATTACACCTTTATATGTTATATGCCCATCAACACAAATGTATAATTATTGTTTTATGCAGTTGTCTTTTAAATCAGATGAGGGAAAAGATTTACAAACAAGAAATACCTTTGTACTGTCTTTTATGTTTACTTATGCTATGAGTGCTCTCTATTTTTTCTTATGGCTTTAAGTTACTGTCCAGTGTCTTTTATGTCAACCTAAAGGACTGTCTTTAGCATTTCTTACAAGGCAAATCACTAGTAATACACTTCCTCAGCTTTTGTATATCTGGAAACGTATTTATTTCTCCTTCATCCTCGAAGGATAGTTTTACTGGGTATATAATTCTTAGTTGAGTTTTTTGTTTTTGTTTGTTTTTGTTTTTTACTTTCAAGACTTTATATATGCTGTCTACTTTCTTCTGCCCTCTATGGTTTCTTTCGTTTTTAAAATTGATATATGGTAATTGTATATATTTTGGGGGTACATGTGATATTTTGATACATGTATGGAATGTATACAAATCAGAGTAACTGGGGTATCCATCAGTTCAAACATGTATCTTTTCTTTGTGCTGGGAACATTACAATTATTCTTTTCTAGCTATTTTGAAATATATAATAAATTAGTCAACTATAATTTCCCTACTGTACTGTCAAACACTAGAATATATTCCTTCTATATAACTATTTTTGTGCCCATTAACCAACTTTTTTTCATCCCTTTGCCCTCTATTGCTTCTAATGAGAAATCACTTTTTAGTCTTATTGAAGATCCCTTATATGTGGTGAGTCACTTTTGTTTGGATGAGATTCTCTTTGTTTTTGACTTTCCACTGTTTGATTATGATGTGTCTAGTTGTTAATTTCTTTGAGTTTATCCTACTAGAAATTCATTGAGACTCTTAGATTTATAGATTAATCTTGTTCATCAAATCTGGGAAGTTTGCAGCCAACATCTTCTGGGCTTCTTTAGGGAATTCATATTGTTTATTTTTCCTGTATATAGACCATACTTTCTGGCTTCTTTGCATGTTTCATAATTTTTTGCTGAAAGCTGGACAGTTAAAATTATATGGAAACTCTGGAAATAAGATTCTCCCTACTCCCCCAAGGTTTTTGTTGCTATTCTTGTTGTTTGTTTAGTGACTTTTCTGAGATAGTTCTGTAAAGCCTATATTGTTTGTCATGTGTGGCCACTGAAATCTCTGCTTGATTAGCTTAGTGGTACACTAATGATTGAACAGAAATTTCTTTAGATACCTGGGACCAATAAATCTTGCAATCTTTGCCAAGGGGTTCTAGATGCATACTAGGACACACTTCCAATGCTCAGTTAAGCACTTTACAACTCTGCCTTAGCCTTTACTTCCTGATTCTGCAGACCCTTAAGGTTAGCCAGTGGTCAGACCTTAGGGCCTTGCCAAGTATTCTCTGAGCATATACAGAGCTGTGGTTATGCACATAGCCCTATATAGGCTTAGCCTTCTAGATTCCCAGGAATATGTGGGAGCTTTTCTAAGTCTCCTATGCGCATCTCATTCCCAAGCTTTTTCTTTTAAGCTTTTTGGTTAGCCTATTGTTTGCCCCCAACTCTTTTCCACTGCCTCAGGCAGCTGCAGTATTGACTATTTGCCTGTGATTATTTTCAACAAACATCCCCAAGGAAAAGACTGTTCACACTTGGCAACTCTAAATCAGGTTAAATAAAAACAGCCTTGTGAGTGAGGTCATCCAGAGAACCACCAGACAGGTCAAATAGTGACAATTTTGGGGGAATGGGACTTTCAAGAAGCTTTATCTCCATTCTGCAACCATTCCAATAGCTGCCAGGCTGTTGATTTTCACTGTGATTGCAGGCTGCTGATTTTCAAGGCTACCACAGAGATAAGGTGAAGTGTGTGGAAGTCGGTAAATTAAAATGCCATAAAACTCATTGTTCTATTGAAATTCAGCCATGTTTTTTTTTTTTTTTTTTTTGAGGCGGAGTCTCGCTCTGTCCTCCAGGCTGGAGTGCAGTGGCCAGATCTCAGCTCACTGCAAGCTCCGCCTCCCGGGTTATCGCCATTCTCCTGCCTCAGCCTCCCGAGTAGCTGGGACTACAGGCGCCCGCCACCTTGCCCGGCTAGTTTTTTGTATTTTTTAGTAGAGACGGGGTTTCACCGTGTTAGCCAGGATGGTCTCGATCTCCTGACCTCGTGATCCGCCCGTCTCGGCCTCCCAAAGTGCTGGGATTACAGGCTTGAGCCACCGCGCCCGGCAGCCATTTTTCTTAAATAAATGCTCCCTGGATTGCTGTAAGCATTTGGTTAATTTCCAACCTTCTGAAAAAGTCGATACTGACCATTTTCCCAGTTTCTTATTGCTTTTATGGAGGAAAGTCTTTTTAAAGATCTTTATGTCACCATTTTGTTGAATATCCAATGTAACTCTTTTAATTTTTTTGTCAATCATGTGTCAAATATCATGTAATAAATTACTTAAAAATATGTTTATTGATCTCATAGTATTAACTCGGTAAGAGTGGTTTCAGTTCCTTGAAAACAAATAACTGGAAAGTTTGTGATTTACCAAAGGATCAGTTACTAGTCATTAAATAAAATTCTTTTTTTCTGTTACAATATTTTATATTGTCTCTTATTTTGCCACCCAGTGACTTATGTGCTATCAAGCAATCTTTCATCATAAGATTTAAGGTGCACGAAATGCATGCCTTTCTTTAAAAGTTGAGAAAGTTATACCTTCTCATCTGGCCGCCTTTGGTTGTCTTGGGTCTGGGGTCACATTCTGGAAGGGAGAATTGTAATTCTCCTTAAACTCTCCCCACATCTCTCATAGACATGGAAGACTGTTTCTACCTTCTTAAAGTTTACTTTCCTGTGTATCTTTTCTCCACCCCTTCTGTCACTTTCTGTAGCTCCCACACCAAGAAATTTGTCTTGAGGTTAAAAAAAAGGGCAGGAGGGGCAGACTGTACAGTGATCCCTGAAAATGCTTTTAAAGTCAATGGTAGGGCCACAGGAAAGGATTCCCATTTCAGTTAATGTTGCCGAACCCTGAGAGGTAAATTTTATTATCAGTAGCAGTTACAGGATTTCTTTATTGGAGAGGCTTTGTGATTACATTCTGGTTGAGACAGAGGGTAAGGTCAGGGACTAGGGACTGGATCTTGAAGTTGTGTTTGCAGTGATAGCACAATGTGTTAAGATAGATTGTATTTTAATTTGGGGCAACTCAGTGAGAAAGGGCTGAACTATCACTTAACTCAGTAATTGATTATTATTATTCCATTTTACCAATTCAAAGTGAAATTATTAACTCTGGTCAAAGGGCTAGATAGTAACAAAGCCAAGATTGTAACTCAGCCCTCTCAAATCCCAGAAACAGTGCCTTTATATGCTTTTCTTTCTTTTTTTTTTTTTCTGTTTCTAGTTGCAAGCTAACCACTCCCAGCAATCATACTCTTAACCCACAGTTATGACCTTACCAACCATACCCAATGTGCGTCTTGCCATAGAACTTTTGTTTACTGGGTTCTTATCCTTCTTTCATAAGTGGAAGGAATGGATTCCTTCAGTCGGCAATTACCTTCATTATATTTAGTGCCATTGAAGGAAACTGTCCTGGCCTTTGGTCAGGCTTCCCCAGCACCTTCAGTAAGTGACTCTAAGTGTGGCTCCTGCAGCCTAATGATGCACCTGAAACTGGGGAAGGCAGGCAGGAAGACTTCCAAAGGCTCTGGGAGGGTTTTCCCCCTGAGACAACCTCATGAGATTGTACCCATGAGATTGGTACCTCCTCTTTGCAACATGAAAACAGGAATACTATTAAAAAGCATATTCTGGCCAGGTGCAGTGGCTCACGCCTGTAATCCCAGCACTCTGGGAGGCCGAGGCAGGCAGATCACTTGAGGTCAGAGGTTCAAAACCTGCCTGACCAACACAGTGAAACCCCGTCTCTACTAAAAGTACAAAAACAATTAGCTGGGCATGGTGGCACATACCTGTAGTCCCAGTTACTCTACTCGGGAGACTGAGGCAGGAGAACCACTTGAACCCAGGAGGCGGAGGTTGCAGTGAGCCAAGGTCGAGCCACTGCAAACCAGCCTGAGCGACAGAGCCAAACTCTGTTTCAAAAAAAAAAAATATATATCATGTTCCTTTTATCCCAACTCTTTAGACGTGGCATCTTACAGTTAGACAAATTTTTAGGTGCATCTTTACTGGCAAAATTACCCAAAGATAAGATTATTTCTGACTCTGTGGTTTTTTCACCTTTTTCTTTCCTGATTCCTACCACTCCTCACAGTTTCAATTCCTCTCTCCTACTTTGTTCTCCTTTCTGTTTCGAACATTTGGCTCCTAATTGCTTCAGATTTTTCTCCCTGTTCAGAAGTTTGTATATCTGAAAATTAAGTATTTTAAAACACTTTCTGAAGGAAGTGGGAAATTCTCCAGAAACACAGAGAGAAGATTGTGAGGCTCTTCTGTTGGAATAAAAGCCCACGTTGGATGATGAAATTTTTCCACTAGCATGTCTTCCTCCTGTACATGCTTCACAGATGGTATTTTTTCTAAAAAAACAGCAAACTATGCAGAAATATTTTAAATTAATAAATAAATCATTGATTATTATGGCCTCAATTCTCATAACTCAATAATACTATATTGATTTTCATGTGTTCAACACAACACGTGCCTTGTCACTTATATATTTACTTAAATATTTTACACTGTACCTGAAATATAGTAGGTGTTCATTATTATTCTCCAAGTGAATAAACACATGAATGAGTGAGTAAAGTTCCACAAAGCAAGGACCAGACCTTTCATATCATTGTAATTCACAGACCTAGTAGGGCATAAAGTGGGCACCAACTGTTTGGAGTATAAAAGCTTTGCTATGTTCCTGTGTTTATGATCTTGATGAAATTCTTTTGTTAAATTTAGCACAGGTTGTCACAAATCAGCATTCGATCAAAGGGGTTGCCTTATACTGGTTCATCCATACTTTTGTTCTCTTCCCCACATCCAATTATTGGAGCTGTTAGCCTCAATCACTGAAAAGTAAGATTCTTTCATTGTCGTTCCAGACTTACTCCTCATTTCTTAGTGAAAACTAGTCTCTGTGACCTACATCTCCCTTAACTAAGCACTGAATTTCCCTATCCTTAGTCTTTCTTTTCTAATATAGATTTGAAGGGGATCAGAATGTGTCCCCCAAAATATGCTACTTCAGCATAAGTACTATTTTGACCTATTTTTGAGAAAGAATCTTCTGCCCTTCTCCTTTCTGCTTTAAGTGCTATAAATTTCCACTTGTAAAGGTGTTTCATTCCCCATCTTGGGTGACTAAGTCTCATGGTCCTCTTCTTGATATGAGAGATGAGTCTGCATAACAATCCTTAGCTATCATACATTCCTAGTTACCTTCCCACAATTTACCACTCTTAGGAGCCCATTCCCCTACTCTGCCTCCTTTGTCTAGTCACTTCTTCACAGTTTATTGCCCTTTGTTCAAATTGTATATAAACTCAGCATTCTTTTAGACTTTACATAGATAAGAGATAGTATAGCCTGGTGTTTAAGAGTTTGGACTTTGGGATCAAATCTCAGTACCTCTACCACTTACCAAATGTATGACCTCAGGAGGATCACTTCACCTCTTGGGCCTTAAAACTAAAATGGAGATAATAAATATGTATGTATCTTAGGGTTGATATGGGAATTAAGTGAATCAAGGCAATTAGAACTGTTGCTGGTACACTGTAAGTGTTAGCAATTACTTACATTTTTTGTTTGCTCATTTTGTACACTCATATCAATGTAATCATACTAATAATTTTCTGAGACTTTTCAAAGTCAATATTATGTTTTTGAAACTCATCCATATTGATGCATACATCTGCAATTTATTAGTTTTTCTCTATAGTTAACACATCATGCATGTATGTCATATCTCCATAAGGTAATTGTAAACTTTGGAGAGCAAGAACCATGTTTTCTATTCTTTGTGCTTTCAAGAAGTTCATGGTGCCATTTGTGATTTGTTATTTGAGATGGTTAGCTGTGTTTCTGAGATATCTAAATTGGAGAAGAGGAGACTGAGGGGAACTTCCTAAGGGTTATTGAGGTTTTATATGGAGCATGGTGACTTCTCATTCTCTATCCCCATTGAGGCTTCAATTAGGTAAATATCCTAAGCTTCCCTGTGAGAGATTTAGGTGTATAATTGTAACTGGGTATGTGCTGTGTCAGCTCCTTTAACATAATTTATCCTACTTAATCCTCAAAACAAACCAAATGAGAAAGTATATTAGTTTTCTAGGACTGCTGTAACAAAGTACCTCAAACTGGGTGGCTTAAGCAACAGAAACTTACTGCATCACAGTTGTGGAGGCTAGAAGTCCAAGGTCAAAGCATTGGCAGGATGGGTTCTTCTGAGGGAGGTGAGGGAGAATCTCTTGTAGACCTCTCCCCTAGCTCTTGGTGGTTTACTGGCAATCTTTGGTGTTCCTTGGCTTATGGATCTCTGCCTTCATCTTCACATGCTATCCTCCCTGTGTGTATGTCTTTGTCTACCTCTCTCCTTTTTAAGAGGAAATAAGTCATATTGGATTAAGGACCTATCCTTCTCTAACATGATATGAGTTTATCTTAACTAATTATATCTTCAATGGCCCTATTTCTAAATAAGGTCACATTCTGAGGTACTGAGGGTTAGGACTTCAACATATGAATTCAATAGGGGTGACACAATTCCACCCAGTTAAAATAATAAAGTAGGCCTAGAGAGGTTATGCTAACTTTTTGAAGTGGAATGGCTGGGAGCCCCCAGGTTCACATGGTAACCAGGTAGTTCTGAGGTGGGAGGTGAGGGAGGTAGTGCCGGTCCCCAAGAGCCACAGGGATGCTGCAGTGACCCGGACTGTGTGCAGTCACTCCCATAAAGTTGTCCAGACAAGAGGTAACAGAGTGAGCTCTGGAGTTAGTCAAATCTGCCACTCACTGGCAGCCTGATCTTAGGAAAGTTTTTCAAGCTCTCAGAGCCTCCATTGCTTCATCTGTAAAATGGGATAATAGCATCGACCTCACGAACTTGTGGAGATTAAAGGACATGGGACAGTAGTTGAGAAATGTAGTGATTATCAAAATGGACACCCATCCTCTTATCCCAGCCACACAAAAGAGAGCTCTGGTCCACATCCAAATTTCCTACACCTCGGCCCATTTTAATTAATTTAATTTATGTAACTAAGTGCAACCCTTGGCCAGAAACATCATTCAAGTGGGGACCATGGTAGGGAGTGGTAGAAGGGTCAGAAAGGGGAGATGCAAAGGAGAGCTAGAGAAAAGGATAACTCCAGCTCTCTGCCTCTCAGTGTGTCTCAAGGTGGGCATTATTGGTATTTGGAGGGGGACAGTTCTTCCTGTAGAGCCACTGTTCCATGCATTACAGCAAGGTTGACATCCCTGGGCCCCTGAGTGCTAAGACATTAAATACCAGTAATAACCCCCAGTCATTGTGCCACCCAAAACACCCCAGACATTTCCAAGCTCTCCTCTAAGAATGGTTCCAGCCCTGATTGACAACAGTTGGGGATCCCAGCAGGACCCAAGCTGTACATTGTCTTTGGGAACTGCTGCAGCCACCAATGCAGGGATGAACTGACTGTTGCTGCTCAATTAACCCTCAGTGTCTGATTCCTGAATTCCTCTGGGGTGATCCCTTCTCACTGCTGGATTTCTCCAACCTGGTTGTCCATAGTCTCTTCTAGGAGAAAATGGTGCAATTTCAAGGTTGCAGTTACAGGAGGAGGGGACAGTTTCTCTAAGGTAACACTGGGAGTATCTTCAAAACCATGCAGTAAATAAAGTGCCAAAAATAAACACCTTGGGTCAACAGCTCCTCACTGTCATCTCCATTTGCATTTTCTAAGCTTCTGGCCACCTAAGAGATCTTACAACATAATGGAGTGGTCTGGGAAACCCCAAAATGAAGTCTCAGTATTACTCAGAGAGATGTGTGTTTGTTTGTGCAGCCATACAGAATTTGGCATATGTTGGGTAGCTTGATATGGTGATGCCAGCCAATGGTGCTCACATTGAAGCTCAGAGGTTACTCATCCCTTTGGGAGGACTGCTTTTTGAGTTACATTTTCTTCTTTCTCCTTTAGTGATATAATCTGAAGTATCAAACTGAGTAAATATCGTGAAATGTAAGATGTTTGACCAAAACCAGTTATCTATTCATTGACTATAGATTTAATTGAGCCACAGAAAGCCTAGATATGGTTCAATTTGGTTTAAATGCTGTAAAGTTTCCAATACTTAAATGCAAGAGGTTTGGGGGGGAAAAAAAAGGAAAGAAAAATGCAACTATTACTGAGCAAAATAAAAGCTCTGTCCTCTAAATGCCTGTTTTGGTTTAACATAGTGGCTTGCTTTACTTTCAGATAAATTGTCATTGAAACAAAACCAAGATATGAGAAATGTGAACTCCCTCTTTCAACACAACCCATTGTGTTCAAATTCATAAGCAAGAAAGTTAAGCGCCCACCTTCCTCTTTAAGGAAATATAAAAGTTGTTGCTTTGAAATAGAATTCACTGCATTCAGACTTTGAGTGATAACTGTATTCACATCCAACCGGATCTGCAGCCCCCTTTCAAAAAATTCTTTCTCCTCAGTGGTGAGAGTTACCCCACCTGGGATTCACTCTTCAAAAGGCTCAAGAAGCCTATTCATATGAATGAAACTGCTTTCTTCAGGGCAGATGCGGAAGCTGCCCTCCAGAGGGCTTGGGCAACCCGAGGAAAGGAAATCACCTCGGTAGGCAGTGTGGCTGCTGAGACTGCCGGGGGTTGCTGCCTGCTGCCTCTCGTGCCTGTCCTCTCCAAGATGCAGTTTTTTGATGCTGAGGAGCTCCTGGTCGATGAAGAGGATGATGTTTTTGGTGAAGGTAAACGCATCTTTCTGGCAGGAGCCTCTCTAGCCTGCTTTGCTTTGTTTTGACACCACTGGACACTTTTGCCCAACTTGAGCAAGGACTTGAGTATTTTGAAATGATAAAAACGAAGCATTCTGAGTGAGATAGTAGCTGCAGATATCAGCTTAGGCACTGAAGGAATACACAAGGCAAGGAGTGGGACAAGGGGTTGAGTCATTCCTGCAAATACATTTTTTAAAGACATTACTAAAATAAAGGTTTAGTTTAGGCTAGAAAATATTACTAAATTTTTTGCCTCGTCTCTCTTCTGTTCTATCTCTTGTCTAACACCTTAAGGAAAGCCTGTCACAGTGGTTTAAGCATAGCAGGGCTGCTAAGGTAGAAGTTGAACAAATGGACCAGGAGTGGTTTTCCATGGTACCATGTTGCTTTGATTTGCACTTCTTTCTTTTTCTTTCTTTCTTTCTTTCTTTCTTTCTTTCTTTCTTTCTTTCTTTCTTTCTTTCTCTCTCTCTTTCTTCCTTCCTTCCTTCCTTCCTTCCTTCTTTCCTTCCTTTCTTTCTTTCTCTCTCTCTTCTCTCTGTCTCTCTCTCTCAGTCTTTCTCTCTTTTTTTCGTTTTTTGAGACAGAGTCTTGCTCTGTTGCCCAGGCTGGAGTGCAGTGGTGCAATCTCAGCTCACCGCAACCTCAGTCTCCCGGGTTCAAGTCATTCCCAAGTAGCTGGGACTATAGGCATCCGCCACTGTGCCCAGCTAATTTTTGTATTTTTAGTAGAGACAGAATTTTGCCACGTTGGCCAGGCTGATCTTGAACTCCTGACTTCAGGTGATCCACCCTCCTTGGTACCCCAAAGTGCTGGGATTACAGGTGTGAGCTACCATGCCCAGCCTGGGTCCTTCTCTCTTACTCTTTCTCACACATACTTGGCACTCCAACCCTCCATTCTCTTTTCCCATTTTCTTTTTTCCCAAGTTGGGATACTGGAGCCCTGGTAGCTTCCAGCCCCCATTGGCACTGCTCAGTTTTCTGTTCTCATCTCGCTGCTCTTCCATGACTTGACCTGTCCACTAGAATTTAACTTAAAGGTTGCGATTTTAAAGGGATGATCTAATTATGGACGGATGTTTTGTTCAACTGCTGCCTATAAGATTGGGCCATAGGCAAAAGCTTTTCTAGAATTTGGAGCCGCCAAAATAAAGGAAATTTGGACTCAAGAATCTCATGGTTTGGTTACTTTCCTCAAGAAACTATGTCTGGTAATTTTTTTGAAAACTCTATTCAATAATTTTTTTAAAAGGAACAGTAGTAAGGTTTTTGTGTATGTGTAATTACCCAAGCAATACAAGTTCGTTGAAGAAAAATTACAGTGTCACAAAGAATTCCTTGTAACCTAGTCATGTAGAATGTAATCATTGTTAATATTTTGATGTTGTCTTTCTGCTATGTTGTTCTAGCTACAGAAATATTTAAAATCATAAGTTGGGTTTTTATCACAACTTAAATCAGTTTGAAGAATAGCTACTGAGCTTCGCTGCTGTTTACCAAATTATCATTCTGTATCATTCTGTTGTGTTACTTTGATGGCAGGCATTTAGAGCCACCAATACCCTGAAGTTTGATCTTAGGCCCCGTTCTTCAGCTTTCATTTCTTAAAGATGTTTCCTCTTTAAGCAAACACCTTAAAGAGAAAATTTGTACTAAGATACTAACTCCTTTTAGGATCTGAAAAATGGTCACAACTATGAAGATAAGCGTAGAACGGAAAAATTGGCAATCATTCACCCACACCTTCCTCCAGGGGTGGCATTCCAAAACGCCCAGCCCACATTTCTTTGCCTACAGGAATTTTGCTCTTTTACATCTGGCTATGATGCTTAAGAGCGCCCTCTGTAGGCTGATGCCCTGCACTCTGGATTACGAGTGGCCCCATTCTGAAGGGAAGCGTTAAGACCAAGCAGGGCTGGATGAACCTGTGTGTTCTCTCTCCTGAGCATTCATCATTTCCAAGGTGATTATTGTAACCTCAATAACCATGTTGTTGTGGAATGGCTGGGGTCCCCAGGTTCCAGGTAGCTAGGTAACCAGGTAGCTCTGAGGTGGGAAGTGAGGGAGGTAGTGCAGGTTGATGAGTTGGGAGTCAAACGAGATTCAGACTCAAATTCTGGTTCTGCCTCATGGTACCCATACAAGGTAACTTTGATCTCCTCAATGGTGAAGTGGGACAGTAATACCTATCGGCTGTACAGATTGTCTTCATAGTAGATTCATAATATTTGCGTTGCACTTCAATGTGGTATGCTTTATCCTTTCCAAATTGATTATCTCATTTAACTTAATCCCTAAAGATTAAAGAGAAAATCATTGCAAGGCCAACATCCACTGTATTTTTATTCAGTTTTCAGAGCCGTGGCTTATGTTTGGCAATTTATGTGAAAGCATGTCCAGCTGGTGCCTCATTTTAAGCAAGCTCTGTGTGGGGTAACAGTCAAAAGCTTCAGCTCTGGAATTGCACAGTCTGGGCTTTGCCAACCAATTCACTTGTGACCTTAAGCAGGTTACGTAATCTCTCTGTGCCTCAGTTTACTCACTTATAAAATGGAGTTCAAACCTCATATGGCTGTATGTGGCTTAAGTGCTATGATAGGGAAAGCTTTTAGAACAGTGGTCAGTACTCAATACATATTAATCCCTATTGTCTATTTACAAAAATGGGTTTATAGAAGAGTGACCATTTTTCACGTGTCTGGTTAACCTCAGATTCAAAATAGGACTTATTTACAGAACTTTAGTTTATAAATAACTTTTCAGAGGTTTAATATGGCAGATACAGCACTGAACAAGTTGTTAGGAGTCTGAGTTGTAGCCTTGCCCCTGCTGTGGTATAGCTGGAGGATCTTGGGCAAGTCATTTACCCTCTTTGAGCCTCATTCTTCATCTGAAACAAGGGGACTGATTACACATTCTCTAAGCATTATACTACTCAGTCTTTACTTCAAAATGATGTATCTACTTATAAAAGTTCATGCTTGTTCTAGGATTCACGCATGCTTTCAGCTCAATTAACATGCCTAAGCAGAAAGCTTTTGGTACAATGAGTTTTCTGTAATATAAAAAAAGGAAAATGCCCAGAAGCTTGTTATTAGGGCAACCACATTTCCTTGCAAGTGACACATTTTTAAAATCCCTTTCCCCCAGAGGTTACACAGATTTAGAATTTCAGTTCTTCATTTAGATATATGGACACTGTAAAGATCTGGGAAGAAAAAAAATGAGTCAATGAGTCATGCTCACAGTGTATTTTTTAAACAGCCTTTCCGAGATCCTGTTTGTTTCAGCAATTGTTTTTTGTGGTTAAAGGAAATGTTAAGGTTCACAGAACTTCGGAGCATTGGTGTGTAACTGCTCTTGTTCTAAAACAGAGTTGCATATAGTGAGAGAGAAAGAGAGAGAGACAGAGAGAAAGAAAAGGCATTCACCTACACACGACAAATCCCAATGTCTGTTCTCTCTCTGTCTCTCCCTGTCTGTGTTTCTTCTCTCTCTCTCACACACACACACACACACACACACACACACACACAGCCTTAAGTTTGCTTTCCTAACAACATCGTCATGTCATTTAGAAAATGGTTACTATCAAGTAGGCTTAATCTTTCCTAGAGAAATTATTCATTCGATTATCAAGGAATTGAAAAACCAGTAGTTAGCATTACAGACTCTTTTCCCATTGTTGTTTCAAACTTATCAAATTAAACGACTTTCATCTGTTTTGTCACTGTGTGATCTTGACAGCCAGTCTGGTCAGTGTTAGTGGAGATAACTGGATGGGTAATAATGGTAATGACTATAAGAATGCTGCTGCTGATGTTGATGACGATGACAATGATTATGACAATTGAAAAAAGGAAGAAAGAAGGGCCATGCACAGTGTAGGTTCCTATCCTGCTTTCAAGAACAGAACAGAATTCATGTGTGGGAGCAAACGACTCACCAGGTGGTAGTCAGTGAGTATTTTAGAAGCCAAAATTACTCCTTAGCACAAGTTAAAGCTCCAATTGCTTCTTTCCTTAGAAACACGACCCGTCCCTGCCTCCATTTTCAGCACTGCTCAGTAATCTGTTGTCAAGTGCAAAGATTAGAATAATAAAACACCCCAACTTCTCAGTAAGTGTGCAAAGTATTTCTCAGGTTCTTGTATTTCCTGGATACTTGCATGCCTTTTAGGATTATGCTTGAAGATGACAAGAAATTACAAATCATTTGTCAGATTTTCAAATGTCCCCCAGAGCTGATACAGTGCAGCTGAGCATGAGAATACTTCTCCTGTCCTAGATAACTGTGTCTGAGAAAGTTGTTTCAACCTCCACAAAGGAGGGGAACTCTCCTAGATGGAGATGAACTGGCAAAAGGAAGTCCACTCAACCATTAGCTGCCTGTTGCCTTAAAGAGACTAACAGCTGGTTGGAAAAAAATTGCCACTCACTTATGAACCAAGCCTCCCTCCTTTCTCCAAGCCAAGTAAGTTAGCACTTTTTCCCTTTCAAAGGGAACTTCAGGTCAGAGGGAGCAAGAAGACTACAAAACACTTACCAAAAAAAAAAAAAAATTGTACTTAGGATAAATACCTATTTTTTTTTTTTTTGTCTTTCCTTGTAGGCTGTTTATAAAACCAAGGTAGTATTTTTCTTTTAATAGGTAAATAATTATGCAATCTGGTATAATCTGGAATATTTTGATATTGTTTCCTGAATTGTATTTGCCCCTTCCAAAATTAATAGAAAGAAGAAAGGGGAAAAAAGCAATTAAATAAATATTATGTACAAAACTAATAAATGCTGAAAGTTCAGACGGGTTAAGTCATACCCTCCATGGAAAAAGTAAGAGAAATCAAATGTAAAAGTATATAAGCCTTGGCTAGAGAGGATTGGAGATTTTTGTGTGATTATGCCACATTTTATAACATGTAAATAAATACAAGCATTGCTATTTAACTATGCTGAATCTTTCTCAAAAAATATCTGGGTTTCTCGAGTGGACCCAATAATGGGATTGGAATGCCCTAGTTTCCTGGGTTGAAAAGAATTGGTCACTCTTTGCTTTCACGATTTTGCCAAGATTGCTTGGATCAATTTCCACCCCCGAATTCCTGGATAAATGCTTTAGTTGGAAGTCACTTTCCCTACTTTATTTGTCCCAGGGTCTGGAGCAGACAAAGACCTCCCCACAGTAATTCATGCTTGTGTGACCTCTGTCTTGGATTACTGCAAAACATTCTCTTCCCATAGATGTCTAGGAAGCTTTCTTTGGCTGGTGCCAAAGAGATGGTGTCATTGCAGGGGCATAAACTAAAATAGCACATTGCACTAAAGCTATGCAGGCTGTCTTAGCCACCAGTCCACCACCCTGATTTATGGCCCCCAGTGACCTCAGAGTAACCTGTTTAGATCAGGCCAATGCCAAAAGGGGCCCAATATTACAAGTAAAACATTTTAGATGTTTATTTTAATATGTCCATGAGCAACCAGCCAAGTCTTAACTTTTTAGGAATGGTGAGTGTAAGATACACTAGAGTATGTCTTCCATAGGGCTTGAGTTGAAAACTAAAAGTGCATGCATACTCATTGTAGCTATGACAGTTTTAAAAAAAAGAAAAAGAAATGTGTAGTTGTTGTGACCAAAATATTAAAATAAATATGGAGGGTTGCCCTCCCTCCTCTCTTTTTGATAGAAGCCACTTCAGTTACACAAGCCAACATATTTATTAAAAAGATGTGATTTATCTAGTTAACTGTGCCTTCTGTATTTTTTCAAGAGACAGGGTCTCGCTCTGTCACCCAGCCTGAAGTGCAGGGGTGTGATTATAGCTCACTGCAGCCTCAACTTCCTGGGCTCAAGGGATCCTCCTGCCTCAGCCTCCAAGTAGCTGGGACTACAGGTGTGCACCACCATATCCAGCTAATTATTTTTTTGTAAAGCCAGGCTGTGACTATGTTGCCCAGGTTGGTGTCAAACTCCTTGCCTTAAGTGATCCTCCTGCCTAGGTCTCTCAAAGTGCTAGGATTACAAGCGTGAGCCACCGTGCTTGGCCTGCCTTGTATATTTTATTGTGCTAAGCAAATGTCAGTTTATTCAACTTCTCATTTATTTTTGGATGGCAAAATTGTGTCTACTAATTACTTGCCAAAAGCTGTGATGTTTAACTAAAATGTTTAAAATGCAGTTGATTTTGGAAGATATTTTAAAGGAGAAAAGATATTAGTTGAGACAAATTGAAGTGACTCTGTCAAGTACCAGAAGGACAGAGAAAAGTTGGAGAGGAAGAAAAGGACCTAGTAAATGGTCCTACAAGTGAAAATGGAAAGAAGAAAATGAAACTAGAAATGCAGGTGCTGATGAGACAGTAAACACTCTTATAATTCCTCATCATTCAGTATGGTCCAGGCTATGTCAGGTGCTAGTCTCTGGGACCCTGAAATGTGGATGTGCTTGGCTGACTCTGAGGGTGATGATTCCATAGCATCTGCACACCCTAGATTGAAGAGGGAAGTGTCAAGAGCCTGAACTGTTTGATTCTTGTTGATAAACAAATCAGGTCATGTAAGCTAAAAATCCACTTTACTTTGTGCTGTGTAGCCAGAGCATATCTTATCATTTAGAATATTCCTTCCTTCCAAAAAAAAAACAGAACAATTTACTTTATCCTTTTCAGATATTTTTAAGAGAAAGATTTTGACCTATGCTGTGATAGCAATCAAAAGCCAGATATAATGGGCAGTGTTTCTCCACAAGGCAAATTAATAATAATTTATATCATCATTCTTTCACATGTTGGCTTTCTATAGCTTCAATTTTTTCATGTCTCAGTTTGCTTAAGAAATGCTTCAGGCAGGAGATACTTAAGGACACAGTGTTGGATACAAAGTAAAACTCCTGGAACTTAAAATATAAATGTGAGAAATGTGAATTTTTTGGGGTGGGTAAGGTGTCTCTTTTCCAAATTAAGGAAGAGAGAAAACACTCGGATCTAGCTTTGTAAAGATTTTCATTAATAGAGAACTTCCTAAACAGAGAATAGATCCTAGGGTTATTCGTCTGCAGCTATATTACAAGTTTAACTCTAGACAGCAATTATTTCTAAATAAAATAAAGAGAAGAAAGAACTTGCTGCCTTCTGGAAAGTGATGAGGTTATGGTGCCACTTTTCACCGCAGACTTTTCTTTCTTTGCCTTTGAATTATTGGGAGTTAAAGGTTTGAATATTTATACTATACCACTCACACAGCAGCAGCATAAGAGCAGCTGGTCCCTTCTCCCTCTTGACTTCATTCTAAACTGTTCATTCAGTGTAAGAAGTAACAAAAGGATAACTTGCCTTTCAGATCACAAGATGAGTCAGCTGGCTGAGCCTTTGAATACAATTTTTTCATGTGAACTTCAGAAATCTCTGACAGAGAATAAATATGAAAACATTTTCTATGGTGGGAATTTTCTTTCTATTGATAACAGCAAAATACACTAGTAGAATGGTATTTAAAGAAAAATATACCAAAGACTCAAATAAGCAGATATGATTTGTGGAAGGCACTCTTAACTCTCTTAACTGCCTTCAGATAAATGACATGACTAAAATATTAGGAAAAACAAACTCTTCTTCAACTTGTGGTTCATACGCTGAGGGGTACCAAGAATGTCTTTGAGGTAGGGCGTGACTCACACCCCTATTAATCTCCACAAGCATCTCTAAAAACTGAAAAAGCAATTAACATTTTAAATCTTAATAGAAAGCATAATAGAAAGCTTTTTAAATAAAACATTGCAATTTTGAGTGGTCTGCATTCTACAATCTGAGTAAAAAATCACGTGTTGCTCTGCAAACAGCTTCTAGAGAAGGCCCAGACCCCTTTTCTAACCATATTGCTGTATTGGGTACTTTGCATACAGAAATTCTGAAGTCATTGTTGTTTTCGAATCTTTGATTTTTAGCTTCCAGACTTCCAAACTGAGGGAAAGCAGCATATATGCTGTGGAATGAGCAAAATATTTGAACTCATAAAACCTAGTTCAACTTACTATTTGTTTGGCTTTAGGCAAATTACCTAACTCCTCAGAAGATTCAATTTCCTTTTTCCACTGAAAATGATGATAATAGGCCAGGCGTGGTGGCTCATGCCTGTAATCCCAGCACTTTGGGTGGCCGAGGCGGGCGGATCACGAGGTCAAGAGATTGAGACCATCCCGGCCGGCTAACATGCTGAAACCCCGTGTCTACCAAAAATACAAAAATTAGCTGGGCACAGTGGTGTGCACCTGTAGTCTCAGCTACTCCAGAGGCTGTGGCAGGAGAATCACTTGAACCTGGGAGGTGGAGGTTGCTAGGTGGAGGTTGCAGTTAGCTGAAATCGCACCACTGCACTCCAGCCTGGTGACAGAGCAAAACTCCATCTCAAAAAAATAAAAATAAAATAAAAAATAAAAGAAAATGATGATAATAAAGGTGATGGTCGTGGTGGTTGTAGTGGTGGTAATGGTGATGATGATTATGATGATATTGATGATGGTGGTGGTGGCGGTAGTGGTTGGATCAATGGTAGTGATGATGGTGGTGGTAGTGGTTATAGAGATAATAATAATGGTGGTGGTGGTAAGGTGATAATGATAATAATCATGATGATGGTGGTGGTAGTGGTATTGGTTATGATGGTGATGGTGGTGACGGTTTTAGTGGTGGTTATGGTGATGATGATTGTGATGCTAATGTTGATGGTGGTGGTGGTGATGATAATGGTGGTGGTGGTTGTAGTTGTAGTGGTGGTGGTGATGGTGGTGAGGTGATGATGATGATAATCATGATGATGGTGGTGGTGGTGATGATGGTGGTGATGATTGTAGTTGTGGTGGTGGTGGTGGTGGTGGTGGTGATGGTGGTGAGGTGATGATTATGATAATCATGATGATGGTGGTGGTGGTAATGTTGATGATGGTGGTGGTGATGATAATGGTGGTGGTGGTTGTAGTTGTGGTGGTGGTGATGGTAGTGGTGGTGAGTTGATGATGATGATAATCATGATGATGGTGGGTGGTGGCAATGATGATGATGGTGGTGTAGATGATGATTGTGGTGATGCTGATGATGTTAGTGATGATGATGATGATGATGATGATGATGATGATGATGATTAACCTCTCAAAAAACTGCTGAGTTTAAAGGGAGATAATGTATGATATACTTGAAAACCATAAGGGCTTACTACATAAGTATCAGTTATTATTTAACTGTGATTTTCTCAGCTGTCTCAGTCTCCCAAGTCTATACAATTCCCCCCTCTTCTATTCTTGGCCTTTGTTAGGAAGAGCTGGCTTAATAAAAGACACAAGTTGATTAGAGCAGAGCTATTGCGACTGCTCACCTCAGATGCTTTCCTGAGAATATAGAGGTACCTCTGGCTCATGAATTAGCAAACCTGGTTGCTATCTGATCTCCACCATGTGACCAAGGCAGGGCTCAGAATAACCCCATTGCTTGGCACAGAATACATACATGATTGCTTACCCGTGTGCTATTGCTTTAATCAATCTGGTCTCCGCCTGAAAATAATCTGGGTATCCAAGGGAGAAACACATACTATGGTAGTTTTATTGTGTAGAGGGGCCCCTTGCCTCGGAGGTGAAAATCATATCTTTAACCATATCTTTAGCAGTATGCAGGACCTATTTCCTGAGTAAATATTTACTTGTGGTAAACACATCAGAGGCACTGCCTCCCCCATCACCACTTTACAGAGTTCTTTTAAAAATGTAATCTGAGAAAAGCTGAACTTTCCGTATCTGTTAAAACATTTCTAATTTAAAGATAACACCCACTGAAAACTTTAATGTTGTATATGTTACAGTATTTTAGGACAGCAATTAAGATTTTAAATGAAGCCTCTACAATGTTCTCTCTAGTGGTGTTTTGTTTTTGTTTTAGATTCCATTGTTTTAAAAATATTTTCAGTGGTAAAACTCCCTGAAAAAAATGATAATCTGTTTATGTCTATTTGTGCATAAACATTAATTTTATACAAATGTACAGGACAAACATTAGCTCAGTTGCTTCATAATAACACTACATGGGACAGAGAAAGAGTGACTAGAGTCAACCCTCTGTGAGCTCATTGACAAATACTTATTGAGTACCACTCATAAAAGTTATGAGCAGGGCACATACTTAGTTGGTTAGGTTGGAAATGGTACCAGCTGCAGCAGAGTAGACCAAGAATGGATGAATCTAAATTTTTTTTTTTTTTTTTTTTTTTTTGAGACCGAGTCTTACTCTGTCACCAGGCTGGAGTACAACAGTGCAGTCTGGGCTCACTGCAACCTCCACCTCTTGGGTTCAAGTGATTCTCCTGCCTCAGCCTCCTGAGCAGCTGGGATTACAGGCACGCACCACCACGCCCAGCTAATTTTTGTATTTTTAGTAGAGACGGGGTTTCACCATGTTTGCCAGGATGGTCTTGATCTCTTGACCTCCTGATCCGCCCGCCTCAGCCTCCCAAAGTGCTGGGATTACAGGCGTGAGCCACCATGCCCGGCCTGAACCTAAATTCTCTACTCTTCTGGAAAGGCAACTGATGGCAGGTCAGAAGCATCATCTGCCCTATGCAAAAAGACAACACAGCTTGTCTTTTGCAACAAGGACTACAATGCAGAAGACAGAGATAGCCCTGTGGGTCTTCCTAATATTGATAATATGCCCGGAAATGTAGGTGTTTATGCCTTATGACCCACCAGGTAACACTGAGAACTTCACACAGTGAGTCAGTGGCTTTCTGCACTGCTCTTGGTTTAGGCAGAGATGGAAAGCCATGGCCTCAGGCCAGATCCAGCCAATTGCCTGTTTTTATATCGCCCGCAAGATAAGAATGATGTTTTACAGATGAACATTTGCAATTAATTTGGTGATAGGGATCACTAACCTAGAATCTCAGTTAAGCAAAACATTATCCCAAAGGAAAAGAATTCCATTCTTGTCCTTACTAGACCATTTTTTAAAGTACTCAATTATATTTTGAATTTTGTCAATAACGATGTGTGAAATTTTATTTTATTTTATTTTTTTTTTGACACGGAGTCTCGCTCTGTCTCCTGGTCTGGAGTGCAGTGGCCGGATCTCAGCTCACTGCAAGCTCTGCCTCCCGGGTTTACGCCATTCTCCTGCCTCAGCCTCCCGAGTAGCTGGGACTACAGGCACCGGCCACCTCGCCCGGCTAGTTTTTTGTATTTTTTAGTAGAGACGGGGTTTCACCATGTTAGCCAGGATGGTCTTGATCTCCTGACCTCGTGATCCGCCCGTCTCGGCCTCCCAAAGTGCTGGGATTACAGGCTTGAGCCACTGCACCCAGCCTATTTTCTTTCTTGTTATATGTCTTTATATAATTTCCTCATTTTTATCACTTGGCCCCCAAAGCATAAAATATTTATCTAGCTTTTTACAGAAAAAGCCTGCCAACTCCTAGTCTATGTCATCAACTTCCAAATCTTAAGGTCATTGAGAGTTTTGTAATCATCTCTTCCTCTTCCTCTTTTGCATCATCTCTTCCTTCCTTCTCATGTCTGCTGGGAGGGTCTCATCATTATTAAAGCCCCATGTAGGAAGGGACTTATCCCTTCTTATGGTTATTTTAAAACTCTTTTAAAAAGAATATCTGTCATTATATTACATTGCTCTGTAATACCAATTAGAAGGATGATGAAAAATTGGTGGCTAAGAGAGAATGCCTTGGGTTTGGGGAGGGAACAGAAGGCAACATCCTATAAAAGGAGAAACACTGTAAGACTAAGGATCTTTTCTGTCAGCCCAACAGTAAATCAGGTGAAAGAAGATAGCACACAGCAAGTGTCCAAGGAGTCTTTTCTATTTACACCTCTGCAACATTTCAAGGGACTTCTTTCCCCCATGTGATGCTTCAAGTACGCACATCTCCAAGATCTGAAGCCCTTAGACCTAACCATAATGAATGATAATGAATGATAGGCAAGCATGACTCAAAGTTGTCTTTTTGGCTTTTGCACACACGCAAGTCCCAGTTTACCAAGGAGTGATGGTGCCAGGCCTCAGGGAGCATCTCCCAAAGAAACCACAAATTGGAAATGCATTACCTTACGTTAGGAGATTACATGGGATTAGCAGAGCTTTGATCATCCCAAAACAGTGCTGGCTCTTGCCCACTGCCCCATGTCTGTAAAGCAGACCAGCATGTGTCTGCTCAGCCTGCATGTTAATTCAAGAACAAGGAAGCCTTTTCAAAACAGACACAACAGGAGAGCACTTAAAAGCAGTGCCACACACACCCATGCACATTTGGAGGGGCCACACGGCTCCTGGTTGCTACGCATTACAAGAGGCAGGAATGCTGAGCTCTGTGAGGCATTTCTGAGCAGTTTTTTTTTTTTTTTCTTTTTCGCCTAGGCTGGAGTGCAATAGTGCAATCTCGGCTTACTGCAACCTCTGCCTCCCAGGTTCAAGTGATTCTCATGCCTCAGTTTCCCAAGCAGCTGGGACTACAGAGACATGCCGTCATGCCCGGCTAATGTTTTGTATTTTTAGTAGAGAGGGGATTTCACCATGTTAGCCAGACTGGTCTCAAACTCCTGGCCTCAAGTGGTCTACCCACCTCAGCTTCCCAAAATGCTGGAATTACAGGAGTGAGCCACCGCGCCCAGCCTCTGAGCAGTTCTAACTTGCTGTGGGGGAGAAAAATCTTGCTATTAAAAAGAGTTAGGAAACTCTTGGCCACTGTTGGTGGGGATATAAAATGGTACAGCCTCTATAAAAAACAGTATGACAGTTCCTTAAAAAAATTAAAAATAGAATTGCCATGTGATCCAAAAATTCCACTTCTGGGTATATACCCAAAAGAATTAAAAACAGAGTCTTCAAAAGATATTTGTATATCATATTCATAGCAGCATTGTTCGCAATAGCCAAAAGGTGGAAGCAACTTGAGTATTCACCCATGCAAAATGTAGTACAGTATATATATATACAATGGAATTGTAAGAAGCCTGCAAGAAGAATGAAATGCTGACACCTGCTACCGTATACATGGACCTTGAAGACATTATACTAAGTGAAATAAGTCAGTCATAAAAGACAAATGCTATATGAATCCACTTCTGTGAAGTACCAAGAGTAATCAAATTTATAGAAACAATAAATAGACGGTGGTTGCCAGAGGCTGGAGGGAGAAGAAAGTAGGGAATTGCTTTAATGGGCATAGACTTTTCGGTTTGCAAAATGAGAGAGTTCTGGAGTTTGGTGCAGAACAGTGTGAATATACTTTACACTACTGAACCATACACTTAAAAACAGTTGAGATGGTAAATTTTATGTTATGTGTATTTTACCTTTTTTTTTTTTTTTTTTGAGACTGTCTTGTTCTGTTGCACAGGCTGGAGTGCAGTGGTACCATCTTGGCTCACTGCAACCTCTGCCTCCCTGGTACAAGCAATTCTTGTGCCTCAGCCTCCTTGAGTAACTCGAACTACAGGCACATGCCAACACAGCAGGCTAATTTTTGTATTTTCGGTAGAGACAAGGTTTCACCACATTGGCCGGGCTGTTCTCGAACTCCTAACCTCAAATGATCCACCTGCCTCAGCCTCCCAAGGTGCTGGGATTACAGGCATGAGCCACCACGCCTGGCCCCTTACCATATTTTTGGTTTTTTAAAGACTTCAGAATGGGTACACAAAAAACTGGAAAGTACCAGGCCATTCCTGAGGGTCTGTAGAGCAGTTGCTTTTTCTTGAGTCACGTAAATTTAACAGTAGGGAACTGAATTTCCACAAAAGATAGAAGTGGTTCTAGGGAGCTGACGCTGACCAAGGCTAAGCATGTCTGATAACAATCTTAGAAAGACTGGTTTCTTTATAACAGCATATGTGAGAGTTACGTATGGGATTCTTGCTACTAATTTCTTCCTAGCTGGACATCAGTTTCAGGAACTCTGCAAAAATACTTTGAGATTAGCACTTACTGAAGCTCCTCTAGAGATGAATAACATAATTAGAAGATGTGTCTCCCTTGGGGGTTTACAAGATCTTTAGGGATATAAATAAGGTGTTTTTTTTTTTTTAATTACTCATTTAAAGAATATCGGCCAGGCGTGGTGACTCATGCCTATAATCCCAGCACTTTGGGAGGCCGAGGAGGACAGGTCACTTGAGGTCAGGAGTTCGAGACCAGTCTGGCCAACATTGTGAAACTCCTTCTCTACTAAAAAATACAAAACTTAGCTGGGCATGGTGGCACACATCTGTAATCCTAACTAGTTGGGAGGCTGAGGCAGGAGAATTGCTTGAACCCGGGAGGCGAAGGTTGCAGTGAGCCAAGATCGCGCCATTGCACTCCAGCCTGGGCAACAGAGCGAGACTCTGTCTCAAATTTAACAGAAAAAGAAAGAATATCAATTGAAAGTCTTCCATATGCTTGGTTCAGTTCTATTCTGACTCTCGGGATACAGCAGTGAATGTAACAAAGTCCCAGCCTTGTGAAGTTATATTGCAGAGAAGAGAGACAGACAATAGGCAAGCCTATAAAAATATAGTACATCGGGGGAGGGGGGTGATAAGTGTTACGGAAAAAAATTAAGTGCAGGGTGGGCAGAATAGGACATGGTGGTCAGGGAAGACTTTACTGACAAATTCCCAGAGGTTTGAAGTCAAGGTCCGAACATACGGAGGTCTGGGGAGAGTGTTCCAGGAATAGTAAGGAAACCAACGTGAGCAAGGCAGAGAATGGTAGAAGATGAGATCTAAGGCTGGGCATGGTGGTTTACGCCTGTAATCCCAGCACTTTGGAAGGCCAAAGTTGGAGGATCACTTGAGATCAGGTATTTGAGACCAGTCTGGCCAACATGGTGAAACCACGTATCTACTATTAAAAAAAAAAAAAAATTAGCTGGGTGTGGTGGCACGTGCCTATAGTCCCAACTACTTGGGAGGCTGAGACAGGATAATTGCTTGTGCCCAGGTATTTGAGACCAGTCTGGCCAACATGGTGAAACCACGTATCTACTATTAAAAAAAAAAAAAAATTAGCTGGATGTGGTGGCACGTGCCTATAGTCCCAACTACTTGGGAGGCTGAGACAGGATAATTGCTTGTGCCCAGGAGGCAGAGGCTGCAGTGGTCCGAGATCATGCCACTGCACCCCAGCCTTGGTGACAGAGACTCTGTCTCCTCAAAAAAAAAAAAAAAAGAAGAAGAAGAGAGAGAGATCTAAGAGGTTTTGGAGAGTTCAGCTCCTGTAAAGCCTTATAGGCTACTGTAAGGATTTGAGGGAAGATGGGAAGCCATTGGCCAGTGTTGAGCAAAGTGATGCAATCTGATTTACCTTACAAAAGGATCATTCTGACTGTTTTCTTGGAAAGAAAGATGGGGGAATAAGGGCAAGGGCAGATTAGGAGACCATGGGCTTATTCCAGAAGAGCTCATGGGATGCCTGCTACTGGCTGAATACTGGGGGCATGGGAAAAAGTGGTCAAGGATGATTCCAGGGCTTTGGCCTCAGAATCTAGAAGGATAACATTGTTCTTTACTGAAATGAAGATGGCTGCTGGAGGAGTAGACTTAAGGTGAGGAAGAGTATTGCTGTGATGCAGAATCAAGAGTCCAGTTTTGGACAGTTAAGTTTATAGTATACGTATAAATTGTGGATGACTTCATGAAGTCCCATTCTCAGTACTCCGAAGAGCGAACTCAGGAAATAGTTGTTGAAATGTTGCCTATAAAGCAGCCTATACATAATTGAAAATTATCTATAGATTTATCTCTAGCTTATAGGGATTGGGCTATATAAACTATATGGTTTGTTCCATAAGACCATGAGTTCAATAATATAATGCAAACTGTTCAGAACACTAAAGGGCAATTTAGGGAAAGACCAGAGGGAAAGAAAGGGCTGGAATAATCTGAGCAGGCTTCTTGCAGGTGAATATTTGAAGTTGAGAGCTTAACATCCTTGGAAGCAGTGTTCTGATAAACACGATAATTGTAGGAATGCATCAGGGAATGCTTTATCTTCACACACTCTCCTGCATTTGGTGCTATGCGTACCAATTTCACATGCTTGCATTTCTTGCCCTTTTGCTCCAAGGCCATACATTCATAGAATCTCAGCTGGAAGAGACCTAAAGAGGTGTTTGGTCTACCTTCCTAACAGAAGGCGGCAAGAATCAGCCCCAGTGCTCAGCTCCCTCCCTTTCTCCCTCCAAAGGAGATGTATCTGTCTTCATCATTTACACAACCATTTAACAGTCAATAGCCAGCAGGCATCACATTTGCTTTTATTTTAACTCAAATCCCACAGGTTATATCTTCAATCACTTCTCTTTATTCTAATTCTGGGAAATAATTGTTCTTCCTTCTGCAAGACAGTCCTCAAAAATCATTAAAATAACATAGTAACAACACCAATAACTCTCCAAGCACTGAAATCGCCAGTCCAATATTTGTATTCCACCAGGCACTTGAGTCGAATAGTATCTACTGCCGACAAGAGGGCGAGTGTATTCTCAGTGGTGAAGAGGCCTGAATGTCTGTGAATTAGGATATGAAATGCAGGGGCACACGGCCTACAGCTGTTGAACTTGAAGTCCTCTGTGAATGCAAACCACACAGCTGAGAGGCACTTCTCAGAGAGGCCTGTGTACATTTGCTCTTCTAGATGTCCAGGGCTTACCCTCATTGTGACTTAGCCACCGTCTTGTGTGCGGAGAACAAACGAGAGCAGGTGTTCACATTTATCTTCCTCAAGCAGCCCCTTGAGGTTCTTTGGGGGAGGGTCAGGGAAGGAAGAGGCTGAAATACAGCCTTCCATCCCCCAGCTCTCACTCCTGCCAGCAGACAGCTGTTTCAGTCTCTTCTTGCTGCTGCTAATGAAAACATAGCCAGGACTCAATAAAAGATATTTAATATGGGATTGCTTGGAGAAGCCACTTTCTTTGGAGATTTGCTTAAACCAAAGCTCTTGGATTTGTTTCCATTGCTGTGAAATTTTCACCTCCAGCAGCCTTAGCATTAATGACCTATTTTGAACGTGACAGCGATTACACTTTGGTGGCGTGAATAATTTATTAGGTGCAAGAGCACTGTCAACGTAGTGATATTACAGCAGTCTTGCTTGCCTGGCTAATTATGGAAGATGACAGCACTCTATCCTGTTGTCACAGCTCCTCTCCAAAGCTGCCAGGGATGTGGATTCTATGTGAGCAGAGAAGGAAAGAGGGGAAATGGGGCCAGGTTCCTGCTACCAAAGAAGGCTTTGTGGGTTGAGCAGGCTGTGCTGCCGGAGTTAGATTTCCACTTTCACCTCTGTAAAGTGAAACTGTGCTGGGCCCATGGGGATGAATCTTGTATCCAGTATCCTGATTTTGCATAAAATGTGTGTTAGTTGGGGGAGGTGCGGGCTGTGAAAGAGTGACTTAGGAAGGAAAGAGGCATTAGACCCTGGAGCTAGCTAGGGTATCTAATGGTTTCCAGGCTTACAGAGGAGGCACAGGCCTTTTTAGCATGCAGCTGGATTCAGAGCCTAGGAGCAGGAGTATGAGAGAAAGGAATAGAGCACAGCCAGGAGGAGCCCCAGTTACGGCTTCAGAGTGTGTTCTCTTGTATTTTAAGCTACGTTGAGACTCTCTAGAGCTTTCCCTAGCTTTGCCTGAGTATTAATGACAGCTCATTTAACCTTACTGAGACCTCAGTTCCAGATATAAATTAGGCTCCAAAACAATGTCCATGAAGATTTTGAAGATTAACAGTCAGTGACAAAGTTTTAAGCAATAGGGCTTCTGGGCCTGTAATTCCTTCTAAAATTACCTCCTGAAGTTAATGGTCCCAGCTTTATGAAATAGGGATGAACTAACCTTTGGGAAGATCTTCGCATAGGTGGGGGCAGGGAGACAGACAAGAATTAAACAGGATTACATACAGTAACATCACTAGCCTACAATGGAAAGAGAAATGAAAATTAAATTAAGGGAGCTACCTGAAGAAGAAATATTTTTAAAATATGAGTGACTGGATAAAAGCAGATACTTTAAAATTTTCAGTAATAGGTAATGATTAATGACTATCAATCAAGCCAATGTCAGGAAGCTGACGGCTCCTTCAAGTTAGAATAATTTAAGGAAGCTTATTTACAGTGAGACAAGTTACAAGGGGGATGGGGATGCTGGGGATAGTGGGGTCCATGGTGACCTCATAGGGAGGAGCCAGGGAGTGCATATTCTCACCTCACTTTCATCTCCTGTTGGGGATCCCCGTTGGCCAGACCCACCTGGATATCACAGGGCGGCCACCGATGTGGTCCCTACAGGTGAACCCTCCAGGAGAGAGAAGATGGAGATGGACAGAAAGGGGCAACATGGGATTACCTGCAAACCAGGGACTGCATCAGGCACAGGGACACGGAATGAATAAATCACCTTGGAGGACCTTTACAGATATATCACTTCTTTTAATGTTTCCCCTGATCGTGAAAGAAAAAGGAAAGATATTGTGTAAGTGAAGTCAACTTAGAACCTTTAAAAAAGCCTACTACAGCTGGGCGCGGTGGCTCACGCCTATAATCCCAGCACTTTGGGAAACTAAAGTGGGTGCATCACGAGGTCAGGGGTTCAAGACCAGCCTGGCCAACATGGTGGAACCTCATCTCTACTAAAAATACAAAATATTAGCCAGGCCTAGTGGCACACACCTGTAATCCCAGCTACTTGGAAGGCTGAGGCAGGAGAATCGCTTGAACCCAGGAGGCGGAGGTTGCAGTGAGGCAACATCGCGCTATTGCACTCCAGCCTGGGTGACAAAGCAAGACTCTGTCTCAAGAAAAAAAGGAAAACAAAAGCCTACTGCATATCAAGTACTTAGCATTGTGCTTACACATAAACATTGATACTCTCCAATCACTACTACAACTGCTTTGAATCATGTTATACTTATTTTAATATCTTTGTGCAATAATACATGTTGATTAAATGTATGCCATTTACTTTCAGCCTATGGTGTTTAGAACTACACCAATTTGTAAAGTTAACATTTTGCCAACATTTTTGTCAGTCTAGATCACTGATTCTCAAAATGTGATCTAAAGACTCATGAGGTTTCCCAGAACCCTTTCAAGGGGTCCCTAAAGTCCTCAATGTTTTTTAAAAGCATAAAATGGTCTTGGAACCAAAAATTCAAAAAGGCTATTCTAGGTTATAGTATTGTATCAATGTGTCTTGAAACCAAGGAAAGGGTCGGGAGTACTGCTGGCCTAGATTATATGATTCCAGAAAATGATCTCTATATGTAATATAATAATAATGTATGAGAAATCCAATCTCAAGTTTCTGGAGAGAAGGAGACTGCTATATTTAGAGAATATTTTATTTCCCATCAACTTTGAACGTTTCACTGATTGTTGTCTACCCATGCAGCCTTACAGGTCACTTGGTGTGGAAGCTAGAAGTCGGGGTGGAGAGGAGGTTTAGGGTCAGGATAATTTGCCCAAGTACAGGAGATTGATTTCTGAACCTCCGGGACATTCATTCTTGGGACATACTAAAATGCTAAGGGTGTTGGCTAAACAAGTTTCTCATTGTGCAAGCAGATACATGTGACAATAGCAAGGAAACAGCCTGAGATATCCACTCCCTTGAGAACCTTATCATGGGTGCCAGACACGGGCAAAGGATAACAGGGTCTTTCTCTCAGCAGTTAGGAAAGCAATGAGCAAGACCCAGCTGTCACTTGTCAGGTGGAAATATGCTTCTGTAGGTACAGTTCAGACACCAATAAATACAGGCTTGTTATGTTTTTTATCCAGGGGAAAAGGTGGCAGAAACCAGCAGGGACAGTGTATGCTCTCATTCCTCATTTAGTCAATATTTATTGGCTATCCTCTACACTCATTAATATAGAGGTTACTATCCTATATGCAGCACAAAACATAGTTCCTGACATCATAGAGCTTGTAAACCAAAGAGGAGAAGTGTATTAAATAGCTACAACAAAAGGAAGATGTGTGATTGAGTCTGCACTCGGGACAGATGACTTACAAGAGGACTCAGGTAGAGCACAGATGGCCAAAGAAAGTGTCATGAAGGAGGTAACGTTTCAACAGGGCTTCATAGGCCAGGCAGGATTTTTACAGCCAAACATTAAAGGTAGGAGAAAAAGTGAGAGGCAAGGGCTCAGCAGAGAATTTCCAGGCAGTAGGAATGGCCTGAGGAAAAAGGTAGAATCAGGAATTGTCAAATGTTAGAGCCAAAGAAAGCTTGGTGATCAGGTTGTCCAAACCCTTCATTTGATAGATGAGGACACAGGTCCATAAAGGCCCCTGAGTTCTCTATTGGCAACACTAAAATAGAACCCAGGCATCGACTCTGAGTCCAGGACTTTTTCCAGGGCTGTTCCCTGGATGCAGGGTGAGCTGAAAGCCTGCATGGCAGAGTGGCGGGGATGCAGCTGGGAAGGCTTTTGGAACCACACTGCAGTGCCAAGGGGGCTGGATGCCTATTTGGACTTGGTTCAGACCAGTGTTTCCTAAAGTGCATTCTGAGATGACTGTGCCAAAACCATCAGTGTGCTTGTTAAAAGGACATGGGGAAAGGAAGGGGACCTAAAAATCTGCATGTTAAATTCCTTCCCAGGGTGATTCTTATGCCCTTCATAAGCTGGAAAATCAAAAATACAGAGAGACGTTGGCGGGGCACGGTGGCTCACGCCTGTAATCCTAGCACTTTGGGAGGCCGAGGCAGGTGAATCACGAGGTCAGGAGTTTGAGACCAGCCTGGCCAACCTGGTGAAACCCCATCTCTACTAAAAATAAAAAAATTAGCTGGGAGTGGTGGAGGGCGCCTGTAGTCCCAGCTACTCACTCGGGAGGGTGAGGCAGGAGAATCACTTGAACACAGGAGGTGCAGGTTGCAGTGAGCTGAGATTGTGCCATTGCACTCCAGCCTGGGTGACAGAGGGAGACTCCGTCTCAAAAAAAAAAAAAAGTACAAAGAGAGGAGAAAGACTGGTCACAGAGTCAACTGAAGAATTCAATAGACATGAGCAATGTGGAGACCAAAAGATTATATACTATTAGAAAGAAGTGCAAAAATCTTAGAACTGGCAGCATTCCAAGCTATATTTTGGCCTTGGATCTGGGTGGCCAAGTGCCTATAGAGAAAGGTCATAGGAGTAGAGAAAAGACTTTCAAGGCTGTTAGATCTGCTGTTCATATGGATATGAAGCATCACAGTTATAAAGAGAAATTAGACCTCAGTTGTATCTGCTTACTTCCCTCTAGGACTAGTCAGCTAGTCCAAGAGTAGAAGCCAAAATTCACCAGAATAATAGACACAGGTAGATACAGAAATATGGTTTTTTATTTCTGCCGGGAATGCAGAAAAAAATATATGGTAGACAGACAGACAGATAGATAGATAGATAGATAGATAGATAGATAGATAGATAGATAGATAGATAGATAGATAAGGGTTGGTAGGTACAACCAAATCTCTAAGTGACCTTCTGATTAGACCTAGAGCACCGACTTCACTTCATAACAACAGTGGTTCTTCAGGCGTGGTCTAAGTCCTTTATTACATATGTGAAGCCCTAAGTCAGCGAATTAAATTGGTTGCATTTTGGCTGCTGTTCTGCCTCCTTCTGATGAATTGTGTATTTACTAGGATTGATTGATGACAGTAAGAACAATAAGGCTTGTTTGATTGAGTCTGTTCTTCAACCACACACTGGCTTAAAAAGTGCTCATGAGAGGAGAACAGGATACAGTTCAGTTATTAAAAGAGGCCATTTTCAGTGCTGCTGAAGTTCAAACACCTTGTTTTATGTATAAAAAATTATCACAGTTCCCATAGCACCCAGAGTGCTGACTCCTTTGTAATACACCATCCCACTTATTTACAACTGTCCTCATCACCAGACTCTACAAGGCAGGTTTCACGATTACTGGGCTTACCTCTGTCTCCGGCCCTTAACAGAGTGCCTGGCACCTGGGTGGCACTCGATTATTTCTTGAAATAATAGCTATTATTAGTACTTAGGGGTGTGTGTTTGCTTGTTTGTTTTGACACGAAGTCTTGCTCTGTTACTCAGACTGGAGGTGCAGTGACGCGATCTTGGCTGACTGCAACCTCTGCCTCTTGGGTTCAAGTGATCCTCCCACCTCAGCCTCCTGAGTAGTTGGGATTACAGGCACCTGCCACCACACCCAGCTAATATTTTGCATTTTTAATAGAGACAGGGTTTCGCCATTTTGGCCAGGCTGGTCTCGAACTCCTGGCCTCAAGTGATCCACCCACCTCAGCCTCCCAAAGTGCTGGGATTACAGGCGTGAGCCACCATGCCCAGGCATTACGGGTGTTTTCAATTAAAATTTATATATAGGGGGGAAAATACCCTGAGTTGTATTAAACGATTTCTTCTTTGGAAGGAACCATTCCTTTTCATTGACCTGAAAGAGCAATGCAAGTGTCTCATGGGTGGGGGTGGGGAGGTTCCTATACTATCCCCACCCATAATGCCTGTCAAGCTCTAGGCTTCACTGTTTCCCTGGGTGAGGTTAAAAGGACCCAGCCAAGATAGCTGAGTGCTCTGCTTAGTGAAGTTTTGGGGATAAAGAATCCTGCCTAAGGGGTAGTAGGAACCTAGAAGGAAGTGAATAGCATTATAAGAGAGAGAATGGGCACAAGCAGAAATTAACTACCCAAGAATGAAGACTCTGGTGACCACAGCAGGAGCAGTGATTAGAGAGGTGGTGTGAAGACCTTTAGACTAAGCTCTAGGAGACTTGGTATGGGCTTTTTATTTGGTTATATGACCTTAATCTCTGGGATTTGGACCAGGCAATCTAATACACAGTGTGTCATGGTTGTTTAGATCTGTGCTGCCTGGTCCCTCAGTCACACATGTACCTGCTCTCTGGAGGTACTCTGTGGGAGGAACTGTGGGGTCTACAAAGTCACCAAGAACAGATCTCAATTCCCAGAGCTTCCAGTCTAATGCAGTCAGTCAGGCCTGCGTTGGCCCCTTCATCTTCCATACTGCACACGTTCTGCTCCCTTCCTAAGAAGCTCGCTCAAGGTGAGACACAGCTTACTGTGCACTCTTCATTCCTGTTCAGAGTTTCAGTCCTAAATCCACAGCGCTGAGTGGGGCAACCTCATGGAATCTCTAAAGGCGGCAGCTTGGGGAGCCACTCCATGCTTCTTTCTGATCTCTGCTCTGTATGTACACACACACACACACACACACACGTCATGCCCACAGTCATGCCCAAACCTCAGCAAGATACCCCTCAGCCCAATAGGGGAAGTTGGGGGTGGGAGTGGAATGTGCTATAGTAGAAAGAGCACTCGATTTGGAATCACATCTGTCTTTCAACACTAGCTTCATCTTTGTGATCATCAGGAAGTTACTTGTTCATCTTCTCAAGAGTATCAGTGTTCTTATCTTTCAAGCGGAGGCAGCTATGGGAAAGAGATGACAGGCTTCAGTGGGATAATATCTGTAAAGTACCTAACATCGTCTGTCTCTTCTCTCTTTTCATCCTCTTCCCCCTCCTTCTCATAAAATGTTATATGGCACTTACAACAGCGCCATTCCTGAGTCAGGAAGGTGATGGGAGTGGGAAGGTGGGGAAATACAGTTGGCATCTCTCCAGGGTGGGTGTCAGGCCCTTCTCCCTCCAGATTCGTCCTATGAGACCATTAGTAGTGTCCTTATCTGCAGTAGTGCTTTACTCAGTTCTGCCCAAACTTCTACTGCATATTTGTACTTTTTTCCATGTCTCTTTCTCCAGACTTCAGTAAATAGAGAAATGTTTGGAACCATCCACCTCTACACAGAGGAAGGTGCTAGGCATCTGGAGAATAAACTAAGGTGCTATAAAAGCTCTGAAATGAAAGGGGAAAAAAAGGCCGGGGGGGGGGGCAAGGGATCTTGGAAAAATGGATGTAGATTAAAGTATTTAAACTGGATCTTAATGAATAGATGTGGCTATTTGGAAATGGGCAAAAGCTATGTGGTTGCAGATAAGTTTCAGGGTGAGGTTAGCAAGGGAAATAAAAGGATCAATGTAAGAGTGAAGGGGTACTTCAGAATGACTGGGTGATCCATCTTTCATTCAGTATGTAGCTATGGAGCTCCTGCTCTGTGCTGGGGACACCGTATATCAGACAGAGTTGGTGCCTGCCCTATGAGCTCACAGTCTAGTAAGACAAGAAATAAGCAAAGAGGCAAATAAAGTTTTTACAATTTACAGTTGGTGCTATAAAAAAACACAGAGCATTAAGAAAGAGAATAACTGGTGGGGGAAGGATGCACTTAAAGATGTGGTCAGGGAAGGCCTCTCTGAGAAGTGGCCTGGAGTGTATAAGGAACTGAGAGGAGAGAGAAGAGAGAGGCATGAGTGAGGCTGGAGGGACTGGCAGGGGCTTGGTAAGCATTGGTGTGGAGTTTGGCTTTTGCTCTGTACTCCAAATTGGGAACCAATGCAGGGTTTCAAGCACCACAGTGACCACAATACAGTGCATATTTTTAAAGATGATTGTTTCCGTGGTGTAGATATTTTCATTATCTCTTGCTGCATAACCCCTTCTCACAGTCGTTTAAAGCAACACATGTTTATGATCTCACAGTTTCTGCAGCTCAGGAGTCCAGACACAGCTTAGTTGTGTCCTCTGAAGGGGGAGGATCTGGGACAGGATAGTATCACCACAGCCCATGTTTGTGGGTGTCCACACCCAGGTTTCGCATGTGTATCTAAAGTTGGTTAACCTGTGTCATCTTGGACAAGTCATGTGAAGTCTCTTGAATCTTGGTTTCCCCATCTATAAAATGGGCACGATCACACCCATTGGAGGATTACAATCAGGAGTAAAGGATACAATGCTTGTAAAATATCTGCTCTGGAGCCTACAATATAAGATAGCTGATAAACTGTAGTGTTCAGCAGTGTAAGGACAGACTCAAGTCAACGAAACTCACCAGAGATTCATGTATTGACCAGAATCCCAATATTAAAAACATACGAAAAATAACTCGCCAGGCTGCCTGACATATACATGCCGTGTGGTCAACACATTTTCTCCTCCAAAGGAATGCCTACCTGAGGAGACTAAGTGCTGTCAGAAACTATTTTGTAGGTTGGAAGAAGGGTAGAAGCTGTAATGAGGGCTCAGGCTGTCAAGGAACTGCTCAGGCCACTCTTCATGGTCTAAGGCAGAGACATGGTGACCAAGGCATGCTCTTGGGCATTCTTGCTGGGCATCAAGTTGACGTTGCCCTTTCTGTTGTATTCCTAGGTGGATTATGAAACAGTCTATCAGGCGATGGTTCTGGCTGCTTGGTATTTCAGCCCAAGGATGCAGTGCCCAGACCATGACTGGTTGTGGGTGTTTCCCATGTTGACACGTCTCCTAGGATGTTCCCTTTTGGTTAACGTCTCAGCTCACTGATTCGTACTGATCCTTTCACAAGGTGACTGAATCTCAAGTGGTGTGGGAGGGAGTGGGTGTGTCTTGTGGTATTTTCTAGTTAATATATTCTAAATACACAATTTATTCGTTATGATCACCTAACAGATGAGGAAACTGAGGCAGGGAATCCCTGTGTAAGGATGGAGACTGAGTCAGGACCTTGTCCCTGGGCCTTTGTCGACTCCCAGTTCCATACAGTTTCCGCTCCAAAAGGCCCTTTTTTTTTGAATGGCTGTCTATCAGGCAGACCCATGCTTTCCCCAAAGGAAACCTTTATAATTCAAATCCACCAGAACAAAATAAAAAACAATTCTGCTTCTGCCATCTTTATGAGAGCTGTGTCCAAAGCAGCCCCGGTAGAGAGAATGCCCTACAAAGCAACCCTCCCCAGCGGGGCTTTCCAGCACAACGCTTGCCATGGGCAACCAACCTCACCCCCACACCGCCCCCACCCCGTACACTACCGTCTCATTTTTTTCAGTGCACAGCCCAGCCTGTATAAAAGATCCCAAAACGTTAGCTGAAAGGGCCTTTCCTTGCCTCGGCTCCTTTACTCTTCCCTCTCCCTCCAGCGCCCTCGATCCACCGGGCTCGCTCCCCGGCGCGATCCCACGGATCACTCCACAGCTGCCGCGCCAGCTCTTGCAAAGAAGCCTGGCGTGCCGGCGATCAGCTGGAAGCAGGCACCGAAGCGCAGCCTCCTGGAGTTGGGCTGAAGTAGCTGTCAAGCAGCTGTCTCCACCCGCCCTCCCCTCCCAGCACAAGTGACGCCGCCGGCCCCCGCGCCGCGCCTCTCCCTCCTCACGGCTCCCGCCCCTCAGCCCGCTCCGCCGCTCTC
>NW_012119598.1:26073535-26086844 GCF_000951035.1 Colobus angolensis palliatus | reverse complement strand
GCAGCCGGCGCGGGGGACAGCTCGCGTCCACCCGACTGCCTCCCGAGGTCCCCTTCACCCAAGTGAGCGAGCTCAGGCTATATGCAAAGTCGGAGGTGCGGGCAGCTCCGGGTATTGCATTGGTGCGGAGGCTTTTACATGCCATGCCAGGGAACCTTGAGTGTGCCCCTGACATGACAAGGAGCCGTCGTCGTTAGGTAGGTTTACCTTTTCATTTCTCCTTTTTAGCTTCTGATTTTGCTTGCAACCCGGTGAGGTCTGTGTGGGGAGGGGTGTCCTCGACTTGAATGAGCGTTGCATGCTAAGCAGCTGTTGAAACTGGAGCGTCCTCGGCTTCCACCACCCTGGTGGGTTCGGGCATCTGAAGCCCGCAGGGTACGGTCGGGAAGTTGCTAAGCGAAAGGGGCACGCGCACTTTTTGCAAGCAGAACTGAAGGATGCCCTGGAGAGTGGAGGAACGGGCCAAGGTTAGAGGGGCCCACAGCATTGCCCGGCATTGGGACATTTCTGGGGCGAGGAAGCGCCGGGCCCTGGGAGTCAGGGAGGGGTGTGTGTGCGAGCGCCCCCAGATGGGAGTCCTGGGTGGCCCCCTGGCACGGAACGACTTCGGCATTCGCAGAGCCTATGGGGAATCCAGCTCAGGGCTGGGATGGCAGTCTCAAGGGTCTTCACTTGCCCCCGGGCTGCCCGATTGAGCTGGACTATGACCCAGCTCCTTCCTCACCGTGTGTGAATTCCAAATTGGCCAGGTGGAATGGGAGGATGAGAATTGGGAAGAGGGGCAAGAAAGGAAAAAATGTGTTGCTTTGATGCCGACCTGTGTCTGGAAAGATGGGGGGAGGGGATGCACCTGAGGACAGGAGCACCCTAGCAGGTGTCCGTGGCGTGGGAGGGGGAGCTGGCCAGGCGGAGCATGTGCAGCTCTCTTGCCCGAGACGATGACCTTCTAGCTCCCTCTCACAGGGCAGTGGGCAGCAGATAGAGACCCCTCACGTTCGAAGGGAGTAGGTGCATTTTGAAATTAGGTAAGCAGAAGTCATCAGGTGCTAAGGTGGCAGAGGTGCTGTGAGAAGTGACAGCTCCCTGGAGAGCAAGTGGAAAAGCGGGAGAATCGGGCTAATTCTGCGGGGATGGGGGTGGCGCAGAGTGAGATTGGTAGGCTCCTAGGTCCTTGTCTTGGAGATACCTACATGTTGCTTGAGTGACTGAGGAAAAATGTTCAAGCTTTAGATCTGGGAAAACAGTTGTGACTGCCTTAAAATAAATGTTGGAGCTGTTTCCTCCCTGCTCCCCACTTCTTACCCTCTTATGTCCACACACTTGGTAGAAAGTCTAGGATTGTGACTAATCACTGCCCCCATTCTGAAGAAATTGTACTTGGCCATCTCTATGGGACTGGGAGCATCCTGTGTGAGCATCTGCCCGATTGTTACCTGACACACAATCATTTCTTCCCTTTTGTTTTCTATCGGGTCTGTCTTGCTCTAAGAGTATACCCACCTCCTTCCCTCCCCTACCCGGGTATTCCCACTCACTCAATTCCCCTCTTCCCCTTGCTCCTCCAGCCATTTTGGACCAGCCTCTGAGCTTGCCCACTCACACCATCTACCTTCATCAAATTGTATTTTAGCTGCTGTCACAAGCAGGGGATGTCAGCCATGAACTCTCCGAGACCCAGCACCATCAAGGCTATTCTCCAGTGGTTAATTAGGAAGCATCAGTAGTTATCCTTCTGTAGGAACAAACTGCAGGGATGTGCCAACTTAGGGTAACAGGGGCTTGAGGAACTCCCCTATCTGAAGCCTCCATCTCCCAGCACTCAGGATTAGCTTTCGGTGCTCAGCTTCCCCTTCAGTTACAATAGTGTCAAATTGTGTCTTTTCCCCAGGAAGGTAATGCATCTGCCTGTCCAAAAATTTACTACATCCAAACATCTGAAAACTTGAACACTGGAGAATCTGTTTAGTAAAAACATACTGCATATGTTGCTTTTCCAAAGGACCCCCCAGTTGCTGTTGCTTCCCTCTTCCTCTGACACTCTAATGTGAGATTTCTCTTTGAATATTTTATCCTCAGTATAAATATAAAGAAATACCAAGCTAGAGAGAGGGAAGACCAAAAGCATGCACTAGGGACTTGCATAGAATTCTGATTACCAAAACACAATTCCAGAAATGGCTCTCCTTCCTTTTGTTAACTGCAAACTGAAGTTATTTCCCGCAGACAAGGGACCCACCCAAGGTTGACCTGGAGAAGCCAAGGAGGCTGGGGGTGGGTGGAGGAAGATATTTATATCTGTGGGTCTTGTTAGCTAAACTCGCATAAAAATTCTGCTCTTTAATATTGATACCCATTGACCTGGGGCCCTGCTAATGACTGCCAAGTGTCCTTCCCTAAATCTGAGGTCACTAAAGTGGAAACACCCCTATTATGATAAAACCCCACAGCCCAACTGTTATATCAACCACATGCCCACTTCTAAGTATTACCAAGACACTTCTCTCTTACATTTTGTGTTAATTCACAGATTATTGGTTCACCCCTCTGTCAAGAGACTAAAATATAGACAAAGGCAACTGTGCAGGGTGAATAGCACAGATTTCAGATTTTATATTAAATAGCTGAATTGTACATACAACAGTGCCTTGGGTTGAAGGGTTTGCAAACTAGAGTTTTATTTAATCATTTATTGCATTCAATAGATTATCTGTTTTCATTCTGAAAAGAAGTCAGAAGTCTAAAAACAGTTCCTTGCTTTTCTTGGGAGGAAGTGGTGATAGAAGTGAAAGTCCCTTTTATTTACACAATGGGTGCTCCTCAGGGCAATGGCAGATTTGACTTTCTACTTGGGCTTCCTGCATCGGTGGTCCTGTGAGCAGGGCCTCGTGTTTGTGAAGAGCTCCTTTACCAGGGTTATTTTCATCTGCCAAGCTGAGCTCCATGAGCTAGGAGAGATAGACAGCTTGTGTTTGTGGCCATTCAACCAGAAAAGAATACCAGCTGAAAACAGACAATGGAGCAAGGGAATTGGGGTGGGGGTGGGGAGAGGAGGTACAGATAGCTCAGTCGCTCATAATTGGCTCCCCAAAGGCAAACCTAGGTGTAGAATGGTGTCATAAAGCAGTTGTCATGTAAACACCCTGCAATGTGATTATTAGATCTGTTCAGAAAAGGAGAATGATCATGAGTATATGCCTTTTCATCTGGAAGGAGCCCTTCTTTTAGCTTTGTTTCTTCATTTCATTTACTTACAGGCAGTTTCTTGAAACGACATTTTTCCCCTGAAAATGAGAACCTCACTGTTATGCGTATGGAAGCCTTCAAGTTGATTCAATTGAACAAAATCACTCAATGCATCATGTATCTCCAGAGAATTAAGCATGAAACCCTCACATGTCCTCTTCCCTCTTCTGTGTCTCCTCTCTGCAGCCACCAGCTTCTTCTGTAGGTTCATGGCCCAGGTGTTTGTCTTGTTTTGTTTTGCTTTTTGGTCACAGTAAACTCATCTCACTTAGGTTGGAAACATTCCCTAGAAATAATCAATGTTTTCCTGAGTGCAGCAGGCTATCTAGAAAAAAGATTATTTACACATGGCCCTGTGCTGGATTTAATTCCCTCAAAGGAAACCCAGAACACTGTGAAGAAAAGAAGCTGCTCCAATTTGTTTTATTGTGCATTGTTTACATGAACTGATGAGTGCTGTGTGGAGGGGATGAATGTTTTCACAAGTTCATTACATTAATTAAAAAGGAAATTAGATTTTTTTTCAACAGTGAAAGCAAATGAGGTGCAATATTTCTATGTTGTGTTCCATTAGATCAAAATGAGTTCTCTACCAGACCAAGGAGAGAGGAGTCTCAAAGGAAGTATTTTTTACACCGTTTAGCATTCTAAAACTGATTTGCAATCATTTTTAATTCTGAGGTGGATTTTAAGTTCAAGTCTGTAATGTTATATAATTTAGGAGAATCCCACTTTTGTTTCAATTTAAGCATATGTTTACTGGGCAATTATTCTAAGGTCTGGACAAAGTTAGATATCTCATTCAACATAAAAGTATAATATATTGGCCGGGTGCAGTGGCGCACACCTGTAATCCTAGCATTTTAAGAGGCTAAGGTGGGACGATCACTTGAATCCAGGAGTTTGAGACCAGCCTGAGTAACATGGTGAAAACCCATCTCAGAAAGGGAAGGGAAGAGAAAGGGAGGGGAGGGGAAGGGAGGGAAGGGAAAATTAGCCAGACATGGTGGCGCATGCTTGTAGTCTCAGCTACTCTGGAAGCTGAGGTGGGAGGATCACTTGAGCCTGGAAGGTCGAGGCTACAGTGAGCAGAGATAATGCCACTGTACTGCAGCCTAGGTGACAGAGTGAAGCCCTGAAGAAAAAGAAAACGTGTAAGATATTGATTATACCTTCTAGGGAGCACAGTCTGGTGGAGAAGTAGGAGGAGCACAGTTGAGTTGGATAGTGTGCTGTGGGTGACTGGATGTCCTGGTTTGCCCCATAGACACCTGTTGTTGCAGCATAATTATTAATAGCACCACCTTTCACTCAGAAGTGTTGCAATCACATAGTCACCCTAGAGGAAAGGACTATGAGAGGTCAGAGGAAGAAAGCTGTGGTTGGAGTAGTCAATGAAGATTTCATTCATGTGCCTATTCTAAGATTACAAGTAAACGGAAAGGAAAAGGGAGTATTTACCAGACAAAAAGACTGGGAAGACTGTGAGCTCCCTGAAGGCACAGAGGAACTGTTTTGTTTGTTCCTCTATCCTTGGGACTTGCATGCTGCCTACCCAATGGTAGGTATCAACTATTAACTAACTGCCTGTGAACCTAGATTTAAGATCAAGACTGAAGGTAGGAAAGTTAGGGACAGTCAAAAGGCATGTCTCGCAAGGAAGGTCAGATAAGAACAGCTGTGAAACAAGGCTACTATTAATGATGATACTAGAACAAGGTTGGCCAATGACCATACCGAAAACCAACTTTATGTACAGAAAAACAACAGTGTCTTTTAATTCTTTCTTGTATTTGCCTCTTAACTTTTGGGTTTAATGTTACTGGCCTTTACCTCTACCCCTAGAAGTGATCTCTTCCTTCTCAAACAAATTGTTTTGGATGTTAAATGAAGAAACAATGACTCTATTCTCTTCAAGCTTGTCTCCTTCTGACCTTGGCTTCGAGGTGAGCTCTTGGAAGGAAGGCAAGGGCAGGAAAATGGGGAGAGTACCTGAGAAATACAAAAGCAAGGCAGAGAAACACTAAAAGCACCCGTGATTTTCCTCCTCCTACTAGGAGAAATAAATTCAAAGTGACAGTTTCCGGGAGCTCCTGGAGCTAGTGCAACTCCCAAGAGGTCAATCCCAGTATGACATTTGATTTCTCTACTTTTTGCTACATATGAAGTCCTGGAATGACTTGGCCTTGGCCTTAGCTGTGACAGTCTACCTTCCAATTAATGTATACTCACACTAGGTGCCCTGCTGATATGCAGAGGTTCAAGGTTAACCTACCCTATGTGAAGATTCCAAGATAACTACCAGCTATAACCCTTGAATTGCAGTGCCCTACTTTTAGTTCATAAGGTTATTGGCAGCATTTTAGCCATTTTGATCTGTATCCTCCCAAGTTCTCATCTAACCTAGAGTTTTCTCAGTGATGCTTCATCCTGAGAAATAAGTGGAGCTTACAAAAAAAGAGAGATGAAGCTGAGGTGATGGACACCCACAGGTGATCCAACATTCATCAGGGCTCAGTTGCAGAGAACAGAATCTACTCAGCAGAAAGGATCTAAAATAAAATGGGTTACAGGATGGTTGGACCAGGAAGGCCAACTAAACACTCTCTAAGTTGAAGGATGAGGAAACACACTCTAGGTTGAGCTTTTTGGAACACCTAAGAAAAGTACATTGTAAAACAGGGCTACTGGAGCCACTGTCTAACCTATACTCAAGAAGCTGTGCACTGGCTGGGCACGGTGGCTTACACCTGTAATCCCAGCACTTGGGGAGGCCAAGGAGGGTGGATCATTGGAGGTCAGGGATTTGAGACCAGCCTGGCCAACATGGTGAAGCCTCATCTCTACTAAAAATACAAAAATTAACTGGGCACAGTGGTATACACCTGTAACCCCAGCTACTTGGGAGGCTGAAGTAGGAGAATCATTTGAACCTGAGAGGCAGAGGTAGCAGTGAGCAGAGATCACACCACTGCACTCCAGCCTGGGCAACAAATTGAGACTCCATCTCCAAAAACAAAAGACTACCATTAGCGTGGTCAGGAAAAAGCCAGCCAGGAAGCCACTACAGAAAAAGCAGATACTCCATGAAGGTCATGAAGGTGGCTGCCAGCAGTGACAATAGAAGAAGCAGAAATCTGCTATGGTAGGCAAAATAATGCACATCCGACCCCCAAAGATGTCCATGTCCTAATGCCTGGAACCTGTGACTATGTCACCCTACATAGCAAAAGGGACTTCGTAGATGTGATTAAGTCAAGGACTTGACAGTATCCTGGATTACCCAGTTGGGCCCAACCTAATTCTATTTGTCCTTAAAAACAGAGAACCTTCCCCTGCTGTGTCAGAGGGAATGTGACTATGGAAGAAAGATCAGGGAGATGGAACATTGCTGACTTTGAAGATAGAGGAAGGAGCCACAAGGAAAGGAATACAGGTGACCTCTAGAAGCTAGAAAGGGCAGGGAAACAGATTTTCTCCTCAAACCGCCATAAGGGAACACAGACCTGCCAACACCTTGATTTTAGTCCAGTGAGACCCATTTTAGACTTCTGTCCTCCAGAACTGTAAATATGTGTCATTTTCACTTTAAGCCAGTAAAATTGTGGCAATTTGTTACAGCAGCCATCTGAAACTCATATACATAAGCCTTGCCCTCGCTTCTACCTTCAATCTTGTGCAAGTGCATTTGACAGAGACCCTCAACTCACACATGGAATCCTAGTTGCAGGGGATTCTGGGCAGTGCAGTTTTCAGCTTCCCAGCTCCAGTAAGGAAGGCAGCAAAAAGGGGTTGGGACGATGCTGAGTGCCAATCACTGTATCCGGTGCAGCTGCCACTGAAAGTCATGAGGAACTCGGGGAGCTGCAGGTGTATGTCCATGGCACGATCCTTCTCTGAGGGACAGTAGCATGTGGCAGAACACAAGTAGATGCCTGAGATTTTTAGGAAGTTTAACAAGTGTTAAGTCATTAAGATACAAAGGGGAGGTAGGGGAGAGGCATCAGAATAGTTGCCTGTTTTACCACATTAGAAGTTACTCTCTGGAGGATACCCCAATTAACCTTGATATAATTATTATTTATTGTGTGCCTGTTTCAAAATATCTCATGTATCCCCTAAATATACACACCTACTGTGTACCCATAAAAATTTAAAAATAAATAAGTTAAAAAAAAAAACAAAAGTTGCTATCTGGAGATTAAGGAGAGATCTTATGTAAGTATCCATATCAGGGATAAATATTGACTTTCTGCAATTTAACCTTTAACTACTTACAGCCCGTCCATATGGCAGATTGGCAGATTATATTTTCCCAAAGATGCCTTCAGTAATAACTCCCACCCCACATGATCTTTCAATAAAGTGACTCTGATATATTGAGAGATGGGCGTTTATTTTCTCTCCCCTCAAAACTGTGGCTTTCTCAGTCAATAGAGAATGTGATTTCTAAGGCTAGATCATAAAAGAACATTCAACTTCTACCTTACTGGTTGGAATACTAACTCTTGAAGTTATCAGCTGCCATGCAAGCGGTCTGACTATCCTGAGACTACCATGCTAGGAGGAAGCCCAAGCTACCTCTCTATGATCACATAGAGAGAACAGAGAAGATGAGAAAGAGGAAGATGCCTGGCCAGCCCCTAGCTCCTCCAAACCCTGCTGTTCGTGTCCAGCCACCATCTGACTGAGGAGAGACCCTGAGCCAGAACTGTCTGGCAGAGGCCTTCCCAATTCCTGACTCACTGCTGTTGTTTCAGGCCACTACATTTTGGAATGATTTGTCACACAGCAATAAATAACTAGATTGGTTTATATGGCCAGACACAGAAAAAGGTCAAATATGACCACAGTCTTGTGTTATTCCTATCAAATTTCTTCCCTGTGAGGTAAATAACATGATAGTAGCAGTCACAGAACAGCCAAATCTAAAGCTCACCTTCTCCTCCTGCAGAATATTGGTCTAAGAAATCCATTCTTAAATTGTATATTAGAAGCAAACTCTTGCACATTTTCGTTGGTTTGTCGGGGGAGGATTTGGGAAAATGGAGTTGGTACCATGGAGAAGGAGTTTAGTTTCAAACTGGCTAACCTAGCATGTGAACAAACAGGAATCCAAATAACTTCTTTTCAAAGCAGAGCTGTCTCAATGTAGCAAGTATAGGTAGTACAAACCATACTTCAGGAAGTGCCCTCAAATTGGGGGCCCACTTAGGAGATGGAGAAAAAGAGAAGAAAAGAGTGCCAGTAAGAAAAAGTGCCAGTCACGGTGACTTGCTCCTGTAATCCCTGCACTTTGATATGCTGAGGCGAGTGGATTGCCTGAGGTCAGGAGTTCGAGACCAGCCTGGCCAACATGGTAAAACTCAGGCTCTACTAAAAATACAAACAAATTAGCTGGGCGTGGTGGCGGGTGCCTGTAATCCCAGCTACTCAGAAGGCTGAGGCAGGAGAATCACTTGAACCCAGGAGACAGAGGTTGCAGTGAGCCGAGATCGCGCTACTGCACTATAGCCTGGGCAACAAGAGTGAAATTCTATCTCAAAAAAAAAAAAGCGAAACAAGGAAAGAAAAAGAAAAAGTAATTGGATTAACGACTATGCTCTGACACCTGCAGTACATTCTGCCACAGCTGGCGATCCCTTACTTCCTCCAGCCAGCTGACTGCTGCTGTTTCCTTTTCTACCACTTCTTTTTTTTTCTTTCTTTCTTTCTTTTTTTTTTTTTTTGAGAGGGAGTCTCGCTGTGTCACCCAGGCTGGAGTGCAGTGGCTTGATCTCGGCTCACTGCAAGCTCCGCCTCCCATGTTCACGCCATTCTCCTGCCACAGCCTCCCGAGTAGCTGGGACTACAGGCGTCCGCCACCACGCCCGGCTAATTTTTTGTATTTTTAGTAGAGACGGGGTTTCACTGTGGTCTGGATCTCCTGACCTCACGATCCGCCCGCCTTGGCCTCCCAAAGTGCTAGGAATACAGGCGTGAGCCACCGCGCCCGGCCCTTTTCTACCACTTCTCTTCTGCACACCCCTTCTTCTTTGATACCTAAAGTCGGCTGTTCCTCAAGTTTAAATTCAAGGTCCAGTTGAGGATAGTCATCACGATACTTTAGTCCAAGTGATAGTGCCTTATATCTCTGTGGATTTTTGCAGTTTTCAACAACTTTTACAACCATGGTCTCATTTAAACCACAGAACAACCCTGTGATGTAACATCGATGTCTCTAGTTTCACAAATTAGGAAACCAAACGAATGGATTAGCTGGTTAGTGCTGAGATGTTCTGACTCCTCACTGGGGGCTCTCCACCCCGGGAGGTCCACTCGGCCAGCCTGGAGGCAGCAAAAAACAGTGTTTCTCTGAAGGGAGGAGAGGTGATTTGTTCTGCCTGCCGTCCCTCTTCAGTCACCAAAGTGTGGCCTATTCGAAGTATGACCATTTTCTCTTACAACATGACTAATGTCCTCAGTTGGACACTTGGTTTTGCAAATGGAAACCTGCCCCTGTAATGACATAAAGGTCAAGAATTGCTCCCTTTTCAGGCTCCCATGACATTCCAAAAAAAGTTTGCCCTTTGAATTTTGTCATAATGGTCTTTGGCCTAAAATAGGATAGAAATGGCACGTGGTGTTTCTTTTTTAAGGGTCATTTTTTTTTTCCAGATCCTCAATGTGTATTTCTTCACATTAGGATGTTTTCCAGATGTAATTTTTGTTTTGTTTTGGTTTTGTTCTTTGGTTGTCACAAAATGGCTCTTTCCCTCACTGATGGAAAAAAATAGCCAAAGCAGAAAGGGACTAAGGGGCCGCATTAACTCAAGATGTTTTCATAAATGTGAATATACAGTAATTAGGCTAAAGGTACTGGAAAAGGCCCTATTGAAAGGATGCATAGTTTTTCATGTCGGGGACTCGTTTCACTCCTTTATAATCCAGCTGGGGGAGTATAAGCCTAGCCAAGCCTGGCACATAAGATGCTACATATGGTAAAAATGACCTTCCCTCTATCATCTCCCTTTAGGTGAATCATAGGATCCTGAGTATAAGTACAGAGGCAAGGCCTTCCTGGGCACAAGAGGAGTTTGAAGCCATTGAAATTTTCAAAAAATAAATACGAAGTCTAAGGCAGGTATGGTGGTCTGTGCTTGTAGTCCCAGCTACTCCAGAGGCTGAGGTGAGAAGATCATTTGAGCCCAGGAGTTCACGTCCAGCTCTGACAAGTCCTTCTCTTAAAACAACAACAACGACAAAAAGTAAGACCAAAAAACCCAACAAAGAAATGCAAATTCTGAATTACAGATATGTGTACACATATCTCATATTGCATATTGACAGAAAGCTACAGAGCCTCACTCTGTCACCCAGACTGGAGCACAGTGGCCAGATCACAGCTCAATGCAGCCTCAATCTCCTGGGCTAAAGCAATCCTCCCACTTCAGCCTCCTGAGTAGCTGGGACCACAGGCTCATGCCACCACACCCAACTAAGTTTTGTATTTTTTGTAGAGATGGGGTTTCACCACGTTGGCCTGGCTGGTCTCGAACTCCTGGGCTCAAGCATCTCCCTGCGTCAGCCTCCCAAAGTGCTGGGATTACAGATGGGAGCCACCACGCCTAGCCAAGCTTCTCATACAATGAAACACCCAATACAAATAAACATGTTTTATATTATTATAAAAGTAATAGTTATCACTAAATATCACTAAACAGCATTGCTAATGTGCCAGGTACATGTACTAATTCATTGGGTGCTCATAACACCCTGAGGTAATTACTCCATTTTATAGATGAGAGAATGGAGGTTCTGAAAAATTACTAAGAGGCAGAGCTTGGTTCTAAACCTAGGCCGTCTGGCATCAGAGTCTGGGCTGTGCTGCGGCTGTGGATGTAAATACACAGACTCCAAATTCAGAGCCACAGTTCCCACAGCAACTGCCAGTTTGTAGCATGTTCGAAAAGCCCGAGTTCTCCCACATAACTTAGCTGAGTTGTGGCTGCCAGATCTTTTGGCTTAGCAACTCGAAACAGAGACTGTCCACGCAGGCTGAGGTTCTCCGTTGCTATCAAGGCGTTAATGAGACTCTTCAGGCTCCTATTATAATCAAGAAGAAGATTTTTCACATCCTCTATCTGCGAGGTTCATTATTCCAGCTGGGTAAGCAGTGTGTCTGCAAAGATGCCCTATCATCGGGAAATGAAATGGGCACTTTTTCTCCAAGTAAGCAATGCATCCTGATAAATAACGCCATGTCAGTGGCGTGCCTTCTCCTTCCTCTTGCAAACGATTGATGCCTCAGAGATCTGATCAACCCCACAAAAGGGAAAGGAAATGGAGAAAAAACAAACCTGAGAGAATAAAGGAATCATTCCTTGTCTTTTGTGAGGACTTTTGTCTGATCCGTGCCCACATGTAAAGTATCCCTTGATCAATTTTGTCTGAATTACTGAATGTAGGAAAACAAGCTCATTGTTAATTCATGCAGTTTTAATTTATGCATAGGAGAATTATGCAGGATAATTACCTGCAGTTGAAGGAAAATGAATAGTGTCAGATGTGGTTAATTCACGCATGGTTTACCCTTCTATCTCTCTATCAGAAAAGATTTAAAGTGGTAACCAATCTGAATGATATGCAAAATTGCATTGGTTTGCTAAGTAGAAGTATTTTTCTTTCTTTGATTTGCATCACAAATAGAGTTCTCGGATTTGGACTGACTAGATTTGAATATAATTTCCAGAACAATAGCTGTGATTCACTGACTTAACTCATATTTTATCTTTTCCAGAAGTGCCCATTTTTCAAATCAGTGCAAGAGAAGTTATCTTCATGGGCCCCATGTTAGCCTGAGTACAACTTCCTTTATGGGGATAATTCAATGGGAATGATGAGTATTTCCTTTATTAAGATTTATGGGAGATTTACAGTAATGATCACATTACTTGTTCCCACATTGTCCCTGAACCTCCATGATCCAGTGGCTTCCAAAAACTGAAACAAACAGCTGGAACAAATTATGGGGCAATGAATGGACATCAGTGGAAATTTCTCTGTGACTTTTGTCAAGCAATAGATAGCTGCTAAAGCCTCTTTGAACTCACGCCTAGTAATTGAGAGAAGACTAAGAAGAGGTGGTTCGAATTTACTGAAAAAAAAAAAAAAAAAAAAACTACTCCCTGATGCTGACTTGAGACAGGTTAGAATAATGAACAATTTTAAAAGGAGAATACCAGTATCAAAAGGAAGAGCCAGAGAAAGTAAGTATGTTCTTGTTATGACAGAGCAGTAAATTTTACTCTGAGCGGCCTTGTAACCAGGCAGAAAGGGGAACATGGGAAGTTATCACCTAAGTTACTGCTAGCAGAAAGATGGGCATACAAAATACAGCAGTTCCTTAAAGGACACATTCCCTTAGTGATGAACTGTAAAAGTAATATCTTATATGGGAACATATACACGGGAGGTTAAATTGAGCTGGTTCATTGCAGTGAAGTTCAAGAGTCAACACCTTGCGCGTTGATCTTCATTCTTATTTTCTTATCCCTCCATCAAGCTCTCTAAAGATCCAAAAAAGGCCAACCAAAGGCAATTTCACGAAGAGAAAAAGGAAGATCTCTATTTGGCCCTCAATAGCCCTTTTTTGAGAAAAAGTGATACAACTTATCTAAGGCAACTTTACTTGCCATAATCAGATTTTATCTGCAGAAAATATTAGCAGGGTGAGTTGAAGATGACTTACTCCTTGCCCCAGACCCCCTCACAGAGGAGCTCAGCTTAGACAATGGAGTTACAACTTCATAATAATCTTATTACTGTGCCAGAACTTGCCGCTTCAGGTTACAGGTTCTAGTAAGACCAACTTAATTAGGAAAACATAGCAAAGCATAAAAACACAAAGCTTTGTTTAGATAAGGCCATTTGTCTTTTTACCCTTGACCTTAGTGATGATGATGATAATAATAGGATAAGAGGTGTCATTTAACTGAGTGCATACTTTGTGCCTAGCACTACACTTTGGCTTGATTTTCTTTCCTTCCTCCCTCCCTCCCTTCCTTCCTTCCCTCCCTCCCTCCTT
>NW_012119598.1:26029418-26072334 GCF_000951035.1 Colobus angolensis palliatus | reverse complement strand
TCAAGCGATTCTTGTGCCTCAGCCTCCTGAGTAGCTGGGATTACAGGCACGTGCCACCACACCCAGCTAATTTTTGTGTTTTTAGTGGAGATGGGGTTTCACCATGTTTGCCAGGATGGTCTCGATCTCCTGACCTCATGATTTGCCCACCTTGGCCTCCCAAAGTGCTGGGATTACAGGCGTGAGCCACCATGCCCAGCCTATTTTTTAATAGGAAGAGCTGATGATTTTTGACCTCCTGGTATTATGTAGTCTCTATAATTGAATCTCACCTTATTAATTCAACTTTCAAGAGAGTTGAGAATGCACAGTAGTTAAAAATGACAGCCCAGGTACATGATAAAATTCATGAAATCAACCTCCTTTGAAGCTTTTTTTCCTCTAGGAGATGCACAGGAAGTCTCAATCTAGACTTTAGTAAATTGGAATTGACTTGATAATATATCCTCATCACTGTAACAAGAACAGCAATGAACCCTTTCACTGTTTAAGCACTTTCCATTAATCGACCTATATAATTTTCATAGCGACCTATGAGTTTGGTTCTTTTATTATCCCTATTATACAGATATGTCTGGGAAGCTTAAGCAACCTGTGAAAGCCACACAGTATAAAGTGGTGCTGCCATGCCACAAACCCAGGCAGGCTGGATTCTTTGGTCTCAGCACTGCTGAAGTAGAAGGCTTTTGTTTTGTTAGTGAAACACTGGAAAACACAGGGACAGATGACAACAAATTCCAATCCTGACACGGGGTTCCTTTTAAGTCTTCACAACAATGCAATGAAGAAGTTCTTTTAAATCCTAAGATTCCCAGAACCGTTCCTTGTATGCGACTGAATGAGTGATACAATTTTATCCTGTTTTTCTGGTAAATATTTGTAATGCCTTTTTCAAATATTTTTTGTAGTGAAGTTGAAGCCAAGTGACTAAAGAACATGAATGACTCCTTTTTTTTTTTTCTTTACCTGTTAAAAGAATGGGAGGCAAATGTGACATGATCACTGCATGCTGTATGTATGGAGAAAAATTAAACCCTAGGAAATTTTTTTTTTTTTTAAGTGCTTATGCCCAGGCCCCACCCCAGACTAAGTCAGAATCTCTGGGAATGAGGCTTGGGCAATGACATTTTTAAAAAGCTCCCCAGGTGCCAGGCGTGGTGGCTCACACCTATAATCCCAGCACTTTGGGAGGCCGAGGCAGGCGGATCATGAGGTCAGGAGTTTGAGACCAGCCTGACCAACATAGTGAAACCCCGTCTCTGCTAAAAATACAAAAATTAGCCGGGGGTGGTGGCGTGCACCTGTAATCCCAGCTACTTGGGAGGTGAAGACAGGAGAATAGCTTGAACCTGGAAGGTGGAGGTTACAGTGAGCCAAGATGGTGCCACTGCACACCAGCCTAGGCGACAGAGTGAGACTCTATCTCAAAAACAAACAAACAAACAAAAACTCCCCAGGTAATTCTAAGATGTGGCCTGGTTTGAGAACCTCTAAAGTAGACAGTGCATTATATTAGGCTCTTTCTAGAGGTTATTGACAGTTATATCAATAGGAAGATGCAGAGATTGGGACAAGGATAAATATTTTAATGTAGCAGATGTCTTCAAATAAACCCATTAAATCCATTTCTAACAGTCAACATAACTGTGGATTTAACCCTAAGAGTATAGGTGCAGGATGTTACTCTCTGAATAGCAAAGATGACCCATTTATCCATTTATTTTTGTTGAAACTGCAATGCTGTTATTATTGTTATACTGTGTTGTTGACCCTCAGTGAGCACCTAGTGGTGGGGAATGGTATGGGATATGAAAGTAAAACGCCTGGGGACGGGGAACAGGAGGTCATAGTGAGACCCCAGTCACTGTTCTTAACCCATGTGAGCACTGAATTGGATTTGTACTGATTGATGATGTTTGTGGGGCCACAGAGCATTCTGAGAACTGATGATCCTCCCCTCCCAGTTGACAGAAAATTAAGAAACGGGAAAAGGAAATTGTTATTAGTAAGGGAATTCTGCATTCTTAGCTAAAGGAGAACGAAGATAAGTAGTAACAAGACCCCATCTGGATGATAGAAACCCTCATTCCAGTTCCAGTTCTGCTAACAATCTTGTTGGAACAGTTGCCTACAGGTCAGTTGCAGAATACAGATGAATTTCCCTTCTATACAGCCTCTTCTTCTTCCTGTAAAACGGGAATAATAATCACTGTCCTACCTAACTCGCGGGTTGCTGTTAGCATATAGAGTAGGTGCCAAAGCATTTGGAAAAGTGCAGTCTGCAAACATGAAATATTGTCCTGAAACCCCCTCGTCAATCAAGGGGTTTCTTTGAAGTTCCAAGTAATATTTGAGATACAAACAGCTGTGTAGCCACCAGAAGATGAACCTTTCTTTCTGTTGATTTTGATCTCTAGTGGGTCACCTGCTCCTCCTAGCACCTGGTACTACTAAATTCTTTGGTAGCTCACTATGGTGGAGAAGGCCTCTGGAAGTTGGTTACACCTAACTTCCCTACATGGAGATTATTTCATCTTTTCATTTTTGCATGGCTGACATGACCCAGTTCAATGCTTCCAGTTGGCTCAAATTGTGCATTTGTTTCTTTGGATCCTGACAGCCTAGGACCTCTCTGTTCTCTTGTTTATGGTGAAAGTCCCAGAATATCCCCACACGCTTCTGCCTATAAACCAGATGATACGGGCAAAATCTAAGGTTCCCTGACAACACGATTCTCTTCCCCTGTTGATCTGGGTCACATCCAAGAAGGATGCTCCCCAGTTTGGTTGGGGCTTCTGTATTTACACAGATGTTGGCCTGAGTGGAGTGGAAAATTAGCTAGATCTGGAATTTATTAAAACCAGTTAATTTGAACACCAGTGTGGTCAGATTATAGGCTTCTTGTTTGCTTTGAAGTGGGATAGAGTAAACGCACCAGGCTAAAAGGCCAAACCAAATAATCTTCTAGAGAAAATAGACACATTCCCCTTCTCCATGGCCTCATCTTTATCTTCACAGAGACCTGAGGAGGACAAGGGTTTTCACGTATTGCCTACAGTCTATGTCCCCCATTCTTACATTCACTGTGTCCTAAAGCACTCCATAAAGGAGGTAAAGGTGAAGAATTACTGTCTCTGAGACTACCCTCACCTACTTTCTGATAGATGAGTGCCCTGATACTCTTAAGCTATTTGGGATTGTCTTTTTGTATCAGCAGTGGGCTGGTAGACACGTAATAAATAAACTTTTCAAACACACACAGGAATAGAGTAAATGAGGTAACAAATTCCTGAATCTCCATCACCCAGTTACAAAAATCGGGAAGATTTTTCCATGCTCGATCCATCCCTTTGGTGATTGTTGCTGTTGAAGTTTCTTAAAGCAAATTCAGACCTCTAGATTTCAGTTCTACCTACTTCCACTGTATCTCAAGGGTATGCACACTTTTGTTTTGGTTTGGTTTTTTAGAGACAGGGTCTCACTCTGTTGCCCATGCTGGAGTCAGTGGCAAGATCATAACTCAACTGTAGCCTCAAACTAAGTATGTACATTTTCTTGCATAACCCTAGGGCCATTTTACACCTGACAAAATTAGTAAATAATTCCTTAATATCATCTAATATCTAGTACATATTAAAACATCCCAAGTATCTCAAAAATGACTTTTCAGTTGGTTTGTCATCATAATCCAAACAGTATCTACACATTGCCTCTGTTGCTATGTCTCCTGTGTCTCTTCTTGTTCTTCTCCCACCCTTTTTTCCCGCGAATAAATTGTTTGATTAGTAAGAATTCTGAGGCCCTGTGAAAATCTTTCCAGAGAAGATCTGTTCCCTGCTTTATTTCTCCCAGGCTGTCCAGAGAATCAGCACCTCTTACTCCACTGTTTATAACTTCACCCAGGTTGATGAGATGAGGACACAAGAAAATAAATGAAAACTACTTTCTCCCCAGTGAACTAGAAAAAAATGGAAAAGACAAGGGTCAAAAGAAGACCAGGAAACAGAGTGAGATTTGAGTCCCGAAAAATAAAAAGTGGCCTTCAAACAATTCTTGTGTGACCCAGAGGATAGAGTACGTCCTGGGAATAAGCATAGGGAATGATGTAGGATTTAAAACTGGTGAATGTGAGGTGATGGAGGATACATTAGGGGAGACGGGAGTCTTAGGAAAAGTCTCTAACCCTCATTTTCTTGCTCTGTAAGAATGGATGTGGCTCACACCTGTAATCCCAGCACTTTGTGAGGCTGAGGCAGGTGGATCACTTGAGGTCAGGAGTTCGAGACCAGCCTGGCCAACATAGTAAAACCCTGTCTCTACTAAAAATACAAAAATTACCCGGGGTTGGTGGCACGCACCTATAGTCCCAGCTATTTGGGAGGCTGAGGCACGAGAATCACTTGAACCTGGGAGGTGGAGTTTGCAGTGAGCCGAGATCACACCACTGCACTTCAGCCTGGACAACAGAGCAAGACCCTGTCTCAAAAAAATAAAATAAATAAGAATGGATGTAACTCCACTCTAGGTAAATTGGCTAAGGACCATAAATAGGCAAGAGGATTGTGAAAGCTAACTTACTAACCTAAGTGAGAGCTTGGTGTGATTATAGGAGTTACGTGGGCCTCTGAGAGGGGAAACAATGGGATAGTGCCTTTTGGGCTCAGAATGCAAGTAGTACGGCATTTCACACATGTACAAATATGCCTCTAATATATTCTTTTGTCTTTGGTGTTGGGAATTTGCTGTATGTTGATGGATCCAGTCTCGGATACATAAGCATTTGTTCTTTCTTTATGCTATATCGTACTTAAAGATAAGAATTAGGTGGCCTTTTTTTTTTATCTCGTTACTGTCGTTACAGCTTCAAATCCTTTAAACAAAGAATAGTAAGAAATTATTAAGCACTCTTGATATACAATAAAAAGGAACATAATTCTGTTTTGTGAATAATCTAGATATTTGCACGTAGCTATATCTAACTGCTTTGCATTCTAATAACAAATTATTTGTCTTTGGCAACCAAAAATAACTCAGCAGATGTTATACATGTGGCTACCTTTTGGTATGCAGCAGCTAGGACCAGCAATGAAACCACTATTCCTTTTATGGCAGTTTAATTTGCTAAAATTACCATGCAGAGGACATGTGTAGAGGCCTCTGGGAAGCCACTCAAGTTTGCAACTGCTGGCATATGACGGTACACATGTACATAGCATTGCCTTACTTTGTTAAGATCCTGGAATAACTCTTTGACACTGGGTTGTTCTGCAGTGAGTCAGTTTGTTATAGTTTTCTTCCTCTACTTTTTTTGGTCAGCTATACTTTGTTCAGTAATAATTCACGTGACTTTATACAAAACAGCACACATTTAGAAAGACCAAGGTAATTTTCTTTTCTTTTTTTGTATAAATTTATGGGAACCAGGTACAGTGACCCACCCCTGTATTCCTAGGCTGAGGCAGTAGGGTCTTTTGAGCCCAGGAGTTTGAGACCAGCCTGGGCAAAATAGCAAAACCCTATTTCTACAAACAATTTTAAAAATTAGCTGGGAGCGGTGGCATGTGCCTGTAGTCCTAGCTACTCAGGAGGCTAAGGGGAGAGAATCATTTGAGCCCAGGAGTTCCAGGCTTTAGTGAGCTATGATTGCACCAGTATACTCCAGCCTGGGCAACACAGTAAGACCCTGCCTCTTAAAAAAAAAAAAAAAGAAAAGAAAAAAATCTATTGGGTACCAAGGTCCAAGTGTAATTTTGTTACATGCATAGATTGCATAGTGGTGAAGTCAGACTTTTAGTGTATACCTCACCCAAATAACATACATGGTGTCCATGAAGTAATTTCTTAACCACTCCCCTCCCCTCTCCCTACTGTCCCAAGTCTCCACGGTCTATCATTCCACACCGTATGTCCATTTGTACACATTATTGAGTTTCCACTGCTGAGTGAGAACATGCCGTATTTGTCTTTCTGTGTCTGAGTTGTTTCACTTAAGATAATGGCCTCCAGTTCCACCCATGTTGCTGCAAAAGACATTTTATTGGCCAGGCACGGTGGCTCATGCCTGTAATCCCGGCACTTTGGGAGGCCGAGGCGGGCAGAACACGAGGTCAGGAGATGGAGCCCATCCTGGCTAACAGGGTGAAACACTGTCTCTACCGAAAATACAAAAAATTAGCTAGGGGTGGTGATGGACGCCTGTAGTCCCAGCTACTTGGGAGGCTGAGGCAGGAGAATGGCGTGAACCGGGGAAGCGGAGCTTGCAGTGAGCCGAGATCGAGACACTGCACTCCAGCCTGGGCGACAGAATGAGACTCCTTCTCAAAAACAAACAAACAAAAAAGACATTTTATTTTTTATGGTTGAATAGTATTGTATTGTGTATATATACCATATTTTCTTTATGAAATCAACCACCGATGGAAACTTAGGTTCATCCCATAGTTTTGCTCTATTGTGAATAGTGCTACATTAAACATACAGATGCAGGCCAGGCACAGTGGCTCACGCCTATAATCCCAGCACTTTGGGAGGCCGAGGCGGGCGGATCACCTGAGGTCAGGAGTTCAGGACCAGCCTGTCTAACATGGTGAAACCCCATTTCTACTAAAAATACAAAAAATTAGCCAGGTGTGGTGGTGCACACCTGTAATCCCCCAGCTACTCAGGAGGTTGAGTCAGGAGACTCACTTGAACCCAGGAGGCGGAGGTTGCAGTGAGCGGAGACCACACCATTGCTCTCCAGCTTGGGCAACAGGAGTGAAACTCTGTCTCAAAAATAAATAAATGAAATAAAAAATTAAAAAAAAAAACATACAGGTGCAGGTATCTTTTTGATGCAATTATTTCTTTTCTACCAAGGTAAAATTATCAGGGAAATTTATTTCAAGGCAGAGAGAATTAAACGTGACAGATAATTTTCAACCTACTAATACATAATAACTGGAAAGTGCCAACATTCAACTAGCTTGTTTCCTTAATAAAAACATCTACGTATAGGGACATACATTGTTCTAAAGCAACTAGCTGCTTTTAAAAAATAATATTTTAAATTTAACAAGCATTTATATGCTTTTATCAGAGGATAGTACAAACACAATAGGTCACTGATCCATGTAAGAGGTTCACTCCAACACATTATCTCTTTATCAATAATTCATTTTCATAATAATTATGTGTTATGAATTTCCTTCTGTAAAGTTATATTCACATAAACAGGTCATTCCAGTAGCTAACAATAAGCAACTAAAATCAATCGGAACACATCATCACTTACAGCCTTTTAAAAACTGCATGACACAGGCTATAATCAAGAAAATAAAATACTTAAGGTCATGGGTGAATTTCTTATTCACAAATGAAACCACAGAATAGAGGCTGTGAATAATAATTTGTATCTTCCCACATAAATTCTTTAAGCTTCCCTCCCTTCGATGAGCTCTCACTCCCCTGAGGGTAGAAAAAAGCAAAGTTACTGAGCTCTGGAGGACACAGCAGAGAAAGGAGTCCAGGTGTTCCAGCTGCATCTCTTGATGATCACCAGGCCCCCTTTTAAGCTCCTAGGAACAGTACTTTATACCCTCATGTATTATTTTCCAGTCTATAATAAGATGCCTAAATGTTAAGCATTTAAAGTGCTGCTTTTTAAAGTGTTGTCATAACAACAGGAATAAAATGACGCATGTAACTGGAGTTTGACAGGGCTGACTTAGTTTTAAGTCCATTGCTTTACCTTCATGTTGCAAGGGTTTAACTCGAACCTAGCTCAAACAAAGGCCGTGATCATAGAATATTACCATATTTGAGTAATGCTTTCAGCTATTTTTACCATCACATAATTGCCAGTCAATTCTCCATCAATTCAATTTACTTGTTAGAATGGACAGAAAGAAATTAATTGGCCATATGAAAAATCTATTAGTGTGATTATGTAAGCCACATCTGAAATGCTTTCATTTAAGATAATTTCTTATCCTTTCTCTGAGATGAAATACAGCATGTAGCTTTATTTATAAATCTCAATTCAATTTCCTCCTGGACCCTCATGCCCATTAATAAACACCAGCATTAATTGCACATGTTGGGCAAAGGAAACAAGCACATGGTGTGTAATTATACTTCCAGTACGCTGTTGGGTACATTCTCCTGAAACCTAGTGGCTTTTTCTTTTTAGGTTTCCCAAAGATGTAGCTTGGTTGTAATAAGAACAATAAAAAATATTAGCTTATAAAAATGGTAATTTCAGTAAAGTCAAATACCAAGAGAAGCGAGGATGTCAGTATCATTTTGATGCTGTTCTGAAGTAAAGAAGCAGTAATCGCTACTAGCTAGAAATGAGTTGCCAAGCTCTAGGGAAAACAGGCTGCATGCAAATATGCCTGAAGGAGCTGATAATACCAGGAATGGGGCCATTTTCTTCTATATGGCAGTGTTTTTTTTAACCTGGTGATCAAAAAATGAGGATCCTTGCTGGGTGTGTTTTTCTCTCAGCAGGATCAGCCAAGCTGTCTCTGAAGATCATGGTCCCAAGAGATGTTCCTTTTTTGATATACATGGGTTTTGCTGGGTTTTTTTTAATAGCTAAATGTACTTATTATTACAAATAGCATCAGCCTTCATTTAAGTGTAAAATGCTTTTTCTGTCTAATAAGGAAACAGTTGGTCCTGGTTTGACATGTAGTGTGCACCAAATAAAGGTCTACAAGTGTTCTAGACTTTGCATTTTAAAATGAGTTATGACAACATTAGTCAAAATCAACCCAACCCCTCATTAGACTTAAGCAAGTTTTATGCCCTGAATCATTTCTCTTCTAATTATCGTGAGGCCAGCTGCTACTCCCTGCATTTACTTAATCCACCAGAAAAGGAGAAGAAATAGTTTTCATTTTTCCCCAGGGCTAAAATGGTGTCAATTATCCAGAAGCTCCTACAATTGACTGTCCCAGTGAATAGAAGTGCTATTAACATTTCTTCTTTACTCTTCAAATGACTCAGCCAGACCCTTAAAATAGCTTCAACGTACTTTGCTATCATTGCTTTGAAGAGGAATAAAAGAGGGAAAGGGGAGAGCAGTAATGTCAAATTACTTCATCTCTATGTATTTCTTCACCTGTAAAATGTGCACGGGTTTATTATTAGCACATTGCATTTGATAAAGTCAGATGTCTCTCAAATTGCAAGTCCTAGTTAGTAAAAAAGACCATTATTCCACATGAAGTCTTTTACATATGTTATCTCATTTTCTCTTCAAAACACCCTTGGTGACTTAGGTATGATCATCAATTTATTCATAAGAAAAATTAGGGCTTAGAGAGAGCTGGTGACTTGGGTGAAGCCTGGATCACCCCGGCTGCAGAGCCAATGCTTTTGGTATCTTTCCCTGTACCAAGCATCAGAGAAGTTTCAAAAGACAGCTGGTACCCCCTCTCAAGATGGGTGTAGCTTGGTCAAAGACAGAAGACATTCAGGAAAATAACTGAAATGCAAGCAAGGCCCTGAATATGTTAATTCCCCCATCAGTAATTCAAAGTTTTTAGGTTCACAATGTGAGATCCCTCTGGCCATGCTGCTCAGAAAATGCTTCTAGAAAACAGTTGGCTTTTGCATCAAATGATAGTAATAGATTATAATCCATTGAGTAAAATAAGAATCCATGAGTCCATATAGTGACAATAAAGAAATAAATGAATGAATAAAAGGATTAGAAAAAGCTCTGTCTTTACAGTAGAAGAAATGATCGTGTTTAAAGAGTACCATTTTGCCATTATTATAAGAATAATTGATTTGGGCAGGAGTCATCAATGGATGCTAAAACTCCTGGGTTAAAGAAGCAAGATATTTGCACAGCCTCAAGGTACCTCCTTACCAACTACACATCAATTACAAAGGCAAAGATAGTAACTTTCCATAGGAGAAACTGGCCAACAACACTTTAACCAACTGATCAAAGTTAACATCACCAGTAATGGCACCAAGCAACTCCTTAAGCCTCTGACGCAATGCCTTGAGAAGGACAATATCACTCATGTGGTATCACTGCTGAAAATGCATAGTCTGACTCTTTCTCACAAGAAAACAGCAAACAAACTCAAATTAAGGGCCAGTGTACAAAACAACTGGCCTGAATTCCATTAAAATGTCAATGTCAAAGACAAAGAATCACCAAGAAACTGTCCCAGATTAAAGGACAGACTCATGACAAAACAGGGAGCATCTGATCCTGGTTTGGCTCTTGGAATGCGGGGAGGAGGGACAATACATGGGATGTTATTGAGACAATTGATGAAATTGGAATAAGGTCTGTACATGAGATAATAGTATTGTATTGATGTTACATTTTCTGATATTGATAATTAGACTATGATAGTGAAATGTCAGCAAATGTCTGTGATTTTAGGAAATATACATTGAAGTATTTAAGAGTAAATTTGCATCACATCTGCAAATTACTCAGTGTGGGGGAGGAAATGTATATAAATACATATGTGCAAATTACTCTCATAGGATTTGGGAAAAAATAATGTGTGTGTGTATTTGGAGGAGGAATGACAAAGTAAAATGTGGCAGATGTCGATGAATGAATCTGGGTGAAGGGTAGATGAGAACTTTCTGTACTTTTCCTGCAACTTTTCTGTAAGCTTCAAATTATTTCAAAATCAAAATCTTTTTTGTAAAATTGACTTTCGAACTGCACATCCCAGGTACCCATATTTATAGTCCTTATCAATCTGTGCTTTTTAATTACCTAAAAATTTCTGTCTTCAAAAAGATGCTAGTTTCTAGCTTCCTTAGCATTACCTAAACTTGCCTGGCTATTCCTGTCTTATGTATCTCCCTCTTTTTTGATAAAACTCCTTATTATTTTAAATTATTATTAACAGCTAGGCTTATTAAACACCTACTACATACCAGGTCTTGTGTATATTATCTCATTTGCACCTCACAAAAATCCTCTGAAATGTTAATCCTTTTATATAAATGAGAAAACTGGGATTCAGAGAAGTTAAATAATGTGCAAAATTTCAAACAGCTGTAGCTGTAGAACCCAAACTGAATGCAGATTTGTCTGACTCTGGATTCCACATTCTTATTGTCTCTGCTGTGTTGCTTTCCTTGGAAGATTAAGAAAGGTACCACTTTGACCGGACATGGTGGCTCACACCTGAAGTTCTCATACTTTGGGAGGCCAAGGCAGGAGGATCGCTTGAGCCCAGGAGTTTAAGACCAGCCTGACCAGCATAGCAACGCCTCATCTTTACTAAAAATCAAAAAGATTAGCTGGGTGTGGAGGCACATGCCAGTAGTCCCAGCTACTCGGGAGGCTGAGGCAGGAGGATTGCTTGAGCCCAGGAGATTGAGGCTGCAGTGAGCTGTGATTGAGTCATTGCACTCCAGTCCTCCAGCCTAGGCAACAGAGCAAGACTCTGTCTCAAAAAAACAAAACAAAACAAAAACAGAAATAGGTACCACTTAAAATTTTACACTGTTATTTCTTACATCAAAAATTGTCTCCAATCTGCTTTATGTATAGTCACGTTATCTTCAATTGTTAAAAATTTTAAATGCAGAGCTCAGTCTTAGGTTGTCTTTGGATATTGGACAACACGTAGTATCCTGCCAGTGCTGAGCATGTAATGTGTACTTAAAAATTATGTTGATTGATGGAGTCTTAGAAAACATGGAAAGAAAATTATCATATCACTTTCCAGAGATTCTGAAAATTAAGTTTCTTTTTTTCAAGTGAGTTAAAACTAAGTATTCATTATAGTAATCTGTGTTTTCTCAAGCACTTTGCCTTTTGTAAAGCACTTTGTCGTTTTCTCTGTGTTTTAAAGCAGAAATCCAGCCATCTACAGAGACAGTGGAAAGTCAGTCAACATGTCCAAGTAGTCTTGTGATTGTTAGACTGGATGAAACTTTGATCTCAACTGAACCTTACAATGCTTACCTGTTAAAATGGGGAGGAATTACTTCTTTTACAGATACAGTCTGAGGCTGAGTTTAGGACTTGCCCAAGAGGCCAGTTAGAACACCTGGCCTTGGTTCTTCCATCCCCTTGCTGAGGAGTGAGGCTCTGTTGAGTTGGTCTACACTTTTTTTTCATGCATTCGCATCAGTTGTCTTAGTCAAGCAGTGTATCATGCATGCATTCATCACTGGGCTGACAAACAGTGTTGACAACTGAGAAGCAAATATTAACGTTGCTTTATTTTAAAGCAGCCATATTTTTTCAAGGCCAATGACATAAATATATTTACTTTTTAAAAAAGATTAGTCAACTGCTCTGTAATAGGTACCTTGTAACCATATAATAAGCAAACACCTATTTTTAGTATTCATCTTAAATAATCATTTTGCATAGCAGGCTATTTACATCTGGCCCACATGCCTCTTTCAGACAACTCAATTATACATCTGCTCTTGACCAAGATGTGGGGAAGCATAAACAGGATGGCATTGTTAGGGGAAAAAGAAAGGAAGAACCTAAATCGGGCATGAAGAAATGACTCAGAAAGTGCAGTGAGGGCAGGTGTTACATCTTATGAAGCCTTGCTGGGAGACAGGATCAAATCACGAAAGCGACTCTCAGCTGGTTGCTTACTGATTCAGCTTTTCCAAGTCCTGATTTCTTGGCACTTCCTCTTGCAGAAGGAATGATGACTTTTTCTAGAAATTGGTAGTGATTTTTTTTAAACAGCTTTATTGATATACAATTCATATACCATAAAATTTACTCATCTTAAGTGGACAGTTTGAGTTTTAGTAAATTTATACATTTGTGCTACCATCACCATGATTTGGTTTTAGAACACTTCCACCACCCCCAAAAGTTTTCTCTGCTTCCTTGCCTGCTCCTTTCCCTGGCCTTAGGCAAACACTTAAATTGATTGTGGAATTTTTTACTTTTGCCAGCATGTCACCCCAGCTACAGCCAACTGATCTATGGGTCAATTGTCTTGTCTCAGAGGGGTTGGTTTCAGTCTAGCTTATGGAGATGGCATAGCTTTGTAACTGTGACAACTATGGGTTTCCAAGTTGATGTTTGGCCCCCATGAGAAATGCCTTGGTGAGAATTGAGATATCCTTACTCATGTCATTCAGAAATCACAGATGTCTCTCATATTTTCTATCAGTAAGGCTCTCTCAGAATTGCCTGTTTGTATTCTTAATTCGATAGAAGATTTGGTTAAATTTTTAAAAAAAGGAAACACCATAAGGGTTAAGACAGTAGCATCTAGCTATTGTATTTTTGTTGTTTTAATTTCATGATGTTTGATGTCCTGCAACTCAAGCAGGAACAAATGATCACATGGTCTCTTGCTTCCCATAGAAAAGCCCTGGTCTCATCCTTGCAGGAGTTTTCTTTGCCTCTGGCCAAACTGCCATATCTGAAAAATCAGAAATAAAAGGCACATTTAATGTGAACTGGTTGGTTTTCCTCTTATTATTCAAAGGAGCACATGGAATATGGGGTAGATTTGAGTATCCTTTTAAAGATAGCTTTGTTAAAAAGCTAATTTATAGCCCCCTCGGCATAGCTCTAAAAAAAGAATCTGATAGAAAAAGCAGGATACAAAATTTTGCATGCAATATGCTCAAATTATTATGCTTTATATGAGAAGGGAAGAGCTGGAGAAAATTTAACAGAACAAAATTCCCCCGGTGGTTGTGTTTGTATGGTACAAACAGTATGGTTCTTCTCTCCTTCTCCCTACACTGCCTTCTTTCTACTTTTCTGTGTTTTCCTAATATGAGAGAGTGCTTTTGTGCCTGTAAAAACTAAAAATAACCTACTGAATCGTATTTCCTTTAATGAGTCTCAGTATTCTTAACTCTAACAATTAATATTAGCATTCGTTCTAGCTGACTTTGCCCAGTTGCCTTACAGGTTAATCAATGCCTCCAGCACTTCTACTCTGAACAAGTGAGTTTGAAGATTCACACCTGGCAGATGTTGAAAGGAGGTCGGCCATTAGCCTGGCAATCAAGATTCTTACTTTAGCATACCTAGCCTTACCCGTCTTCTAGTGAAATTGTTGAAATCTGAAGAGAGAGGCTTGCTAACTCAAGCTAATCAAACACACATGAAAACATACGCCAGAATGCCAGTTCATAAAAATATAGGGAGAAGTAGAACCATCACCTAGACCAGACGTTCCAAACATTTTCCCATCACTTTTATACTTCTACTGGGGGTACTACCATGAGCTGCACTTTAGGGCCTACTGCACAGGCCTGCTACATGACGGATGTCCTTCATCACCCATCCTCCAAGCAGCCCTCCAAGATTGATTCCTGTCCTTTATTCTTAATAGACAGGTTATCTCCAAGCTCTCCAAGGAGCTGTAAATTCTTCCCCTGAACTGCAATCATATTCCACCCTTTATTTCTGGTCCAATCAGAGCCTGAGACCTGATGGGTGAGGGGAAATCCCTTGTTCTCTTTTTATCTGCTTCAGCCCCCTTCTATCTTCAGATTCCGTGTTCTTGTCCAAAAACCGCCTGCTGATTTGATGAGCTACCTTCTAATTTAAACAGACACAAGATGTTTGGGTCAGGCGGTTGCTCATAGCATCCACCAAAGCCCAGTGTACCTGTATCACAGCATTCATACAAGAACATATAAAATCTTATACTTATTATAATTTCAAAAGACCCTGATATGTGTTTAATTGGAACTTAACACTGCATAGTCAACAGAGAAGGCAGTGATTTTCATTGTATGAAGAAATCGGGAAGAGAAACAGCTGTGGCTTTCAGGGTTCTGTGCCTAGAGGCTCAGCTCAGAATGGTAGGATTTGTTCAACTCTTACTAAAGGTGCTTGGGATTCCTTCCAGAAAGACCCTGTTGTGTTGTTCTCATTGGTTATAGAAATGGCAGGGCACGGGTGGCAACCTAGTATGACAGCCAGGGCCTCCTGCAACAAAGCCAAGTGAAGAGCAAACCATAGCAGCCTCACTGTTTGCCTAGGATTTGAGTCCTTTCCAGGATTTAATGCACAAAAGTGAATGTTAGTTATGCTGGAATTTTCCAAAAGAACAGGTGAGACGTCAATAACTTAGAGACTGGAAACATTTTTCAAAGCCCCAGCCGCCCAGGCTGGAGTGCAATGGTGTGATCTCGGCTCACTGCAACCTCTGCCTCCCAGGTTCAAGCAATTCTCCTGCCTCAGCCTCCCAAGTAGCTGGGATTACAGGCACCCACCACCACGCCCAGCTAATTTTTTTGTATTTTTAATAGAGACGGGGTTTCACTATGTTGGCCAAGCTGGTCTCAAACTCCTGATCTCATGATCCACCTGCCTCGGCCTCCCAAAGTGCTGGGATTACAGGCATGAGCCACTGCACCTGGCCTGAGTTGTTGTTTTATATGGGATTTCTTGCTTAATAGATATGGCATCTGGTGAACTGGTGAACATAGAGTATATATCGGGTATGTATCAGGTATAGTGCATGTTACCAGGAGTACAAGCCCAGCTCTAAATGTTTTGCAGACAAAAATAACGAACTTGTTACATAGCTCAGAACTCATAATAAGGACTTCATCAGGAAATCTAAATAGTTCTGATGTAATCAGAATTTATAAAGCCTATACAATATTTCTTGGCAATCATATTTCTCCTCTGCAAGGCTGATAAATATAAACAATTACATAAATACAGTTATTACTCAACAGTTACATGATCTTGTTTATGAGCTCTGTCTCCCCTTCACTTCCATTTCTAGGCAACTCCAAATGTCTGCAATTTCAAAACAGAATTTTACATTATATGAATAATACACAAATACATTTTCTGTATAAAAATACAATACAGAAAAAAATAAAATGTTTCTGACTACCACTCAATCCCACCTCTCCATAGACTCTGTATACTTTCAGAACTTTTCTATTTGTGTTCATGGTTTTATATAGTTTTGTTTTTAACATTCCTGCTATCACACTCTGTTTCATTCTGCAATTTATCCTGGGGATCTTTCTATGTGGCCATGTTGTTTTTAACTGCTACATAAGGTTCTCTCCCATAATTTTGAGTGTCAACCATTCCTGTAATGACTAACATTTATATCATTTCTTATTTTTCCATTACTATTAACATTGCCTGTGATGAATATCCCTGTATATGCCTCTTCATGCATTTGGGTATTTCCCTGGAAGAGCTATCAAAGAAGTGCCCTGTTAAAGGATTAGTATGTTTTGCAGCTTAAACAGATACTGCCAAATTGTTCTTCAAAAATTTAATTCCACTTTACATCCCTACCAGCAGTAATACTGCAATTCTACTGTAGTCCTTTCTTTAGGTTAAGGCTTTTGGTTCAGTGGAGCACTGGCTATTAAAATGCAGATTACTCTGGCAGGGGCAATGAAATCCTTCAAACCTGAAAATTTGAGAGACAGTTTTGCTGAAAGCTGGGAACAGACCAGGTCTTTGGGACTTCTAGGAAGCCAGGGAACAACCTAAAGATATAAGGCGCTAAGAGGTAGGAGTGGACTGGTCAATAGAATGACAGTTGATAACGAAGAGGTGCAAGATCAGTTGCAACTGGAGAAGAGCTGGGGAAGCTGGAAGAATTGTAGCAAAGAACTACCACCCTTCCATCAGACTTGGGAGGTATGGGGAAGGGAGTGTTTTGTACACTTTTGTCCCTAATACCTTCTACACTACCCTGCCCCAACCTCCTCCTTTTATTTCTTCCAGAGCCAGACTTTGTGTGTGTGCATGCTTGTTTTATGACTCTCCTTAGGCCATGTGTCACCTTTTAGGGGAACTGATGTGAAGACAGAGAGATCTCAGCCTAAACCAGCTCTGGGCCACATTCTTTCCTGATAGATAATGATCATTTCTAAGACTACAAAAGCAAAACAAAACAAAATTGCTCACCCCAGTCACATTCCTAGTAAATTTACATTTACTAAATGTAAATTTAGTGAAAAGTTTCTCGATTATTTATTCATTTATTTATTTATTTTGAGACAGAGTCTCACACTGGCACCAGGCTGAAATGCAGTGGCGTGGTCTCGTCTCACGGCAGCCGCCACCTCCCAGGTTCAAGCGATTCTGCTGCCTCAGCCTCTGTAATCTCAATAGCTGGGATTACAGGCAACCAGTCACCACGCCCCCCGGCTAATTTTTGTATTTTCAGTAGAGACGGGGGTTTCACCATGTTGGTCAGGCTGGTGTTGAACTCCTGACCTCAGGTTATCCACCCACCTCGGCCTCCCAAAGTGCTGCGATTACAAGCATGAGCCACTGTGCCCAACCAAAACTTTAATGAAAAGTTTCTGAGCATTATTCCCCCTCCCAAAGCATTTGACAATCTTAGGATCCTGGACAGACATTTGTTCTGATTTTGAGAACCTTGTTCACCTGTTACAGAAAATGAGGAAGAAGGAAAATTATTTTACAATCTGGTACATATGTTTTACTCTCCAGTGTTTAATTCATTTAGTGAAAGAGTTGGAATTGATTAATTGTAGCAGATTATTTTAACAGAAGACTTAAATTTACAATGAACTTGGTATTTTTTTTTTCTTTCCTCTTTTTTCTGCCTATCACTAGTGCAACTGATTGTTCAATCAAAACTCTGAAGTCAGTGGCTTCCAAACACTGATGAACATCAGAATCACCTGGGGACTTTACAACCCTCCCCATACCCAGGTGATACCCCATATTAATTAAACAGTGCCTGGGGATAGGAGCCAGCCATCAGTTGTTTAAACTACAGTGACCCAATGGATAAGGGGTGAAAAATTGGCTTGAAAAATATAATTTCTAGGAAGTATGAGATGACTGTACAGTTAAATATTTCAAATACTCTATGTTTTTTCTTTTGATCAAAGAGTGTCTGTGATACAATAGATATATTGAACAATAATTTACAAAATAAGATAGAATACTAAAATTTGCCAAATTGAGACGTTAAGGTGGGTGCTTGGTTGTCAAACTGAGTACAGAAAGAACAGAAATATCAAGAAAGCACTATAGTTTATTAGAAGTTTGCATGGTATAGAGTGATACCACAGGCATGCTTTATGAACCTAAGAAAGGTCCCCTCAAAGAAATGTAGACAGATTTCTTAGTAACCAGCAGAGTGCACGGAGGAGAACCTCATTAAGGATTTAAAGGAATTGTTAAATGTAGTGAACCCCAAGTTTCTCTTCGAAGAATCAGTATGTCAGTGTGTTCAGCTCTCTTATTCTTTGATTCTCCATTTTAAAGTTTAACCTTCTGGTTCTCATTCTCTCCTTGCTCCTAGTTTCAGTAAACAGCTTTACCACCAGTTCTAATCAGTAGTTCACATTTGTTCCCCTGGTCACCTGCTCCGTCCTGACTCATCCTGGTCACCTGTTTGACTTGAGTCACCCCTGGTCACCTGCTCTGACCTAAGTCACCTTTAGTTACCTGTTCCTAACCATCCCTCCTGCCAAACTACCCACCCCACCACTCTGGCTCATACCCCTACTCTCTTTAAAACAGTCAATCAGAATTGGCTTAGACTGTGCAGTCCAACCCTAGCCAATAGGGGAATGACACAGCAGCAGGGCCCTGCGTCAGGAATAAGAACTCCTGCCCCTCCCCTGTCCAGGTGTGCTCTCACCATTACTCCATTCGCAAGTTGCACCCTTCTATAGGAGTAAAAATTGCCTTGCTGAGAAAATTAAATTTATGTTCGAATGCTATTTCCCTGTGGTATCAAAAAATTATTTACAACAGAATTAGGAGTTTTTTGAGCCTTGAGGCTGGGGGGAAGTAACCAGAGAGAACCTTATCTGCACCTGCATTTTGTCTAACCATTTGTGCCCTACTTATTACTTTTACTGCTCATACATACTTCTTCATTACTTCTAAAATTCTGGAGAATGCCCTAAAATGTAAGCTACTCCTCCCCAGCTAGTGTGGGATTTGCATCTCACCCAGATGAAAGAGCAAGCCAATTGCCAGACCTGTAGCCAAGTGAGTCAGCACCTGTACCTTGCAAGAATGCATACAAACTCCAGGGCTGCTCTCTCCTGGAGAGGGAGGGAGGGGATTTAAAAACCTGCAGCAGCATGGGGGAGGGGTCTGTTTGTCCTTCTGTCTCTGGGGAAGTAACTCGCTCAAACTGCCTTCCTTGCTGAGCTGCTTCGCGCAGCTTTGAGGAAGGTCTAGTGAAATTGGTCTTTCCGTTACATCTGGATGTACTACCAGAGAGTTCTGCTGCTGTTGTTTTTTAGCTTTTCTTTCTTTTTCATTGAGTCTTTAAAAGGCAATTGTCTACACTCTGCAAACATACGATTTGGTGTCTGCCCACTTTGGAGTCTTCAATCTGGGCAGTAACTCTTTCTCCTTTTTCCTGCTGGCCTGTCCCCCTCTCTGGATTGAAGTCACCTGCTAAGACAATGGTATGTGCTTTGACTCCTGATCTAAAAGGAATAGAATTACCTAACAGTTCCAGGGGCATCCTTTGGGGGAACTAGCCCTGGGCTTCTGTTCAGCTGAAGTTGTGTTTTGACAATGCTTCTTGGTCTGTTGTGGTAAGTCCTCACAAAAGCCAAGCAAACGACTGAAATACAGGTTGTGTGCTTTCTGCTGTATTTTCCTCTTACCTTCCCCTGGCCCTTGTGTTCTTATCTAACCTAGATTATCATTTCTTCTGTGAGCACTCCCTTTACCCTTCTTACTTTGCACTGTCATAGTAGTGGCACAATCTTAGCTTTCAGAATATTCTTAAAGATAGAAAGGGAGAGCTAGTTTAAGTAAGTTCATCTCTAAAGAAACCTAGTGTTGTAGCCTTGTGACCCCTAGGTGTAGAATTCCGCCTTAAGACTTGACTGTGTTTTCAGTTTGATGCATGATTTATCTGAAACTTTGACTTGGCCTATTTGTGTGTTTTTATTGTTGAATGGAGGTTAATGTTGCAACAGTTTTCATGTTTTTGAGGGTGTGGTTGAACCTTGTTTAAAAAAAAAATCTTGAAGGAAACCTAGAGTGATGGGCAGTTTGGTAGTTATGTATAATTTATATTTACTTTTTTTTTTTCTTAGAGTTTTGCTTTTATTGCCCAGGCTAGAGTGTAGTGGGGCTCACTGCAACCTTCACCTTCCGGGTTCAAGCCATTCTTCTGCCTCAGCCTCCCGAGTAGTTAGGATTACAGGCATGTGCCACCACGCCCGGCTAATTTTGTATTTTTAGTAGAGACGGGGTTTCACCAGGTTGGCCAGGCTGGTCTTGAACTCCTGACCTCAGGTGATCCACCTGCCTCAGCCTCCCAAAGTGCGGGGATTACAGGCGTGAGCTGCTGCGCCTGGCTATATTTATTTTCATCTAGGTAGATAGGTATCTTTTTTATTCTTTTGAGAGTTGAGCCCTTTGTCTTCAGGACACTCCATAATAAAGAACCTCACAAGTACTTAACAGTCTCATGGCTTACTTTACAGCCTTTATCATTATTGACAAGCTTAGTGCATCTTCTGTCTGAACCTGCCTGTAAATTGTCATGATCTTTCCACTGTCTTCTAGGACTACCGACCAGACTCCCGGAAATCATGTTGGTAGGATCCCAGTCTTTTTCACCTGGAGGGCCCAATGGGATCATTAGAAGCCAGTCCTTCGCGGGTTTCAGCGGCCTCCAGGAAAGGCGATCCAGGCAAGTACTGTGTGGTTCTCTCCCGGGGTGCAGCTTGCCAAGGAAGTGAACTTTGATGTTGTGAAGAGGGTCTGTGTGCATTCGGCCTCGTCAGCCTCCCCCCACCCCTGCCCACTATTTAATCTTCTTTATGGAAAGGATGTACCAAAAATTAAGTGCTATAGTTTATTTTCTATCATTTAGAATTCCTCTGCAAGGATGATAGCTAAGGATTTAGGAGAAACCAGTGATGTATGCATAGACCTCTCACTACCCCTACTTCCACCCCTTTTTGAAGCGCATTTTCCATTGCATTCAGACTTTGGAGACTGTTTGCTATAAAGTCATGCAGTGGATACTGACTATGCCTCTGCAGATTGACTCTGGGGAGCAGGTGTCATTCAGACAGGGGTTGCCAAAGTGAGTCTTTCTAGTTTCGTGAATCTCCTCTCATCTGAAACAGGACTTAGGGGAACTCAAGAAAGAAAGAACAGATAGTGAATAAGCAACATGTAACCAAGTTTATCTTCAGTTTTTCTGTTATCATAAAGGTCTTTGCCCTCTGAGGGGCCCTATGTGCTTTGTTTGACCTGTATTGTCCCAATTGTGCACACGGTGATGGCAGGGATTATAACGAATAACTAACCTGGGAGGGGTGCAGTAGGCAGCTTCTGGCCTCAGAGATCTTGGCTTTCCTACTGATAACCGGGTCAGTGAGTGGCCTAGCCTCTGCATCTCCTAATCAGATCAGTACTCTGGTTTTAAGTTATCAGATATCCATCTTACCACTGCAAACTGTATCCATGACACTACTAGAAATGCTGAAATTTTATAAGTTATACCTAGTCAGTAAATTTACTTCCTAAAAATAAAGCTTAAAAAAAGCTACATGTATTTTAATGTCATATAGAATTAGCTATTTGTCATGCTTATGGTCCCTTATCGAAAAGGATTTATTCACATCCTCATTGAATTTCATAGACACTTGTACCTAAAACTGTGTAGTACATGTATTTTTTTAGTTGGATTATAGCCTTCTGCCTGTTAATTATGTCCACCTGGAGCTCTTTACCCTTAGCTTCCTATGACGTTTTAGAAAAGTAATACATTTTCCCTCAGAATACACATTCCCTGAAGCCAGACTTCGACTCTAGGTAGCCTCTGCCCAACAAAGCTTTCTGATTTCAGCAGTTAACAAATCTCATACTAAGAAACTAAATGCAGGATGGCTCAGATCTGGGAACATTACCTTCTGCAAAGGACACTAATGTCAACACAAGATGATCACAAAGACATTTCTTGGTCAGGCGCAGTGGCTCATGCCTGTAATCCCAGCACTTTGAGAGTCTAATGCTGGAGATTGCTGGAAGCCAAGAGATTAAGACCAGTTTGGGCAACATAGCAAGACCGTATCTCTACAAAAAAAAAAGCTTTAAAAAAGAGAGGCCACAGCAGGAGGATTGCCTGAAGCCAGATCCTATCTCTACCAAAAAAAAAAATTAGCCAGGCATGGTGGTGCATGCCTGTGGTCCCAGTTCCTCGGGAGGCTGAGGCAGGAGGATCACTCAAGCCCAGGAGTTCAAGGCTGCAGTGAGCTATGATCACACCACCACACTCCAGCCTGGATGACAGAGGAAGACTGTCTCTAAAACAAATAAGTAAATAATAGAAGACATTTTTCTTTGGTCAAATCCTTTTGGATGCCCAATCCTCACAATTTCTTCTGTTCTTTTTTTCTTTCCATAGGTGTAACTCCTTCATTGAAAATTCCTCCGCTCTCAAGAAGCCTCAGGCCAAACTGAAGAAAATGCACAATTTAGGCCACAAAAACAACAATCCCCCCAAAGAGCCTCAGCCTAAAAGGGTAGAAGAAGTCTACAGGGCCTTGAAAAATGGACTTGAGTAAGAACTTGAACCTGATAATGTACTTTAAGGAAAGACCCAAGGGGTCAGAGAAAAGCTGGTCTTATGAGATCATTTTTTAGATGTATATTTCGGTAGGAGGTATTTTATTCTTGCACCATGATTAGGGAAGCCTGACGTAAGTCCCAAAGATGGGAAATATGTTGGTATTCTACATCATATTCATAACATTGATGGAGACCTGGAACCCTGTACAGTATTGAGTTTCACTTAAACAATGATGGACAGACATATGCATTCTAGAAATTGCTGAAAGAGGGTTCTGAAACCTCCCTGATATCTTACAGGGATTGTGAACCCAGAATAAGACTTCCCTACTGTGCAGTGGGACATTCACTATTTGTTCTATTTGACTAGATAGAATTCTGTGAGGCCAGAGCCAGGGCTGACTCTACAGACATCTTGCCCCTTGCCTCCCCATTGGTTTTTCTTTTCTCGACTTTCAGCCTTTTTCTCCTTTTCTACTTTCCCAGCTGGATAGTATCCAGTGCCACTGCTGGAGCTTTCAAAACGTTGAAAGATTGGGAAAATACAAAGCCTCCTCCCCAACTACAGAGCAAGGTTCAATTCTTAATCCCCTTTGAGAAGGAAAAGTCAGCAACAGCACCAGATTCCACTTAACAGGCACAGAGATTACGATTACATCTTGTCTTATCTTTGCAGTGAATATCTAGAGGTTCACCAGACGGAGCTGGACAAGTTGACAGCTCAGTTAAAAGACATGAAAAGAAACTCTCGCCTGGTAGGTACTATCCAGTCATTAGGATGTTAACACTGTTCTTTTTAGCCAAATATCTTCTTTTACTGGATGGGGCTGGGGAGGAATGTTTAAGAAGAGGAGATCCAAGGGGCAGAGTACTATCTGCATCCCCTCAGTATGTCTTACAAGAAAAAAGAAGGGTATGTTTTCTTCTTAATGTGTTCTACTTAATACTTTTCAATATTTTCCAAGCATGTTTATGAGATAAATGTCTATCTTCATGAAACTTTATAATCAGGAAAAAAAATTTTAATGTCCTCTACCACCCTCCCAAATAATATAAGGAAATGAAAAGTTGAAGTTTTCCTAGCATATTGTTAGTACATACAGAATTTGGGTCCAGGCACGGTAGCTCATGCCTGTTATCCCAACACTTTGGGAAGCCAAGGCAGGAGGAACGCTTGAGGCCAGGAGTTCGAGCCCAGCCTGGGCAATAAAGTGAGACCGTGTCTCTGTTTTTAAAAAATATAAAAAATTAACATAAAGAATTTAGAATCTAGAACTTTTACTTTGTCTCCAATTTTTTAAAAATATAATCAGTAAAATCAGGGAGGGAAAAGAGGCTGAAAGGTGTAACTACCATGAGAAGTTAGAGTTCTTAGACCAGATCAAGTACATGTTATGTTGCAAATTTCTTCCATTCTAATGAATCTGTGAGGACTTGTGTGATTGAAGAGGTGGTTCTAATGTCTACACTATTTTAAATGGTTTTGTTCAGCTCTAGATACTGTTTCAAGAAATCAGTCCAAGAAAACTCAGCTTATTCCTAGGGGGTGCAGCTAGACAGTCATAGCTGCTGTCTTTTTCTTTTGTAGGAAATGTGCTCAAATGTATACTGTTGTCCTTTTCAAAGGCTTAGAGATTCAAGGCTTTATCAATGTTAACAATTTTTATGTTCTACTGATGTTAGGATATAAATTGCCTGCATCTGTGTGGAACCCCTTGTGTCAGGGCTTTCAGAGCTGGTGAATGCCCTTGACCATCCTCAGTGGCTGCAAATGTCCCTCCTGGAAAACAACGGTGAACGAATGCAGGGGCTTCTGCCAAGACCTCCTGTTCCTTAAAAATCCTTCAATTGGAGGATACGAGGATAGTGCACTGATTATACTATGATACTGTGAGCATACAGGAAATGAGCTGGCTTTAAAAACAATTTGAGAAAAGCTTATCACAGCTTCAGGAACTCTTCTTAAGGCCAGGCGTGGTGACTCACGCCTGTAATCCCCAGCACTTTGGGAGGCCAAGGCGGGTGGATCACCCAAGGTCAGGAATTCAAGACCAGCCTGGCCAACATGGCGAGACCTTGTCTCTACTAAAAATACAAAAATTAGCTGGGCATGGTGGCAGGCGCTGTAATCCCAGCTACTCGAGAGGCTGAGTTGGGAGAATCACTTGAACCAGAGAGGCGGAGGTTGTGGTGAGCCGAGATCACGCCACTGCACTCCAGCCTGGGCAACAAGAGTGAAACTCTGTATCAAAAAAAAAAAAAGAGAACCCTTCTTAAATATCAAATTTATTTGCTTAGACAGCAAGGCAAGTATTTTTTAACACATACGCCACTGCTATGTTTTATATTCATACCATTTATTTTAAATTTTTTTTAATGACCGTGAATTTCCATGCCCCTCATTAGGTAGGACAGGACAGCTCAAAGCAAGTGAAAACTTTAAAGATCCCAAGGGGCAGGGAGGACTACATGCAATGCTAGAAACAGAGTGTAAATAAATGTCAGCTCTTAAATGTACTCTTACTGGTATTTAAAATAACCCGGCCGGGCGCGGTGGCTCAAGCCTGTAATCCCAGCACTTTGGGAGGCCAAGGCGGGCGGATCACGAGGTCAGGAGATCGAGACCATCCTGGCTAACACGGTGAAACCCTGTCTCTACTAAAAAAAAAAAAAAAAAAACCGGGTGAGGTGACGGCGCCTGTAGTCCCAGCTACTCGGGAGGCTGAGGCAGGAGAATGGCGTAAACCCGGGAGGCGGAGCTTGCAGTGAGCTGAGATCCGGCCACTGCACTCCAGCCTGGGCGACAGAGCGAGACTCCGTCTCAAAAAAAATAAAATAAAATAAAATAAAATAAAATAACCCAAGTTTTTATTCTTTTAAAGCAAATGTAAAATATCCAGTAGAATTTTGTAGAGCTGATTATTATTTCCACAGATAATGTGGAAATGTGTGCTAAATCATTCTGTTAAGATGGGTAACTTTTTGGAGGATGATGTTTAAATGCAGATATTCCTTTTTTTATTGTAGGGTGTGCTGTATGACCTAGACAAGGTAAGTTGCCATTCTGTGTTGGGGTGCTAATAAGAAAAAAATTCTGCATCCTTGCTGGGCACGGTGGCTCACACCTGTAATCCCAGCACTTTGGGAGGCCGAGGTGGGTGAATCACTTGAGCCTAGGAGTTCGAGACCTGCCTGGGTAATGTGGCAAAATCCCATCTCTACCAAAAGATGAAATATAAAACATTATCCAGGCATGGTGGTGTGTGCCTGTGGTCCCAGCTACCCAGGAGGCTGAGGTGGGAGGATCACCTGAAGTGAGCCATGATTGCACCCACTGCACTCCAGCCTGGGTGAGAGAGCAAAACCCTGTCTCAAAAAATAAAATAGAACTCTGCATCCTTGAGAAGTCAATGGGAGACCCTCTTAGGTACAGTAAAATCCTAGAGAACTGATAGTTTTTCGAATCCTGGAAAAATGCATACTCTTGTCTAATGAGGATAACACAAGTACTGTGATCTATAGATTAAATAAAGTGTTTAAGGTCACGTCCATAAAAATGCCACTGGGTTGTAGTGTTTTGATAAGTTTGTGTTTTGATAAGTTTAAGAACTTCCCAAGCGTTTGGAGGCCTTTACCTGTGTTGTCTCTGAATATAAATTATTACACTTCATCAAATCTAAGTCATTGTTGATTGGAAAATGAACCATTATTTCATGTGCCATGAAGAGAAAAAAAGGATTCCAGTTAAAATCTGACAGTTGTTTCATTTCACCTAAAATTTGTATTTTATAGTTATCAAGAAAACTGTTAGGTCTATTTAGACACAGATTTCTTTCTTTCTTTTTAAAAAAATTTATATATGATGCTGCTCCATGCCTTTCTATGTGCACAATAATTTTATTTCAATGCTGAATCATAGTGTATTCTTTTTGAAGACATTTTAAAAGGCGATTAAATTAAATGCATATAATAATAATTACAACTCAAAGAGATGACGCATGAACAGCTATGATTATCTTTGAGCTTGTACAGACAGCCGTCTGCCAGTAGCAATTCTAAAATGCACCCCAATTTCAGAGACACTAAAATGTGAATGGGAAAAAAAAAACAATCTTAGAAGATAAAATATATTATTATGAAGAAATTTAAATATACTCCAATATGATACTGTTCTGTCAGAATCTAATGACTTCCACTGGATTGGCCTTTCTTCATGTTAAACACAAGGATTCCGATAACTAATTCAAGTTCACATCTCAGAATATTTATTCAATATTACAAAAATAAATTTCCAGGGCCAGGCACAGTGGCTCACGTCTGTAATCTCAGCACTATGGGAGGCCAAGGTGGGTGGATCACCTGAGGTCAGAAGTTCAAGACCTGCCTGGTCAACATGGAGAAGCCCCGTCTCTACTAAATATACAAAAATTAGGCAGGTGTGGTGGCGGGTGCCTGTAATGCCAGCTACTCAAGAGGCTGAGGCAGGAGAATCGCTTGAACCCAGGAGGCAGAGGTTGCAGTGAGCCGAGATTGCGCCATTATGCTCTAGCCTGGGCAACAAGAGCGAAACTTTGTCTCAAAAAAAGAAAAAAATTCCAAGTTGGTATTAGCAAACCTCTAAAATAGCATCAGAGATAGGAGGAAAGGGGAAGGAAAGGAGAAATATATTGGATTTTCTAGTACTTTTGAGTATGATATAATAAAGATATTCTCACAAGCCTGAGTCAAATGAACTATAAATGACTGTACTTTTTCAAACTTCTTTTAATTCCAGCAAATTAAAACAATTGAACGATACATGAGACGCCTGGAGTTTCACATTAGTAAGGTAATTGAAGTTCCTGTTCTCATTGCCTGTTTTTCAGTTCTGTTGCTAATCAAGTACACCTTTGGCCTGAGCGTAGTATCTAGTGCATGGAGAACTTCCTATCCAATTGACTCCCAAGCTGACTAGCAATTAAGTCCTCAAGTGGGCACTAAAGATGGAGGAACAATAAGAATGTAAGGCCTGATGACCCGGCACAGTTTGGGCTCTACCTCAGTTCCACAAACATTTATTAAGTGCTAAGTAACAGGCACAGTGCCCGGTGGAGGACTTCCAGCGTCAGTGTAGTGTACTTAAACTATCAATCAAACTAGCCCTACAAAAAACTTTATGTTTGCCTGGATTACACTCTGGTTCCACATAACACTTGGTACCCCATAAACTTCTTCATGAAGGCCTTGTAACTACCAAAAGACCGCTGTCTCAGCGCCTCCCTCAATCTCTCTCAAGTTCTTGGTTCTTTCCACTCTCCCTCATATAGCATGGTTTTCAGGTGCCGTGTTATCCCCTCTGCCCTAGATGTGCACTAGCTTGCCAGTATCCCACACACCCAGCCCTGAACCCTACAGTTCACTGGTGGTACAGTGAGGTTATCACCCCCTTGTTCTGGGCACTGTCAGGAGTTACTGGTGCCAGCTAGAAAACATCTACCTTTAGAGGCAGCTAAATCACACAATTATCAATTCCTGTCTGTCTATATCCATCAGCCTCTCTTCCAAGTGGGAAGCCTGGGAATTTTAGCAGATCTCCCTAAGAGTCAGAAGCCCTAGGTTCTAGTCCCAGCTCTGCCACATACTCACTTGCTGTGTCATCTGTGTGAATCTTGGCTTTCCACTCTGTGAAGCGGCGCTGGGGAGGTGCACAGATTTGATCTACATGATCCTAAGAATCCTTTCCCGTTTAAAATTCTAGGATGATTTGTATGTGTGAATACACATGTGTATGCTACTGCCTTCGTACATTCTTGCTTTGAAAGATATTTACTACCTAGGCAAATCTGAAATTGCTCCTATTTCTGCGAAACTCAATAAATAAAACAATGACATCCATCAGAAGTTATTTATGTAGCAGGCAAGCTTTGACCTATTATTGTTTAATTCAAAAAACAGCAAGAAAACTATCAGTATGAAGTAAGGGTATATTTATCAATATTGTATCCATGCTTGTTAGATACAACAATCCTAATGGTTTTCAAAGGTCAGTGGTACTCTTTCTGTTTGCAACATCTTATATCCAGATGCCTAACAAATGATATGTAATTGAATGATTCAATTAATCAGTTTATTTAATGAGCCATTGCTGACTCATAGGTAAGAAAAATGCTTGCCTACAAATGGCTTTCTGCTAAGGTGACTACATAGGTATACTTTATCCAAAAGTTTCATTCTATTTGGCTAGGATAGGTTGATATTTAAGCAAAAACAAAGAATAAACTTTCTTGTTACACAAAGTAATAGATTAAGTCATTATGGCTATACCAATGGTCCTGTGAGCACTGTCTCCTTACTGAAAGGATAACAAGCTCAGAAACTTTGGCGTACCCACTAGTAGGGAAAAGGGTTGCAGGGGGCGTTCCCCAGAAGACCACATGGGTGACATAGCCTGACCTGCATTGGAAGAGATATTAGCACTTGGGTTTCTAAAAGTTTTGTGGGGATCTCCCACATCAGAACAATTTGCAATGTTTACTTAAAATTTCAGATTCCTGGCCCAGCCCTAACCTACGGAATCAGCACCTCGGAGTGGGGCCTGGGCATCAGCATTTTAACAAGCTCACCAGATAAGGCTTAGCTTTAAAGCATGGAAACCACATTGTATGCCAACCATCAACCAAAAGATGTCATCAGCAGATAGGACACTCCTTGAGTCTTATATCTCCCTGTTAATCAGAGATAAATCCATTGACCCTGAAGATTAAAGATGATTCTTTTCAATTTGGGCACTCTTCTTAATGGAGTTGAGTGCATTGTTGAAGTAAATAGCAACAAAGAATCCTTTAATCAAGAGAATAATTTTTAGTCTCTTAATGTTTGCATTCTAAGCTAAGTGTCATTGATATCTGTGTAGAGAGAGCAATTATGGAAAATTGTACTCCTCAGACAGGTTATAGTAATGCTTTTTAGTGAGCAGCCAAAAGTTTGCCTTCAGAACAAAAGGGGACTCTTAAACTCTGAAATCTAGTACATGCATCTCCACCTTCTGGATCTACAGTTAAGCTTCCTTTTTGAAGAAACAAAGTTCATACTGAACTGAAAATTCAAACAGTGCTAAGTAAGTATGCCTCCCCAAAGTAGTAGGTTTTATTTGCTTTTGACAATGCCTGATGGTATTGTTGTTTGTTATCTGCCTGAAAATTATTGTAGTTAACTGCAGTCAATTAAAGATAGTACCGGACTTGTAGAGATAAATATCATTAGGCATAACTTTAGAACAGGTTTTTTTTTCCAGCTAAGCACAGTGATGTGCACCTGTAGTCTCAGCTACTTGAGAGGTTGAGACAAGAGGATCCCTTGAGCCCAGCAGTTAGAAACCAGCCTGAGCAACATAGCAAGACCTCATCTCAAAAAAAAAAAACAAACATTTTTTTTCAACCCTAGCACTGCTGGCATTTGCAGATAATTCTGTCCTGCAGGAGCTGTCCTCTGCATTATAGGACGTTTAGCAGCATGCCTGGCCTCTACCCACTAGATGCCAGTGGTCAAAATTGACTTGGGTTGATTGAGAATCACCGCCTTAGAAGAATTAGCTGATTATCAGGCTTATATGAGTATAAAATCAAGAGTCATTTGAAAATGGTATATTATTATTATTTAGAAGCGTAAGTGTAGATATGCAGCAAAAGAAAAGTTCGTTTATATTGCTTCCACTTTTTTTGTAATTGTCATATAATATACATGAAAAAGAGTTCAGTTCTTAAGTGTTCAGTTTGATATATTTTGACAATTGTGTCTTACTCTAATTTTAAGAATGACTTTTTCTCTTTACAGTTGAGCCAAGACTTTACAAAAATTATCTTCAATATATATCCCCAAGTTACTTTATGAAATACTAAATCCGGATATGTAAATATCAGGATTACAAATCCTAATATTGTGACACTACCTCTTAAAGTGATATTAGCCTAGGAAACTACCAACTTTTCACCTTGGTATGAAATTGTATAAACCCTTTCAGTGTTTGTTCTATAAACAGAAGGCTCTCATCTTCCTTATTTAATACTTACAGTCTTATTTAATACTTACTTATTTTTATTGTTTAATATTTAACAATTTAATACTTACAGAAGGCTCTCATCTTTCTTATTTAGTACTTACAGTCCACCCATGGACCCACAAAGTCACCTCCGAGTCATTTTAAACAATTCCAATGATGGCCTCAAACAATGCAAGAGAGGTGTTTCCCTTTTGCATAATTTGAAAACAGGATTAGAGCAAAATCTGTTTTGAGACAAAATGTATCACAGTGGCTAAAATAAAAGTGATCGGTCCCTATCTAAAAGGATAATACTTCTACAGGATTCTCTTTGTAGAGGTCAGAAATATAAAGTACATTAATCATGTAACAATGATCTATGTATTTTCTTTCAAGCCTGACATTTATTTCTGTTTCCTGTTTTGATTCCGGCAGGTAGATGAACTCTATGAAGCTTATTGTATCCAGCGACGCCTCCAGGATGGTGCCAGCAAAATGAAGCAAGCCTTCGCAACATCCCCTGCCAGCAAAGCTGCCCGGGAGAGTCTGTCAGAGATCAATCGGAGCTACAAGGAGTACACAGAGGTATAACCCACTAACCTGCTTAAGTTGCCGAATCCCATCTGGCCTGGTGTGAATTGTTGGTAATTGCCAAGAACAAGGCAAACAGCAACCCACAACCTCATTCCTTCTCTAGAAAGATAGGTTCTACTGTTAGCCTCAAAAGTATGCAAGAAAGGCAATTGGTGGAATTGCTTAAAATGAATGAATAAGCTGGGAGTGGTGGCACATGCCTGTAGTCCTAGTTACTCAAGAGGCTGAGGCAAGAGCATTGCTTGAGCCCAGGAGTTTGAGGCTGCAGTGAGTTACGATCACGCCACTGCACTTCAGCCTGGGTGACAGAGTGAGACCGCATCTCTAAAATAAAATAAAATGAATGCATAAGCCACATTGCCCTGATTTGTGTCATTGAAACACACTTCTAAATATTCTAGTGTAAATCGAGCCGAGTTTTATCCCTGGAAGTGGAGCAGACCGTATGGTTCAGATAGCTACACTGGATGTCGGTGTTGGATATCAGTAACACTCTGCCTACAATGTCTTTTTTAATTGTGAGAAATTTTTATCATAAAGGAGCCAAGATTAAGAACCACGAACAGAAGTGTGCTTTCCTGGTTTCCAGCTCTCTGGAAGAGGTAGAGAAGTCTTCACTCCTCCTGGGGTCACCTAATACCAATGTCTTTGATGAAATGACTAAATTATTAAAGCAGCACTCCTCACTATCCCATGAGTCTTTGTTCAGAGATCAGATTTCATGAATGAAGTCATCAGCCTGTAGAGGGTCTGTTGGACAATTCCCAGAGCTGAGCATCTGTCTCAGCCCTGGAATCAGAGGGACAGCTTGGATGACTGTCAGTAGGATCCCTTTGTGTGTACACTCCCACGTTGCCTCTTGTCTAAACCAAGTTTGTCTTTTTATTTGACTTAAAGCAGAGCTTCTTTACCTAACTTCCTCCTTTAGAATAATTTATTTATTTATTTATTTTTGAGAGATGGAGTCTTGCTCTGTCGCACAGGCTGGAGTGCAGTGGTGCGATCTTGGTTCACTGCAACCTCTACCTCCTGTGTTCAAGTGATTCTCCTGCCTCAGCTTCCCAACTAGCTCTCCTGCTTCAGCTTCCCAAGTAGCTGGGACTACAGGTGTGTGCCATCACACCCGGTTAATTTTTGTATTTTTAGTAGAGATGGGGTTTTACTATATGTTGGCCAGGCTGGTCTCGAACTCCTGACCTCAGGTGGTCCGCCCGCCTCAGCCTCCCAAAGTGCTGGGATTAAAGGCATGAGCCACTGAGCCTGGCCTAGAATAATGTTTTTTAAATGCATAAAATAAAATACATAGGAATTGAAAAGAAGAAAATATATTGAAATACAGTTATTTCAATATCATCAGTACAGTTTTCAAAATATTTCAAAAGCCAAATGTGTGACATAGTTCTATGCTGCTGCTTTATTAATACATCAAATTATAAGATCTAGTAGTGGCTCTAATAACTACTGAAACATCAAAGTAATGAAAAGTATAAATGATTTTTTTAAAAGTTATCTGCAATAAATGATGGGACATGAACATGTATGTGATTTCTATCAGTGTCAAAGTCACAGGTATGGCTAATACTGCTGTGGCTCGTTTTCTACCTTCATCATACCTAAACATGTTGAATTTCAGTTAAATGTTAGTGAAAAAGAAGATCTGACTCTTCCTACCCTCCCCTTTCCTACTTTATAGACCTGCAGATTGAAAATTCCTGGCCTAGAAGCAATCTTAGTTCATGAGACCCCATTTCTACAGATCTCTGAAATCAGAAGAACCGTTTCCAATTATAGAGGACGTTTATAGGACAAATGCTGATAACTGACAAGCAGCATGCAGGGACTGTCTGTGTTGGCATATTTGCAGGTCATTTCAGACACAGCCACCCTTGAGGAAGTGTCAGAGCATGGCATCATGACCTTGCTCACAAATTCAAAGACATAGAGTGCAATTTAAACTGCCTTAGAGAAGAAAGAAGTCCAGGACTTCTGTAGCCTCATACCACATTTGGTGTCAGGTGGTTTTATATCCTCACGGCCAGGTGCAGTGGCTTATACCTATAATCCCAGCACTTTGGGAGGCCAAGGTGGGAGGATCACTTGAGGTCAGGAGTTCAAGACCAGCCTGGCCAACATAGCAGAACCCCGTCTCTACTGAAAATACAAAAATTAGCCAGGTGTGGTGGTGTGCCCTGAAATCCCAGCTACTCAGGAGGCTGAGGCAGGAGGATCACTTGAACCTGGGAGGCGGAGGTTGCAGTGAGCTGAGATGGCGCCACTATACTCCAGCCTGGGTGACAGAGCCAGACTCTATCTCAAAAAAACAAAAAAGCAAGAAAACAAGAAAGAAATATATCCTCACATAACCACAAAAGCCAGGATTTTATTATGATGCGGGTTTAAAATGAGGATTTAACAATGCGGTCAAGGTGGCTCAGGTGCATTTGCGTGTGCAGCAATGTTCATCAGTGGTTGCGGGGGTGGAGGGGTGCCGGGGGGTGGGGGGTAGAAATTTTGACCATGGATGTCCTCAAGTCTTAACCTAGCTGCTCTCAAGTTTTTCAGAGATACTGGTAGCAATCCTGACATGCATGATAGCGTAGTTGATATTTCTGGAAACTGTTTCTTCACAGAGGTGCCCAATACTCTGAGGAAGTAAATTGGTTTATAATACTGAGGCTTTGTTTTCAAGACTTTCAAGCTACACAGAGCTCAGACTTCAGGAAGTTTTCCCCAACCTTGCTAGCTAGTTCAGGTAGTGAGAGCTTACAAGGGAAAAAGCAAAGCCGTTCTCTTTGCATCCCATGAGAGTGATCATTTGGAGCAGAACAAAGAAACATAGAAGAATCAGAGCCTCTAGACTGAGGTCCTCAGCATACAGAATTCAAATGGAAGCAATATCAGCCTGCACTAATCAAGCTGGCTATGCTTTTGTCAGTGAGGCCACCCTCAAACCCCTAGCCTTGTGGGAGGCTGGCAACTGAGGAAGAAGCCTGCAGATATCACCCTGCATCACGCTTCAATGGAGACGGCTGCTTAGCATAGCAGCAGCAGCATCCAGATCGTAAGCCTTACACTGGGAAGCCTTACATGCAGCAGAAGGTCAAGCAGCAGAAGGGCCTCCCTGGGACTGCCGTGGCCGCAGCACTTTCCCTTTTCATTTCTAACTGCAATTGTTCTATTTAGGTCCTCAGGTATTGAGGAAGTAGGGTGAGGGTAGTTATGTAGCTAACCACACGTGCAGATGGTGTTACTCCTTCTCTCTATCCTGTTCCTTCAACATCAAAGAGAGGACCATTGTCAGACCCAAAAATTATTTCTGGGGTGCTGTGGCACTGCAGCAGGAAGTCCGCCTTACTCATTCGAGCAGAATTCAAATCTTGTGCTCTTTTGGCCCCATATTTTTATTCAGAAAAATTTCAAACCCGTAGAAAAATGGAAAGACTAGTACATTGAACACCATATGCCTTTATCTAGATTTACCAATTGGTAATATTTGGCCATCTTTGCTTTCCCTCTGTCTCATATGATCAAATCCCCCTCTATCCCCGTCAAGTCATGTGACAGTAAGTGATAGACATCATGACATTTCACCCCATAAATATTTTAACCTGGATCTCTTTTTAAAATTTATTTGTAATTCGCAAGTAAAAACTGTTACATATTTATGGTGTACAACATGATGTTTTGAAGTATGTATACACTGAAATATGTAATCCAATGGCTAAATCAAGCCAGGGATCTCTTACTTGTAATAACCTATGGAATATCTGCATTTCCTACATAACCACATACCACTACCACAACTAAGAAACTTGACCTCCATCCTATAGAATTATATAACATATTGTCCATTTTCAAGTTTTCCCTATTTGGATCAATAATGTCTTTTATAACTGTTTTGATTGATTTACTTTCAAATCAGAATGTAATCAAGGTTAAGATGTTACCTTTGGTGATTATGTTTGTCTAGTTTCTTTATCTAGAAATTTTTTCCCCTATGATACTGCCTTTTTGTAGAATGCATGCTAATTCCTATAGTCTACCCCACATTCTGAATTTGTCTATTTTTGATATAATCTGACTTGCTCTTCTATGCCCTAAATTTCCTGTACACTAAAAGGTGGGCTTAGACTCAGATCAAACATTTTGTCAACAATGTTTCATAGGCTGTGCTGTGTTGGGCAAATGGGTAACTGCTTCTTGTTGTTCATGCAGTCGTTGTGCTCTTGTTAAAATGTCGTGTGCTTTGAGCTGTTGGGTGAAAGGCCAGTTCTCATGCTCATCTCCTGTCCTCTTTGCAGAATATGTGCACCATTGAAGCGGAGCTAGAGAATCTGCTGGGAGAATTCTCCATCAAGATGAAAGGTATTCTTTTCCCTGTTTAGAGAGAATAAAGAGCCATCTCTGCAGAGCGCAGAGCTCCTTAAAGTTTGAGAGCCCATGCTATTTTTATTTTCCTTGCAAAGACGCAGTGCCACCCACTCTCAACCCTCCCCACTTTTGATAGTTTACTGATGCTTCTCATGCTGAGGCTTACCTACACACACAAAAATATTATGACAGAATCTCAAACATACACAGAAGTGGAGAGAACATTATAATGAACCCCCCATAAACCCATCACCTAGATGTAATAATTAGCAAGATTTTGCCACATTTGCTCCATCTCTTTGCTTTTGTTTTTCCTTTGATAAAAGAGAAGTCCTTTGATGAAATAAAACCCAGGTATGTCAGTCTGCAGCTATACACTTCAGTATGCATCTCTTAAAGCATGGGGTTGTCATCTTACATAACCATGATGCCAAGTACTGTCACGTTTTCACAGCTAACAAAAATAAAAGCCTTGGTTATTAACCCATTCCATTATCAAATTCCCCCCGTTGTCTCAAAAATGCCTCGTACATTTGATTAGTTCAAATTAGGATCCACACAAGGTCCATGCATTACAATTGGTTGTTAGGTATATCTTTTAGACTTCCTTTAATCTAAAACAAACCTCTCCCCCACCCCCTGCTTTTATTTTCTACCCTTTACTCGCTGTAGAAACCAATGTACAGAATGTCCCACATTCTAGCTTGTCTGTTGGCTTCTTTGTGGTGATGTTTAAATTCTTCCTTTAGCTCCTCATGTTTCTAGCAAACTAACTATGAAATTTTATAAATCTTGGTGTTAAACCCACAGAGAATTTTTCCCCTCCCAGTGCCTTTCTGGTATTTATTCCAGAAAGTTCCAAACTAGATACATGATTGAGTTATACCACAGCATCTTAAGAACAAAAATGAAGTCTGATTTTAGAAAACAGAGCATTGCTCAGGTGTTTTCAGATTTACGGCTCAGTGGCCAGGCATGGCTGTCATATGAATGGCCATCACAGCAAGTCAATTTCTCTTCCGAGTTTTGGCCCATTTGACTGCAGCGAAGAGGGCTGGTGCTTAAGCAATTCTGAGGTTTCTTAGCAGCTTGATCCCTGGGTTGCTAATGGGGATTTAATCACCCTCTTTCTACTTTCTGCAATTAAGGGAGTAAAGAAAGGAGACTTTTTTTTGAAAGGGCTCAACAGGAGGGCTTCATTTTCCAATGAATCATCTAACTCAGGAGGGAAATTATTCTGTCAAGCACTAGGCACTGACATGTGAGAGCCTGTCTGAGAATACCTGGAATAAAAATGACCTTGACCCTCAGCTTCCCAAATGGCTGCATGCTTCTCTTCCAGCAGATCTGATAGGGAATCAGTTTAATATTCAGTGTTAAATTTCAACACTTGCTTTGCTACTGAGTCTAGCATCTGTGCTTTTTTCCAGTTTTTAGGTCCATTCTCTACATTTTTGGGTCCTCACTTGAGTCAGTGGTTCCAAAATCACTCAGGTCCATAGTCCCACGGTAGGCCCTGGAATTTTTATTTTAACTTTGAGGATGATTCTATCAGCAGCCTGATCAATTCTGGAAAACAACTGCCGTGAATCGGTGTTTAGCAGAAAACCTTCCCTCTACTTCCCCCAACATTCAGACGCCACCCACACAGACTAGCACAGTCGCAGAGTCTCGCAGCCTAACGGTAATGCAAATCATGCACGTCGCCTGTTGCTGCTAATATTAATAAGTACTGTATTTCTCCTATTTCTGATGTTCAGTATTAACAAATGCATCTATTTTTGTGGGATGGTAATTTCCTGATTTTACATATGGGACATAGGGGCCTAGAGAGGCTAAATGACTTGTCCCAGGAGTCACACATAAATTGGAGTCAGACAAGAAACTGAATTCCAGGGTTCTTTGTTCCTAATGCATGCCCACCTCCATGTTGTGAGGAAAGTTCAGAGCTGAGCAGACAACATAAACCATTGCTCAAAGAATGGTCTCCCTTATGGGCAGATCCTCTTCAACCTAGTACAGAGGCACGCACCCTGGAAGTGGGATGGGAGGAAAGGGACCACCCTCGGACCAGATCTGGAGCTTCAGGCTTGGTGGTCAGTGAAGGGATGATGCTGGAGTCCCTGCCACCTACTGGGGGACCTGGCCACCCCGCTACATCACAGCCCTGATGGGCTGATGAACTTGCTGGGGCTCCCACTCCTCTGTCTCCCCCTCTCTCTGTTCTTGCTCTCCTGCCTGATCTTCCTGAGAGTCTACCTGAACACTTGATTTCTCCCATGGGGTTTTTCAGGCCTGAAACTGAATCTCCTTCCTCATTGATAGACTCCTGTCTCCTCCACTGTCCTCATCTAACATGCAAATTCAGAAACTACATCTGTGAAGCCTTCCAAGGGTAAACGCCCCCATGGAAATCTTTCTCTTCCTCCATAAAGAGAAAGGGAAACCTTCTCATGCTGCCAAGAAATCCTATTGTCTTTGCAATTAGCTGCTTTCTCATCTGTTACTCATTCTGGTAAAAACTACTTCCAACATACATATTGACAAACTGAGAGTGTGTCATAATACTCTCAGACCCAGCAACCCCTAACTTCCTTGCACCACACCCTTCCTTACTTCCCTTTTGCCCCACCCTCAACACTAGACAACAACCTTTTGGGGTAGTGATGTTAAAGAGAATAGAGCAAGTACTTACCAAGTGCCTGCTGTTGGCTAGGCACTAGACTGCATTCTGATGACTGGTCCCTGGCCTTGAGTTCCACATGGTCTACCAGAGAAAAGGGACATGTGAGGCTATGCATTCTCATCCAATGGAATGAATGACCACCTGAACAACAGTGTGACCCAGTTTGCTGCAGAAGCAGGAGGGGAGAGGAGGAAAAGGTTGCCACTCACCTCTCTAGGTGGGGAGGGGAGCAGGAAGGAGGAAGGCTTCCTAGTGTAATATACAGTGAACAGCACCAGAATAGCATTCACCAAACAGAGGAAAGCCTGTTCAGAGGTGACAAGTAGACCAGTGTGGCTGACGTGCTTATCAGGAGAAGAGCTATGGAGAATTAGTTGGGTCCTGATTATAAAAATCCATGAATGCCAGGCTGAACGGAGAGCACTTAATCTGCAAACTATCAAACAGGATGGAGGTAAAGAGATGTAGTTCCTTAGAGCAAACTAGTTCTCCAAATTATTACTTGGTTCAAATTAAGCTCCAGGCAGTGTATATATCCAGTCTCTGCTGGTCCTTACAGTTTCCAGGGCAGATCAACATTCCTTAGAAGGAAGAACCACCACTGAGCTAGTAAACTTGTATTATTTATGCCTAGTCAATAAATCAGTAAGGCCTGTAATAGGAGCTCCTGACTGTATAACTACTTGGTTGGTTGTCTTAAAGTAGGAAGTGTGAAGGGAGAAATGATGGAGAGTGTTCTGGCACAATGGTATCTGAGCAAAGGAAGACAGACAAGAGTAGGCAGCTGCTGTAACACCCTCCAAACAAGGCTGTGGAAGAGGTGTTAGATCAGTAATATGTGAGTGCCATGAAACATCCAAAGGTATGACCCCTGCAAGCCCCCCATGCCCACCCTCAGAGGTAACCCCCATGATGGTTTTCTGAGTGAAAGCTAGAAAGCTTTCATTAAGCTTTCTAGATCATGCACTAGTAATCACAAACTGTTGAGAAAACTTGCAGCTTTCTCCAACTGTGAAAATGCCAGCAGGTCCCCAGACAAGAGCCTGAAAGAAACCTGGCCAGGCCTCAAAGACAGACTGTAACTGTCATTACCCCACTGTTAGTGCTAATTCCGTGGCCTGTACCACCAGTGGCTTACACCGCAGACAGTACTTTAAGAAGCACGGCACAAAAGCTGTTTGTGCCTGGATAGTGCCATTGTGCTACATTATTGCTACAATCAGAGGATCAGTGATGCCACTACAGCAGTTTCAAGAAATTTTGCTTAGTAACGTGGGCTGGGATGTGAAAAAAAACATCACTACCAAGTACCTTTCTCATATTCAGTTTTCTTCAGATATAAAATTTCTGGTAATTTTAAAGGTGGGGAAACAAACACCTTCAAAGGATTTCCCCTTTATCCACCTTTATCTAGTAACAATGCCAGATCAGTTTCTTTTCAACCAGTCTTCCATTGTAATTACATAAATAAACAGGCAATAAATTAATCCTGAACTAATTTGCAGAGGTTTTGTTTTGTTTTTGAGACAGAGTCTCGCTGTGTCACCCAGGCTGGAGTGCAGTGGCACTATATCTGTTCACTGCAACCTCTGCCTCCTGGGTTCAAGCGGTTCTCATGCCTCAGCCTCCGGAGTAGCTGGGATTACAGATGCCCACCATCACACCTGGCTAATTTTTGTATTTTTAGTAGAGACAGGGGTTCTCCATGTTGGCCAGGCTGGTCACGAACTCCTGACATCAGGTGATCCGCCCACCTCAGCCTCCCAAAGTGCTGGGATTACAGGTGTGAGCCACCGCGCCCGGCCAATTTGCAGAGGTTTTTAAAGAGTACTTTGGATTTTATTAGAATTAGCATGTCCAGTTTAGGATTTACAAAAGCCAGTAGATTGTACTTTCTTTCAGAAGTATTTTTTTAAAAGACTAACTAAATGCTCCAGAAAATTATTAGTGGAATACAGGCTTCTTCAATTCTGCTCTTATTTCAGTAAGTCTTTTTAAGTGGCTTGTTGTGTTCTAATTATTAGTGAAAGCTGCTCTTAAATGTACTGGCTCCACGGGCAGGAAGGCACGGACGAGCTGGTGAGTTGCTGCCACCTACTGACAAGTGATGGTAACAGCACATGCTTTTATTTTTAAGCATCCGGGGACCTTTTTTGCTGTCCGTTTACCCATGCAACGCCCATCAGTCAGGTGAAAGTAGAAGCATTCATTTAAGACTCTCAACTTAATTGGGTTTTTTGCTTTGTTTTGCTTTTTGAGTCGAGGGTCTCGCTCTGTCACACAGGCTGGTGGAGTTCAGTGGCTCACTGCTGCCTCAAACTCCTAACCTCAAGCAATCCTCCTGCCTCAACCTCCTGAGTAACTGGGACCATGGGCACACGCCACCATGACTGGCTAATTTTTAAATTTTTCGTAGAGATAGGGTCTCACTATGTTGCCCAGGTTGGTCTCAAATTCCTGGGCTCAAGTGATCCTACTGCCTTGACGTCCCAGAGCGCTGGGATCACAGGTGTGAGCCACCATGCCTGGCCAAGAATCTCCAGCGTACTAACAGGGCTATTCATAGAAGGCAAAACACATTGTGTGATACCACCCACAGCATCTTTATATGGGGAAAATCACGTTTAAATAAATATAAAAACAACCTTTGTGTTATAAATAGTGTTAAAAATAGCAAAGATTATAAATAGCAACTCAAGGAGGCTGAGGTACTAAGGGACCCATTTGTCATATGGACGTCTTTGTGTGGGAACAGCCTAGGACTCACAGCTATTTCTGGACCAGCTCATCAAAATTATTTCCTCGGACTGCCTCTAAAAAATCACTGGGTAAACAGGGAGGAACTGTTCGTGTCTTCTTCAATCTCGATGTAAACACTTTGAAAGTAGTACCTTCTTGTTTTTTTAAAACATCCAGAAATACAACCAAAAAATTAAAATCATATATAATCGTTCCACCCAGTGCTAAGCTTTGTTAAAATTATTAAAATATCCAACCAACTTTTCTGTATGTACACACTGCCTGCCAAGGTGTGTGATCTTTTTTACATCTTTTTTCTGTATCACAAAATAAGTATATGACCTTTTTAAAAATCAAATAAAAATTATCACTTAATGACAAAAATTTAACTTTCTCCTTAATTCTACCCTACCAGAGATAATTATTTTTAACAGTTTGTTATGGTTTTCTAGACTTTCTTCCCTGGGGATCCATTTATATATAGCTGAGGTTATACTCTATGTAAGGTTTAAGGTTTTGTGTCCTTTTTTTTTTTTTTTTTTGAGATGGAGTCTCTGTTGCCAGGCTGTAGTGCAGTGGTGTGATCTCGGCTCACTGCAACCCCCGCCTCCCAGGTTCAAGTGATTATCCTGCCACAGCCTCCCAAGTAGCTGGGACTACAGGTACCCGCCACCACACCCAGCTAATTTTTGTATTTTTAGTAGAGATGGGGTTTCACCATGTTGGCCAGGATAGTCTCAATCTCTTGACCTCATGATCCACCTGCCTCAGCCTCCCAAAGTGCTAGGATTACATGCGTGAGCCACCGCACCCAGCTACCTTTTTTCTTTCTATACTTAATATTACATTATAAATCTTGCCTTTAACTAAAAGTTCACTACAAATATTTGTACTGAATTCTTTGCTTGTTTTTTTGGATTTTTTCTGAGATGGAGTGTCGCTCTGTCATGCAGGCTTGAGTGCAGTGGCGTGATCTCTGCTCACTGCAACCTCTGCCTCCAGGGTTCAAGCGATTCTCCTGCCTCAGCCCCCGAAAAGCTAGGATTACAGGCAAGCACCACCCCGCCAAGCTAGTTTTTGTATTTTTAGTAGAGACAAGGTTTCTCCATGTTGGCCAGGCTGACCTGGAACTCCTGACCTCAGGTGATCTGCCCGCCTCAGCCTCCTAAAGTGCTGGGATTACAGGCGTGAGCTACCACATCCAGCCTGTACTGAATTCTTAACTGGAAATCTTATAAGACTTTATTTTTTTCCTTCAAAAAATTTTTAAAGGATAAAGATTTTTACCCATTTTTATTAAATTTGTTTGGTTCCTTGAATAAAACTTTTAGTCTTTAGGCCCCAATGAATGTAAAGGGCTTTGCTTTGTGATTGGCATGAAAACAACAGCTGACTAAAGCCAGAAACAACTGATTAAAGTAAAGCTGGGTCACTGACAAGCCTCTGTTGATGAGATTAGTTTCCTCATTTGCTATGCACATGTGACTAGCACACCTTCCTCCTCACACCTTTATTCATGCTTGACATAGTAGACATTCAAGAAACATTGTCGAATACACACGTCGTTCACTCAGCCTGGAAGTATCTGTACACCCATGTCCTCATTTTACTGTGGTGAAACTTTGTTATTCAAATGCTGCTTTCCTCTATGAAACTATTCTACATTAAATAAGATAGTCTCTGTTTTTTTATTTTAATTACATAGTAATACATTCTCATAAAAATACAGAAAAAAGCAAAGATCTCCTTCTGTCTCTCCACTGTTGTTTCTCTCTCTGATGCATATCAGTTTACTGTGTGTTTTCTTTTCTCTTCTCTTCTCTTTTCTTTTTTTTCCTTTCCTTTCCTTTTTGAGACAGAGTCTCACTCTGTTACCGAGGCTGGAGTGCAGTAGTGTAATCACGGCTCACTATAGCCTAGACCTCCTGGGCTCAAGCGATCCTCCCACCTCAGCCTCCGAGCAGCTGGGACTGCAGACATGCACCACCACACCTGGCTA